>NC_143138.1:81674764-81987133 GCF_059928025.1 Delphinapterus leucas
TGGATTCTGTGCCATCTCTCGGAAGCCCAGAGCAAGGATGCTGTGGCCACGTGGATGGTCCTTTTCCAGAAACACAGCTAAGAACCTGGGGAAAATGAGATATAATTTTCTCAGAGGACACATGGTCTAGTTTCTGTTCCTGCAAGAATAGCTCATCCTGTGGCTTATCATCATCTCACTAGAAATATCAACCTTCAAAGAATACTTCATTTATATATATTTGTGCCTGTGTGTGTCCTTAAGCTCAGTGAAATTCCGGAACAGCCACCAAGTTACAGAACCTAGTTTGCCAATGGAGAAAAGAAAGGGTGGGAAAGTTGAGAGAATTTCCCATTAGGGGATTCCAGAAAAATAGTGTCCTGAGCGTATTCTAAACCATTCAGGCACCATCTCTCTGGCCTTTGCTCTTCCTTTAGCAGAGACGTTAAAATGGAATGACCTCGGTGTCAGATAGGTTAAATTCAAATCACCACGTTGCAGAGATAATCCCTAAAGAGCAAAAAAATATTTCTAAGCTCTAGCCATTGGTCTATTTATTTAAAACAGTATTAGATAAAGCAAAATTCTCACATCAGAAAAGGATCCCACAAGAACCTCAGAGGTCATTTCAATAGGATTTCTGGGCCATGGCAAGTTTAAAGGGTCCCAGTACACCAAGAGAGACATTTCAGAGAAGGATTTTATTTTAGTCACAGCAATGACTCACTGTGAGAACAAATGGGGACAATGGCTGCCTAAGAACCTGGCAGTTATCACAGCAAGGAAGGGACATTTGACACACGGAACCCTTTCATGATAATCTCAACAATGTAATCTGTGCATGTGTGTGGAACTCCACCTCGGAGAAGGTGTGCCAAGTTCAGGGGCTGCCCAGAGGACGTGCTGGCTCCAGGACTCTGTAGGTCACACACTTTTACTTTTCCACCAGCTTTCTGCCTCTAAAGATGAGCTAGGAAATGCCTCATCCCGATGACATTTTGTTAAAACCTTCCTGAAACTTCGGAAATAGCAACAAACGTCGGGAAAGAAATCTGTATTGTTGGAAAATATTGGAATATGGTACAGATTCTTCCAGCCCAAACTCTCTGCCCTACCAGGGGCTGAAATTTCTTTTCTCTATTCTTACAGGCCTGTTCATCTTTTTCCAAGCAGACTTTATATATACAGAGACGTGCACAAAACACAATTGCTTGGCTCGATGAATTTTTAACAAAGTGAAAACACAAAATTAGTCGGTAGCAAGATAAAAAAAGTATTACTAGCACCACAGAAATCGCCCTTTGGGCCCCGACCCTGGTACTACCCACGCTTCTAACACTGTGGATTACTTTGTGTCAGGATGCTCAACCTGGGGTGACCTTCCCCGCAGGGTATTTGGCAACATGTGGACACACTGCCGGCTGTCAAAACTGGGGAATGGGTGCCACTGGCATTAGTGAGCCCAGAGGTGTTGCTATACATCCTACAATGCACAGCACAGCCCCCAACAACGAAGAATCACCTGGCCTCAAATGTCACTATTGCCAAGGTTGAGAAACGCTGCCTTACAAATGGAATCACACAGGATGTTTCCTGGTCGCTTTTGTTCACCGTGATTTCTGTGAAACCCATCCCCGTGGTTGCATGTGTCACGAGTGCATTTATTCTCATTGCTGTGAGGTACTCCCTCCCTCACTTCTTTAAAGGTGTGTCTTTTTCTCCAGATTTTCACTTGAAGATATTTTTCAAAATATGCTGGTCTTTTTCAAGATTTCAAATCTTCATTCTATGCTTTGCTTTTAGGCACCTTAAAAAAATAAAGTGCTGGGCTTCCCTGGTGGTGCGGTGGTTGGGAGTCCGCCTGCCGATGCAGGGGACACAGGTTCGTGCCCCGGTCCGGGAAGATCCCACATGCCACGGAGCGGCTGGGCCCGTGAGCCATGGCTGCTGAGCCTGTGCTCCGTAATGGGAGAGGCCACAACACTGAGAGGCCCGTGTACCACACACACAAAAAAATAATAATTTTTAAAAAAATAAAGTGCTGATATCTTGTGACAAAAAATTAATACACAGCTTGCTTGTCTGTTTGGCTGAGTGACTGGTTGACTTGTTCTTTGGTTTTTTCATTCCATCAACAACCAATAAGCAGCCACTTCATGCTTAGAGGTGCTGGAGGATGTAGAGATGCGTAAGGAACTTACATCCTGGTACTTTTCTTTTTGGGCCAACAGAAGTACCCTCAGGCACTAGGATGGGGAAGGTCATGCTTGGGAATGGAGTAGGGCTGTGCCGGTGGTTGGTAAGGATGTGAAAAGGATGCCATCCTTGGTTACCTTCTCAAGGTAACATGAGTTTATTTTCACATGGTTTCCTCTTCTGTCTTTTCATTATCATCTTACAAACCACCTTAAAACTGTTGAAAAGACAACACTTTTGGAATATGTGCTTAGGGAGAAGTATCACTTGCCACAGTATACCTCTTACCCCCTGGCCACACGCTTCTGAATCTATACATGCATCTTATCTGATAGGCAAAATAATGAAGTCCATTTGGTCTTTCAGTCACTAAATGGCTACAGGGATTCCAAGTTCGCCTGTCCCCGTGTAAATTTTATATCAGTTCTTAAAGCAAATCACCTGGCTGTGATGTCCCAGACCTGGCTTTCTCAACCTCAGCACTACTGACATTTTGGGCCATTAATTATCCACTGTGGGGAGCTGTTCAGTGCACTGTAGGATGTTTAACGGTATCCGTGGCCTCCACCCACTAGATGCCAGTAATACTACCTCCTCTCTCCAGTTATGACAACCAAAACTGTCTCCAGACACTGCCAAAGAACCCCTGGGTAGGTGGGGCAAAATCATGCCCCGTTGAGAATTACTGTTCTAGGGTACAGGACACATTTCTTTACCAAGCAAAAATTTCCATTATTTTTCTATTAGTAAATAGCCCAGCTTAATAAAATTATTGGGCTTTGAATGCAAACAGAGGAGAATCGGTATTCATTCTGTTTAAGACACAAAACAGATTTAGGAACTGGAATAAACACAGCAATCAATGAAATTATCATTTGGAGATCAGACTCAAGACAGCTATGGCCTGGCTCCATGGTTGTTTTCTTACAGAGGCCTTCGGAATGTTTAAAGGTCAGCTTTGGAAGATAAACCTTTCAATTCACAGCCTCTGTTTTGGCTTGGACTCAGGTTGAGTCTGGGATGGCTGGGAGACTGATATTTTTGGGGCATTTCCCTTTTGCTTAACATTTTGGTCGATAGTGTTTCTATTATGCTTGAATATTCCATCCCAGGACCACGGTTCTCAACGTGGAGGCTACTGACCTTCATAACATCGGTGAGGGGGGCGGAAATCAGCTCTTGGTAGATAAGGAAGGAAACAGCTAAAATTTGTTGAACGCTTACTATCTTCCTGGCACTGTGCCAATCACTTTATATGCTAATCTGAGATTAATCCTCACAGCAATCTAATGGGGTAAATATTATTACATGTGAATTATTCCGAACTAGGGAACTGAGGTTAAATAATTCGTTTAAGGAGACAGAGCTAGCACATAGTGGAGCTGGAGGTTGAACCTAATTGTGGTGGATTCAAGAAGACTGCAGAAAACAGAAACAGACTCACAGACTCAGAGAACGAACTTATGGTTACCAAGGGGAAGGGTGAGGGGAGGGATAGACTGGGAGTTTGGGACTGACATGTACACACGGCTATATTTAAAACAGATAACCAACAAGGACCTACTGTATAGCACAGGGAACTCGGCCCAATACTCTGTAATAACCTAAATGGGAAAAGAATTTGAAAGAGAAGAGATACATGTATATATACAACTGAATCACTTGCTGTACACCTGAAACTAACACAACATTGTTCATCAACTATACTCCAATATAAAATTTTAAAAAAAATAAAAAGAAGACTGCAGATTCTTTGCCATGTCTCCTTTTGAGACGTAAGGTTGATGTCCCCTGGTCTTGACCCTTCGCTACCTCTGTGACTGGCTGTGATCAACAAAAATGAGGCAGGTCTTAAGAGATCTGTAGTCTCCACTTTTGCAGGTCTGGAATGTTCCCTCACATTCCTAGCAGCAAGATGCTATGTAAGAAGTTTCATTATCCTGAGGCTTCCATACTGTGAGGAAGCCCAAGTTATGGCGTGGAGAGAGAGAGGCCACGTGGAGAGGCAGCTAGGTGCCAGAAATGTGGATGAAGGGTTCTTGGACCTTCCAGCCGAACCCGGTTTCTAGCTGAATGAATGACCCCCACTGACACCTTTTGGAGCAATAGCTTCATCCTGCTGAGTGCCGCCCACGTTCATCATCCACAGGATTGTGAGGAATTAAATGGTTGCTGTTTCAAGCCACTAAATTCCGGGGCAGTCTGTTACACAGCGGTGGATAAGCAAAACATTAGGTTGGCTTGACTCCAACAGCTGGTAGTTTACAGGAAGCCTAGAGGGTAGAGGTCGGGGGAAATGGCTTTGTTCTATTGTCACTTACCTATGAGAGTTTCTCACAGGTACCTTCTGTCTCCAGGTCCTCAGCTTCCATGACTGAGGTTGGAGTGAACTCTGCTCCCAGTCCTAAGATTCTACGGCTCTAAACGTGTACACGCCTAAGTCTATAGAATACGAAGCACTGTCCATACGTTGGGTCGATTTCTCTGATTCGCCAAACCTTCGTTCCAGGAGACTGACAAAGCTTCTATTTGTGGTAACTTTCTTTAAAGCCTGTTTTTCTTGTGGATATCTCCAGAATTCACAGATCCCCTTAATAATTTAATGCTGTGGATCTCTAGCTAGGCAATTAAAGCAATATTCCCCAAACTAGGGAAAAGGTGTTAGGTGAATATAATAATTACGTATTTATTTTATGGTTACCTTCCACTTATGGCAAGTGACGCTGGCCTACCTTTTATGTCAATGACAGAAGTTTTAAGGCAACTTTAAGATAAAATAGTGACTTGATTAAAAGAATATTAAGTCAATAGTCGTACCAATGGCACATAAACATGGCTAAAATAGTGAAAATGGTCGATGAATGACCAAAGGCAAAGAGACAAAAATGCCACTGCAACATGCATCTGTTTCTCTCTTCCCTGATTATTCATAGCTGGCGCTGGCTGTTTTGGTTCATCACACAAGAGGACTACGTCGGGTGTACAAATCATTACTTGCCGTGGCAGTTAACACTTGTACTACTGAATCTGGTTCAAGACAAAATCCAGAGAAAGAAGAGGCAGCATACAAGGACAGAGAGAGAAGAAAATACTGTGGGCTATTAGAAGCTCAACCTGGAAAGCAATGGATTTAGGTAGGAATGTTTTGTGTCATTTGGAAAGCCTGAGTGAACATCAGTGTGACCGGTCTCGCCTGTGAGGGCTAGTGACGCCCACTAGCAGGTTCTGATGATGGGCAGGACTGGCTGGCAGGCACCACTGCAAAACCCTGCCTTTGTCACTACTCTTGGGCAGTCTTCCCCTGGATGCGACAACTGTTCATCTGGAACTGACTAGTGCGTCATCCTTTCCGATTTATAGTAATGTACACATAGAAATAAATCTGTAGATATATATGCATCGAAACCTTCATAGCAGTTACTCCTATGGGTAGGAGTTGGCGGACATTCACTGCTTCGTGGTTCAGTTTTCACAATGATCATGTATTACATGTCTAAACAGAAAAATTAAAAAGTGATGTAATAAAGAAAAATTAGAGTATATATGTATGTGTATAAATACACCCACGGGTATACCTATGCACACATCACCCCCCAACACTGGTTCCATTTCAACTGGAAAACCCTGACTAACATGATAATCAACTGACGAATGTGAAAAAAGCAAACAAATGCTAAGTTCCTGACTGCATTTGTCCCCCATAACAGCACTCCGAGTTAGACTGAGTCAACAATACCATTCCCTTTCCTGAGCGAGGAAGCTGAGGCGGAAAAAAGGTGCGCCCCTGACCCCCCCCCCCCACACCACACACAGCCAATGGGGTGATTTATAACACAGTGGGGCAAGAATCCTCCTGCACCGATTTTTGCTCCTGGAGAACTCATAACGTGGAACCACAGACACTTCACTTTTTGGCTCACTAGTATCTATTGATAAATCCGGATGTGTTATGAAATGGACCCCAGGCAGAAGACTCCTGCACACACCACTGAGATCTGCCCATCACTGATACACAGATACAATCCATACATCTCCTCTCCTTCTCATACAACCTGACCCCTGGTGGTTCTTTGCACCACGTCCATCAGCTTATACTGGACTTTCCAACAGGTGGGCCAGGCGTGCCCTTAGTCCTCCAGCAAAAGTAGCTGCTTAAAGGAAAAATGAACATATAGACGAATTCTGTGATTTATACACGTACACACACATATGATTTTTTCAGCTGATCTGCCGATAAGGTTGGGGAGTGGGGAAATCATAGTCTTTCAGTGTAAAGGCTTCTGAAAGTCTTAATTCCCAACGGCACTGTACCTTCTTAGGAATGTACCGTTGTCCTTTGGTACCTGGGTTGGTGTAGAACGATCTATGCTGTACAAAGAAACCATAAGTAGGCACTGTCCACTTGTGTCTGACTCATCCCTCTGGGTTTCTGGAGCTGCCCGATCCAGCTCCATTTCCTTCTTCTTTCTTTACCTTACCTCAAGGCCAGAGCGTAGCTCAGAGCTCTTGGTTCCCGGATAAGCAAGAGCTATTGTTTTAGGTTGATCTGGGTCTCCCTGTGGAGTTCAGCCTCTACTTCAAGGCATTTGTCCCTCACTATCTTTCAGATCTGAGGTCATTTCACAGGTTACAGACATATTTGCACAAATAATGGGGTTTGAAATTCACAAGATAGTAGAGTCAGGGTAAAGATTATTTTCTGCAATACATATTATGAGCCTAAGATTCAAAGAAATAAAATGATTTAGAAATATGGCATGGCTAGGTAGCAGTAGATTGATGTTTGAACATTCTGTACCCAAGGCTCTCTCTTTTATACCACATGTGTCTTTCATTCAATCAACAAGTTTTCTAAAAACACCTATTATGTGCGTCATAGTGATGAACAAAACAGACACAGTTCCTGTTCTTATGGAGCATACCATCTACTGGGACCTCTTTTTGAAACAAGTTAATCAATGGTTCTCAACCAGGGGTGATTTTATCCCCGGAGGCTGTTTGGAATGCCTATTTTTGGTTGTCACACCTATGAAGGGGAAGTGCCCCTGGCACCTGGTGACTAGAGGCCAGGTATGTTACTAAACATCCTACAGTCCACAGGACAGCCTCACAACAAAGAATTATCCAGCCCCAAATGTCAATAGTGCTGTGGCTGAGAAACCCTGACGTAGATCAGCTATTTTCTTCTAAACACATATATATAAAATAGAACTTAAAATTCATTTTAAATACGGATCCCTGAATACACATGATGGAGGGTCTATCACCTAAAAACTGTTTAGTGAAAAGGAAGAGGAAGTTGGAGAGATTTCTCCAAAAGAAAAATATTAAAATTACTAATTCGGACAATGTGAGGAAAGGTTTGTCCAGCTACACACAGTAATGACAAACTGCTATAATAACAGCCATACTATTTGTAAATAGTGTCTCTGAATTTCCCAATAATCCCATCACGAGGAAAATGAGAACCACATATTTAGATAACTAAAGACCTATTCTTTCCACAACACTGGCACACCATCATTGCATTTTCTGGGAACAGAATTTTTAATTCAAAAGTCTAATTTCTGCAAAGGCAAGGAATCCTTGCAGGTAAAACTGATACTTAGTAAGACAGTGGCATAGCTGATTCTACAGTTTTCTTTTCCAAGCAAAGACAGAAGAGTGAAAGTGAGGTTATTGTCCTGGGCCTTGCAACTATGACCCCCAGGGCCATCTGGTTACCCAAGGATGGGGCTGTTTACCAGGGCTTGGTACAACAGGTTTCTTAGGCCATGACAGGTAAGAAGAGGCTGGTCCAAGTGAATTTCTCTTCTTTTTCACTGTAACATGCCAGGTTCTTTCTTAATCACAAATTTCGGGATGCTCATCAACTCCCACGGAAAGAAGGATTGGGAAATTAAATAATAATAAGGAAATCAGTAGCTGGGAATACATTTTAACATTATATTTACACTCATAAACGTGCATGACCTTAGACGAGTTATTTCCTCTCTCTGGCCCTTAATCTCCTCATATGTAAAATGAGAAGGGTGGATTAGATGCCTTATGAGATCCTATGACTCACATGTTGACAGAATAAATTAGGCTTATCGTGATTTAAAAATGGTCAGGATGATCCCTCCTCCTCCTCCTCTCACTTTTTTCCGATTGGTTTTAAAGACTGTAGTGGGGGTTTTCTTTTTTTGTTTGTTTGTTTAGAAAACCAGGTAACTTACAAAATTTTTTTTTTAATTTAAGTACAGCTGATTTACAACGTTGAATGTTGTGCTAGTTTCAGGTGTACACCAATGTGATTCAGTTTATATATATATATTTTTTCTTTTCCAGATTCTTTTCCATTGTAGGTTACTACAAGATATTGAATACAGTTTCCTGTGCTACAGAGTAGGGCCTTGTTGTTTATCTACTTTACATATAGTAGTGTGTATCTGTTAATCCCAAACTCCTAATTTATCCTCCCCACTTCGCCTTTGGTAACCGTAAATTTGTTCTCTATGTCTGTGAGTCTATCTCTGTTTTGTAAAGAAGTTCGTTTGTGTCATTTTCTTAGATTCCACATATAAGTGATATCGTATCATATTTGTCTTTGTCTCACTTCACTTAGTATGATAATCTCTACTCAATGTTTTTAATAAAATAAACAGTCTCTCTGGAAAAAGCAGACTGACAACACAGGCTACAGGAGCTCTTTCTTTGGCTAAAAATCCAAATCAGCAAAAAAATATAAAGAAAAACGCTGGGAGTTCATAAAACAAGGCCAGCGGTTATGCCCCTACCTTATTTTACTCTGCTTACGGTCAAAATTGCTCTTTGCTGCAAGTGAGGCCTAAGAAATTTGCACTGAGGGTACAAACTGTGTTTGGCGTGGGCCTCATATCCAAACCAGCAACTTCTGTTCATAGACTTTCAGTCTGCATGGTTTTTCTGGGGACAGTTCAGTTCTCCAGCTCAACTGAACTTCTAGGGGGATTCCAAAAACTGACTATCAGTCCAAGAGGAGAGATGCTATCAGTGCCTCTGCTGAAGGTGGTGGGGGGGCCCTCCTTGGGTGTAGGGAAGTGTCCTGGTCAGTAACAGCCTCCCCTGACCTGGACTCTCTCCCACCAACATGACTTTCGGGACATCCTTGATGTTCAGGGCCCAAGGTTTGTTGTCCCTCCGCTGGCTTCCAGAGCCTTGGTTCTCACATCCTCACTGTAGTCTGGGGTGTTCGCTGGAAGAGTTCTGCCAGCAGTACAAAGCTTATTGTTTGTCCAGATGGTGTTTCTATCAGTCTCTAGACGGAATCAGCCAGGAAGCAATTCTCATTTCAGGAATTAATGGGAAAATGAAGCTTGTCTTTTCCAGGGCAGGGATATAATAGGCAATTGATCATCCAACAATAAGGCCCAGGTAAGTGAATGTCAGTCTTTACCTTCTGACTCTTAAAGAACCAGGTCAAGTGAACTCTATGCCCTCAAGTAACCCCGAAACCAGGTGGTTCCAGCTCTTCAGGCTCCTTTCCCAAAAACTGGTACAGCAGCTTCCTGGAGCTGGCTGGACGGAGCTGAGACTGTTAGAATTTGGCCTGGGTTTGTAAATCTTTAGCTAACAGGGGCCTATTTCCATGTTTCTTTTAAAATTTGGGAAGATAATGAGTGTGATTTTAAATTACCCTGGAGTTTGCAACCTTTTTGATTTCTCACTCTCCCTGTGGAAGACCTTCGTTTTCCTCACCGTCTGGGGCGCCTCTGTAAGTGAGCTGTCGAGGGTGCCATGCCTTCAAAAAACTGTCTCATTGTTTGAGTCTCTCATATTTATCTTTCAACATGCTGATGTGCTCTGACTACACTTTTGGAAACTGGCGGCCTTAGGGAGGATTTTGTGACCTGTATTACAATTTTTGCTGTGAGTTTGCCAGTCCTCCCCTGATTCTGGTCGAGTCAGTCCTGTTGGGTCTTGATACTTATTCTTTTTTTGTTTACTCCACAGGGGATTTCGTCACAGGGCCTCAGGGCACAGACTGCATTACAGTTTCTGTATATATGATGGGACTCAGTCTCAAAGTGTATTCCAAGTATTGGGCAATCTCTCTTCAGCTGCCTTCCAAACTGGTACTTCTATTCTATTTTTTACCTGCTTTCAATGGTAGGTTTGGTTTGCCTCTCTTGCGTATAAAAGAAGTCTGTGTTGGAATTTTTTAGCCCTGAATTGAGAAATGATGGAGTGGAGGGCTGGAAAGTGACTTTCTGCGGAGGTTTTCTTTCTTTCTGCAGGACATCCTTTGGGTTGGTTTCATCATGAAGAATCTAGTGTGTGACCAATTTGAGAAGCAACCACTGTAATTTAATGGTTGGGCTCAAACATCACAGATTTGGTGGAATGAGAACCGTAGGCTGACTCTTGGGTAAGATCAATCCAATCTGGTTATCACAAGAGCTGGTATCTTTTCTACTCGAGCTTCTCCTTTATGACGAAGGACAATTCTTCCAACCTGCAGATTATAGCACCTAGAGATGGGGGGATTTGCCTTTTACTCAAAGGAACAGAACAGGGAGGCCTTTTATCATTAAGCAACATCAAGTGTACTTTGGGGAAGTCCCAGTTAGTATTTCTGGGCTCACAGAAACCAAGTCTGGGCTAATTCCAAACCCCAAGGGATCTTGCAGCAACGCCCTTTCAGCCCATTTGCAATCCTTTCCAAGAACATGAAGCAGGCTCTCAGGTGAGTCCAGTTTTCGTTTCCCGAGCACGATGCAGGCATTAAGATTGATATTGTGGACTTGGTTCCCAGTCTTATTTTTCCACTTCTATTCCTACCATTCCTTTCAGAGAGACTCAACTCTTCTTATCTGGCTTTGGAAACAATCACGAGCTCAGGCTACCTGTGCATTTCAGCTCCAAAATGTAATAAAACCATGCCAACAATTCGCTGTCCTGTTATTTCTCTGTTGTAAATTCCGCAGTGGTTCCTTATTTCACTCAGGGTAAAAGCTACAGTCCTTACAGGGACTTCAAGGCTCAAGGCTTCTGGCCCCATTGTGCCTTCTGACCTCGTCTCCTATGAGTTTCTTTCCTTGTTCACTCCTTGCTGTTTTTTGAACATGCCAGGTACGTGTCTGCTTCAGAGCCTGTGCTTTAGCTGTTCCCTCTGCCCCAGTCACATGGCTCAGTTCTTATCTCCTCCAAAGCTCTGCTTACATCTCACTGTCTCAAGCAGCACTCCTTCCCCGACCACCCTATTCAATCCTATATTATGTCTCCCTAACCTTCCTCAGGACTCCCGATTGCTCTATTCTGCTTTACTTATTTTTTCCAAAGCACTTCCAAACACTGTGTAACAATTATTTTTATGTTATTGTCACTCCCACTAGAGTATTAGCTCCATAAAGGCAGCCATTTTTGTCTACTTTGCTCAAGATAAATACCACATGCCTAGAATAGTGCCCTAGTACTGGGTACACAGAAGGTACTAAGTATATTTTAATTTTTTAATTTACTTTTTTTTTAAGATCCTACATGTGAGATCATACAGTATTTATCTTTCTCTCTCTGACTTATTTCACTTAGCATAACGTCCTCAAGGTCTATCTATGTTGCTGCAAATGGCAGAATTTCCTTCCTTTTTTATGGGTAAATAGCTTTCCATTGTGTGGACAAATAGGTAGATAGATAGATATAGATAGATATAGACACAGATATATACACGTTTTATTTATCCATTCATCTGTTGGTGGACACTTAGATTTTTCCATTTCTTAGCTATTGTAAATAATGCTGCAGTTAAAATGGGTGTGCAGGTATCTCTTCTACATAGCAATTTCGTTTCATTTGGATATATACCCAGAATTGGAATTGCTGGATCATTCAATAGTTCTATTTTTAATTTTTTGAGGAACCTCCATACAGTTTTCCACAGTAGCTGTATCAGCTATTTAAAAAACAAAAAAACGGATTAAATTTCTTTAAACTATAGGTCTTTTACCTCAAAACCACCTCTCTGCTCCTCCAGTTATAGGAAGATTCAGAACTGCAGAGATTTCGTGTGGACACAGTTGCTTGGTTCAGACTGGGGCTACCCTAGTTTAAAAAATAAAAAAGAAGAAAACCTTCTGCATTTCTCAAAAGAATGCAAAACACTCAGTAAATATTGTTCTTAGTACTGTGCCAAACACTGGAGCGAGAGAGGTTCTTATAACTTACATCATGCAAAACCATCCCGTGGCTTCCCATCTCGCCATTAAAAGCCAAAGCCCTGGCACTGACCGATGTGGGAGTTTGTACTTTGTCGACTTGATTAAGCTGGAACTAATTTTCACAGAATCCTCTTCCCTGAATTGTTCTGAGTCAGAGTTAGACAAAGAGGAATTTGCACAAGATTTGAAAGGCGGAAGAAAAACAGTGGCCATTACTCTAGGAAGGTCTTTCCAGTCAAACATGGTGAAGGACAACCACAGATGAGTCTAGTGGATTCCAGGTGTTTCTCACTCTCCTCTGGCCGATGTCTAGCTCTTCCTGGTTACTGACCAACAGCTGCCGCAGGCCCAACTGCACACGCTCGTCTGTGGACCCTCAGAGGCAGGGGCGATGCACGGGCTGGGCTACAGCCTCCCGTGGACGCCTTCAGTAGCTCCTTCTCGTAGCCCCATCCCAGCATCTGGACACGCGTCTGGCTCCCAGCTCAGATCCCCCTTGCCAGCTCTGGCTTATCCCCTGCGCCAGGGCTGGTTAGGGACTCCTCCCTGACATGCAGTACCCGCTGCCAGATAGTTACTTCCCCAGCTCCTCCCACAAGTGTGAAAAGTCTAATTCCTGTAATAAAGCCCTTATTCCAAGATATTCACAGGGGTTCTGCTTTCCTGATTAAATTTTCACTAACACAATCAATAAGGTCCTAAGAGGTGGGATCATACTTGGGGCTTCCTCTAGCTAGAACGTTCTTTCTGCATATAGTCACAGGGCTCATTTCCTGTATTCTTTCAGATCACTGTCCAGAATGTCATCCTAGAGTGGCATTCCTAAAATAAAAGAGCGGCTCGTCCCCTCCACATGCTTGGCTCTCTCCGTCTCCCTTACTTTGTGGTATTTTCCTTTAAAACATTTACCATCACTTGGCATGCTATTATTTACTTACTACCTGCTTTCCCACAAGGGATTCTTTCCTAGAGTCAAACTGGGAGTCTAGGAGGTCCTTGGACAGGAAAATAATCATATCCTTATTTTTACCGAGCTCTAACTGAAATTTAACATTTCTTTCAATTATAAGCACAGACAGCAAACTGAATGTGTAGCACTGCCAGTGACTTGTTATCAACAAGAAGTCACAGGTGTGGCTCCTATGACATTACAGCTGTTGACAGTATCTTGAAATATCCTTTATGCCCATTGCTTACAAGTTATGGTAGTCAATGGGCTTGCAGCAAGGTGGCATGTGATCAGAGCCTTCCCGGGTACAGATGCTCACAGGCATAGATGGCCAATTACAGAGCAGTTCTGGGCCTGGTTATCATTCACCCACCAAACAGTGAAACCATGGTTTCTTATGTTGATGGCCCAGACATCTCCTTGCATTCTAGTATTTCTTATTTACAATGTTAATCAATACATAGAAAGAGTGAGTTGTTTCTGTTGTTTGTTAAAAGGTTTTAAGACTGGACAGTCCACATAAGAATTCTTAACTCTCTATAAGGTTGCAAGGACTTTTGTAACAAGGATAGTCATGCAGTCTAGGACTAAAGACTAGATAAGTTCAAATACATGTGATGGTTGAGATAATTATTGAAGTGTGTTATTTAAAGTAGCCTATAGCTAAAAGAGTGTGCAATAATAGGGGTCAAACGTAGTGCTGCAAGTTATTCAATTTCGGTATCATTGCTTTCCTTTGAATTCTGTGTATTTTATTTTCTACATTTGAAAACACTCTTCTGAGAAAGGATCCGTAGACTTTACCAAACCGCCACAGGATGAGTGGCATGAGGTTAAAATCCTGTACTAGAACATGTTACAAGAGGGTAGAGACTTTTTTCTGTTCATTTCTCTTGTCCAGGAATCTACGGTTTGGCAGGATTTGATCAATTTGAAGAATAACCTAAGGCCAGATAGGACTCTATTATTTATATCCTCTTCTCACCTTGGCATCCACCCCCTTACTTTTCCCCAGGGCCACCCTTCCCTTTATTCACTAGAGGTGGCATATTCATGAAAGGAATTGCATCCCTTGGAAGTGACTGGAGACTACATTCCTGAAGACTCTGCTGACAGGTAAGAGCTTTTCAGGACACAGTGCTAAACCTCTTAAAAAAATAACTTCAAATATCCTAACAACTAGAAAGAAACCCCGTAATAACGCATACTTTGGGGATTTCCACATTGCTCTATTTCCCCCATGAAAGAAACATGACATTGTACTCAGAATTGGCACTTCCACTGTTTTAAGAACACCGACTCACTACCTTCTCTCGTAAAGGTCTCGGGAATTCTGAGATGACAGATTTTTCTCTACTGAAAACCTCTGGTCCTCTCGGGGTTCCCGTTGCTCTACTATTTGGATAAGAAACTTGTGAACACTTCCCATATTAATAGAAAAAGCCATAGGAAAAAAGGCAGTTTTTAAGCACTGTGGTTCATTTCAATGAATGCAACCAAGATATACAGATCAATTCACACAGCCACAGCGGGACATAAGTAGAAAGCCCATCGCCACTCCATTTGTGTGCAAACTTTCTAATGCCTTTCCACACCTGCCACCTCATTTGATCTTCCCAACATCCAGAAAAGATGGGCTCAGCAGTTCCAAACAGATCAAAAGGACCCAGTTTCTTAGGATGGAGCAAAATGATAGAAAAGGGAATTTTTCTAAAGAAAATTACGCTAGATTTGATTAACATCTGATTGGCCGTGTTCTAATATCTGAGTAATAACTTTCCAAAGGCCCATTAAAAAAATCTATATTTTCTTACAGATATTTCAAGGGGAGAGAACCAACATTTACTGATTTTTTAATTACTGCTAGGCAGAGTGCTTGTTGCTTGACAAATATCCCATCTGAATTTCCCAGCTACTCTATGAGGTCAGTATTAGGGGAACTGAAGCTCAGAGGGGCTAGGTGATTCACCCAAGGTCACACTCTTTCTGTCCATCATAACATGTTGCTCCAGAGCTCACAGTATTTCCCAGACTTGAGCCATTTTATACTATCTTGATGGTTCTATGATTTGCTCAATGTTGTTCTTTAAATTGGCTGGCTTCAAAGATTAAATACATGTACTTAAAAAGGAAACTTTGCATCGTTGCTGATAATAAATAGTCCCACATGCCACAGATTGAGGGTAATTGTACAAATAAATCAATGAAAACAGGACAATGTTGGCACATTTTAGCCAATTGTGGTCATCAGCAAACCTTCTGAGCCTGAGGCTGACACTCCTCAATGGGTAGCTAGCAAGCGCTGGAGATAGATTAAAGCCATAATGAGTGCATTACTTTGCTAGGGCTGCCTTAACAAAGTATCAAAGCCTGGGGGGCTTAAACAACAGAAATTTATTTTCTTACAATTCTGGAAGCCAGAAGTCCAAGATCAAGGTGTTGGCCAGTTGATTACTTCTGATGCCTATCTTGGCTTGTGCAATACACGGCCCTCTCCTTGTGGCTTTACAGGTCTCCCCTCTGTACCAGTGTGTGTCCAAATCCCCTCGTCTTATAAGGCCACCAGTCATACTGAATTAGGGCCCACCCTAATGAACTCATTTAACTCAATTATGTCTTTAAAGACCCTATTTCCAAATTCAGTCACATTCTGAGATTACTGGGGGTTAGGACTTCAAAATATGAATTTTGGGGGGGACACAATTCAGCCCATAACAGTTAGTACCAAAATGAGATATTATTCTTGGAATAATAAGAAAAGTTGAAACAAAAGGGAAAAGGGCAGAACTCCCTCACCATGTGATTCAATACTATTTAACACCATGACCCAGAACCACCTAAAATTGTCTCCTGAACCACTGGCAATACTTATCCCATGCTTTGGAACATATGATACACTGGGCTCTGTGATAGATATCCTTGTCACATGCTGTAGGCAGATCCCCACGGCCCTGCCAAGGTGGATGTCACCTGAAATTTTCGCAAGTTCCCTTGCATGCCACTGGCTTTTGAACTCAGCCTGGGGGCTTTCTGCGGCCCATAAGAATCTGCTTGGCAAGCTTTCAGGGGAGACAGGCCCGGTGGAAGGAGTTAATATTCCCAACCAACAATCCTTAAATAAGGAGCTGATGAAAAAATGCTCCTGCTTCCTTATGTTTTGTCGAGCTACGTTCAAGGGTTTTCGCCAAAGGCCCTCAAAAAGCCTCCAGCAAAATGGAGCCCCAGTTGCCTAGGGCAGCAACCCGCGCATTAATCCACCTGTGATGACCTTCCCTCCACCTGTGATGACCTCCCCTCCCTTTTCTGTCTCATCCACATTCCCTCACTGTGATGTAAACTACTTTCACCTAAATCCTTTTCTTAGGGTCTACTTTAAGGGAATACAATCAAACAGTATATCTATGATTTCCATCTAAAAATGAATACACAAATAAGACAAAGCTATTTACCTATGTCCACCTAATTAAGCCCTGTCCTGTATCACTCTTTGCTCCTAGAACAATGAGGTGAGGGCAGATGGAGAAGTCAACATGGAGACAGAATAACCTCTTAGACACTTTTCAGTGACCAAGTATTTCTAGAGTCCTAATTCAAGCCTTGCTCATCCTCTTTGATGATTCAACCTCCCTCCTCGTGCTGGCAAACTGAAATTTGATGTTTAACCTGGCCTTAGTAACCACAGTAAGTATGCTGAGTATTTCTTTTCTTTCTGGCCTTTAGACAATTTGGGAGGATACACTGTCGACATCTTATCTTTCTTCTGCAGACTGGACCCGTTGGGAGTGGATTTTCTGACGATAAATGTAAAAGAAAGCCCTCTCCCTGGAAGGAGAGAATAACCTAATTGTTCATTCTACTTAAAACTGAAGAGGTCTGGGAATTCCCTGGCAGTCCAGTGGTTAGGATTCCTTGCTTCCACTGCAGGGGGTACGGGTTTGATCCCTGGTTGCTGGTTGGGGAACTAAGATCCCGCGTGCCATGTGGCAAGGCCAAAATAAATAAATAAATAAACTGAAGAGGCTTCTTGATGATGTGTAGAAGAGCAACAACAGAATTCCATGCATACCTTTATAACATTCTCAGCAGAACGTGTGTACCCAACGTATATAGCTAGATCCACAAATAAGGCAACAAACCATATGGACCCACTGACGCTTATGATTCTCATTAAGCTTTCAAAAAAAGTTTGTGAACAGAAAAGGACAGAGAATGATGTATCGAGCACCCCACTTACCCACAGCAAAACAATGAAAACTTAACAATTTGCAATAGGCCTTTTTCTCCTTTTAAAGAAATGAAACATCACAAATATGCTTGAGACTCTCTAGTACCTCTCTCTATTCCTATTTTTCTCCTTCCCCAGATGCATTTTGTTTTTTATCATTCCTAAGTCTGTTTTAATATTTTCTACTACCTATGCAATATCATAAACTACAGTATTGTTTTGCATGTTTTAAAACTTTCCGTAAGTGGATCATTCCGTGCGCGTCATTTTACAACACTTTTTTTATTTTTTTACTCAATATCATATTTTAGAAATTTATCCATGTTTACGGGTCTAATTTAACTCACTCATTTTAGGTGCTATAAAACATTCCATTGTATGAATAAACCACAATTGGTTTTTCCATTTTCCAGCTGATAAACACTTAGGTTATTTCTAATGTTTACATATAGCAAACAAGACCTCTGCAAATATTCCTGGACGTGGCTCTTTGCATATATGTGCCTAGAAGTGGAAATGCTGCTTATATACAATGTGTGGCTTCAACCTTATTATAATCTCACCAGCATGTTTCAAATTTGTCTTTCCCCCACATTCTTACCCACAGTTGATATTAACAGATTGAATTTTATTTTATTATTATTATTTTTACCAATTTGATGTCTGTAATAGTATTTCATTCTGGTTTTAATTTGCATTTTCCTAATTACTACTGATGAGAAGGAGTTATTTATATATTTTTGATGCTAATCCTTTGTGGGTTTTTAGGCATCAAAAATATTTGGTTAAGTTCTTTGCACCTTGTTTTCGGTGTGCCCTGAATAAAGAGAAGTTCTGAATTTTAATGCAGTCAATTTTACCCATCTTTTTATTCAGCTAGTGCTTTTTGTGTATTGCCTAGGAAAATTTTCCCTACCCTGGAGTTGTTCAGACACCCTCCCGCATTTATTCTGAAAGTTTTATCTACACAATTAAGTCTAAAATCCCACCTGGAATTGGAATGGAGGGGAACTCTGATTTAATTGTTTCCTTTATGGAGAACCAAATATCTCAGTACCACTTATTGAAAACACTTCATTTCCTTACTGCTCTGTATGGCTACCTTTATGATAAATCAAGTAGCACATACATTATAGGTGATTATCTCTCTTTTTCCTCTAGTCTGTTTTGTTGGTCTATGCATGTATCTGTGTTCCAATTCCACAATATTTTAATTGCTATAGCTTTATAATGTTGATATACACCAGTGTAAATATTTCCCTCCAAATCCTACTCTATTCTTATTCATAATGCCTTGGCTTTTTATAGCTGTTTCCTCTCCTACATGAATTTTAGGACCAGCTTGGCCAGCTCCATGAAAAGGCCTGCCTATTAAAATGGTAATTAGAATTTTTTTAATTTATAGATTAATATAGGGATAATTAGTATTTTTATGACATGGTATCTTCCTATTCATAAACATATCCCCATTTATTTTGGTTTCCTTTTCAATGTTTCACCAAAACTTTTGTAATTGCTATTATATGGATGCTACATTTCTCAGGTTATACCCAAACAAAGGATAAATAGACTCCACCTCTTAATGGGAAGTGGCAAGGTTATGGATGAGCATATGGGACCAGAAATACTGCCATGCCACTTTTTGAAGATAATACTTTGCCACAATCTGTAACCACAATTTGGTTACAGTAATTCAAATCCCTCTTATTAGCAAAAAAAAAGGCTACCCTTTTCCCCAGAGTCTAATCCCACTATGGCCTAAAGATCCGGCTCACAGTCTAGGATCTTGCCATATAGATCTTGTTCACATGCAATTGACACTCCTCAGATAGAGCTTCTAGAGACAGTTTCCATTGATCTTAAGACTCATGAACTCAAGAAGCAATTTGGCGCACGCGTGCATGCGGGTGCGTGCACACACGCACACGCACACACACACACACAAACGTGTGTAATCGTGGAAATTGTATAGAGTAAGTGCTATAGACCCTTCTCTTCAAAAAGGGAGAAAATTGGAAGCGCACAGGGATCCATAACAGTTCTGAAATCCAGTAGGGTGTATGTTACCACTTACTTGATTAGGGTACCATGCTTCTGCCTGGCAATGACTCAGCACGGCTATTGGTTACGCCCTCCAAATCGTCATCCTTTCTGTACAAAGTGGCCTAGTTTTCGCTGAGTGGTTTCCTCAGCCTGCGCTCTGCATGTAAAATGTTGATTAAATCTTCCTTTCTAGCCAAGCTGACATGCCTGTTTTTATAACCTCGTGGATTTCTTCTGAATCAGATTACAGTACATTCCATTAGAAAAAGCCACATGCACGAATCTTGTCAGCATAAGCCCTTCTCTACCTTGGGCTTGCTGTAAAACTGCTGACAGACAACAGTCTAGATTCTTAAGAGTCTGGATTCTTAGATTCTATTGGTTAACAGAGAGGATTTGTGAAGCACCCCCTTAAGATCTTTAAAGGGCCTTTTGTGCAAGCAGAAGAGTTCTGGAGGCACTGCTGAGGTTTTTAGCAAAAAAACTTGGGTTTAACCTTCGCTCTGAAGCTCTCTCTTAATTTGAGAATATTGGAGAGGCCAGGAGGTAGAATTACATTTATTTTTGAAGACATCAAGTCCTGCTCTTGATAATTCCTCTACATTTTACTTGAAAAGTGAAAAATTCCTTTTCTAAAAAAGTCATCTCTCCTTTCTCATTTCACCACAGACAATGGGAAGGAGACACTTATAATAATCTGCCTGAAATCCCCTTAGCTAGATCATCCAGTTAGTTACGTACATCTTCAGTTTTCCAAGTTACTGCAGGAACAGTGTTGCTAAACTTTCTCTCACTGCATAACAAGGATTTCCATAACATTCCAGCTTCCCGTAATCTTTTCTTCACCTTCCTTGAAGCCCTCCCTGATAGCTTCATCAAGGGTTATCAGGCTTCCTTTGTTGGTCTCCTCAAGATCCTTTGGGCTTTCACCAACACTGCCCTTAGAGTTTTTCTCGTTTCTGCCCACTGCCTTGTTCCAAAGCCATTCCCACATATTTTTAGGTTTCTGTTGCATCTCACTTCTGTTACCAAAAATATATTCTGATTTTGTGGCTGTATAACAAATTACTCCAACAATTAGCAGCACAAACAACCATTTATTTTGCTCATGAATCTGCAAAGGGAATAGGTCTTGGCAGGAAGAGCTTCTGTCTACTCCACTTGGCATCAGATGGGGCAGCTTGAAGGCTGTAGGCTGGAGTCACCAAATGGCTCACTCACTCCGGTATCCGGTGACTGGTGCTGGTATTGGCTGAGACCTCAGCTGAGGCTGTTGAACAAATACCTATATGTGGTCTGTTCACGTGGCCTTTGCTTCGTTTACAAAACGGTGGCTGAGTTCCAAAGGCAAATGTCCCAGGAAGAGAGAGCATCTGAAGGAAACTCTATCACCTTTTATGAACTAGCCTTGGAAATCCACAGCATTATTTCCACTACATTCTATGTGTTGAGGCAGTCACAAGTCCCACCCAAGGAGAGGGAAAACAGACTCCACCTGTTGATGGATGGGCAGTGGCAAGTTTCTGGAAGATCATGTGGGAGTGGAAATATTGGTATGGCCCTTTTTGGAAAACACATTTTGCTATAGATAATACTTTATATAGGATTGTCAGGCAGGCTTCTTTAAAGGTGATATTTAAACGTATAAAAGTGAGGGAATTAAAAAAAAAAAAGTGAGGGAGTGAGTCATGTTTGTATTTGGAAAAGAGCAGGTGAAACAAGGACAAAGGCCCTGGGGCAGATTACGAGTAATGGATTTGAACCACTTTGGCTGAAGCCAGCTGAGCAAGGGGAAGAGCAGTAGTGGTAAGTTCACAGAATAGCCAGGGGCTTATTATCCAGGGTCTTGTAGGCCACTGTGAAGACTCTCGCTCTTACTCCAAGCCATAGGGAAGGGGGTGGTCAACAGAGCGGAGGCATTATTGGACTTATGTTTTAAAAATACCACTTATTGAGGCTTAGTACCCAAGAGTTTATGATGTATTTCCTATCACTGTGAAGACCAGTCTCCTGAAGATAAATAGGAATGGAGTTTCTTGCTGTACACCCAGGGTACTCAGTTATATTTGAGCTAAGAAGATGAAAGATAAACCTGACGCTCTTGTAAATGTCTTCCTAAAGTCTGTATGTGGTTTAAAGTTGAATTTGTACCTTTTAGGCATTACTGGTAATACTTAGCACTCTCTCCAAGCAAGCATTTTGTGATTTTGAAAACTTTCATATGTGTGGGGTGGCAGGTGTGCTGCACATCTCCCCTTTACCCTCCAGGTCCATTACCCCTCTCTACTCTGCTGTCTGCTCCAGAGGCTGACCTTTATGGACTAGTTCAACAGCCTCTTGGATCTCTGGCATCCAGGTAGGTACAGCCAGTGGAAATTTCCAGCAGGTAAAAGGGAAGGAGGAGAGTGAGATCTGCCTGTTAATTCCTCCGGCCCCCTCTGTGAGAGCTCCTCAGCTGTGTCCCACCAGAAAGTGTCCCGATAGCTGCTCTCAACGTAGCTCTTCTACGCGACTCTCTCTTTCCAGTTCCAGCAACCTCTCCCTCCCTTTTAGGCCATGGTAGTGACAGTTTTACTCCAGATATGCCCCTGTTTCTGCATTATCCTCGGTGGTGCCCTACGCCCACACCACTGTAAGTAAACCCTTTGCAAATAAGACCTTCCCAAATAACCTTACTCAGCACGTGCCATCTGTTCTTGTTGGGACCCTGAGCCAGCATAGCAATATTTAATCTCTTACAATTCAAACTAGGGCATCTCCACATTTAATTTTGATCCACCTCTCCCCTCTATTTGTCCTTTCTTTTTTACTCCCAGCCCTATGGCCTGTGAGCACAGGAATAAGTAAAGAAACATATACAGATTTTCAGGAGGGAATTTAGTAAGGATTCTAGCTCTTCACACTTAAATGTAACACAAACAAAAAGATGTCCCCATAGAGGGAACAATTTGCGTATTAAAATCCATGTGAACCTGGCCACGCATTTTCCTTACGCTAATGGGAGAGAGCTGACCTGTTCTCATTTCTTCTCCCTTTTCCGCACACCAAACTATTTAAACTCTATCATCACCTATGGACATTTGATAAGGAAATTTGAGCAGAGGGCTAAAAGAAATGAGCCATGCTTATATCTGAGAAAAAAATTTCTAAAACCATGTACAAAGCTCTGGGGTAGGGACAAGCTTGGCATCCACAGGTTTGCACATTTTAAACATCCTGCATCTCTCTTGCAATCAGACGACATTAGCAGATTTTCCTCACCTAGTATTTAGGCCTTTATATTTTTCCCTTGGTTTGCTGGTCTCCACCCCTGCCCCCTTCAATTTCTTTTTCTGGAGAAGAGCATTACAGAGAGAATCAAAGGGTCACGATTTTAAGCACATGGGACCTTTCTTTTCTTTTCTCTTTTCTTTCCCTTTCCTTTCTTTCCCTCTTTTCTTTCTTTCTCCCTTTCTTTCAGAAAATTTTTGTACAGCATCTTTTGACTGAATAAACTCACTTGGACAAAGCCCAGTACTGGTCTGAGTAACTCCTCAGTCAATAATTGTTGAAGGACTGGCTAGATCTTTCCTGAAAGAGGTCAACTTAACATCTGGCTTAAAACAGCATTTGGCTTACAGTCTCGGAGGCAGCCTGTTAATCCCCAACAAAAGACCTAGGAAAGCAGAGGAAAATGCAAAAACTTAAACAACAATAGAAAGCCTCATGGGAATAATTCTCCTGATGGAATTGGATCGAGAAAAATCTCTGCAAGATTTCCCTCATGGCAAAATCAAGCTTGGTGATGTACCAGAGTGGACCAGAATAAATGTAGGGATGGAGAGTTCCAGAGAGCTTATTCCAGCCCTGCTGTAATAGTCAAGAGCAATATTCCAGTTACTCCGGCTACATAACAAATTATCTAAAACTTAGTGGCATCGACCAATGGTAATCATTTATTATTGCTCACAATTTTTGTGGGTCAGGGCAGACTAAGAACAGCTTGTCTCCGCTCTCTGTGGTCTAGAATCTCAGAAGGAAGACTGGGGCTGGTCTCATCTAAAGGCCCACTCACCCTTGTGTGTTGGGGGATGATGCTGGCTCTTGACTGGGGCCTCACTGGGGTCATCAGCCAGAACGCCATACAAGGCCTCTCCACGCAGCAAGGGTTTTGTTTTTACAACACGGTGGCTGGATTCTAAAAGGAAATGTCCCTAGAAAGAAAGAGAGCTGGGCAAAATTGTATTGCCTTTTACAACCTGGCCTTGAAAATCACACAGTGTCACTTCCAGCACATTCTGTTAATCAAGACAGTTACAAGGGTTCATTCAGGTTCAAGGAGAGAAACACAGATCCCCAATGCTTGATGGAGGCGTATTATCAAATGTTGAAAGAAACCATATGGGATGAGATATATATTGGTGCTGCCATCTTTGGGAAATACAACCTGCCAAGACGGGGGCTCCTGGGTTAGATGGCCTGGGTTAGAAATCATGCTGTGCTACTTACTAACCATATGACCTTGGGCTAGTAAAGGTCTCGGTTACCTTTACTCTTATACCACAGTATCCTCATAGGGTTGATGTAAAGATTCGTTGAGTTTCATGTTTAGCAATTAGTATAGGACTTGGCACATAGTAAGCGCTAGAAAATATTAGGTCTTTGTTACATAATGTTAACAGGAGGGGTCCTCTGTCCTTACCATCTACGTCTATCCTCCCATTCTCTAGTAGGAAGGGAGAGTCTTCGAGCGTGAAAACGAGTTAAATTACACCATGAGAGATGGTTGATATGGGCAAAAGGAGGAGGAAGTTGTTTGTCTCATACGGTTTCTTTTCTTAAAGAATCTAAAATCCTTAGCCTGGTGCACATCCCTTGGAAGTATGCAGGAAACTGCTGACTGTAGGGTGACACAATCTGCTACAAGTAAGGGCTCCCAAATCAAATGGTCAGGATTAGAATTCATGCTCTGCCATGTACTAAGTGTATGACAGTAGAAATCTGCAGGATAGAAGATGAACCTGAGATCCATGAGGAAGCGGGCAGAGGAAAGGAGGGAGACAGAAAGAAAGGAGACCTCACGTTTCTGAACCTGGTTTTATATGTCCCAAAAGGCAACACAGTAGGACTCTCTGTGTTCATAATAACCTACTAACGGGACTGAGTTTTTATGGACTGAATGGCTGTATTTGCATGCTTTCTACATTACACACATATTGCCTATTTGTCTACCTTTCTATCCACAGGAAGAGGCACCAAAATGTTAACATTGGTTTTACTGGTTGATGAGTTAAAAGTGACTCGTTTTATTTTTTAAAAAACTTTTGCAAATCTTCCATCATTTCCTAATTCAAGTAGGTGTTAGGGGAAAAAAATGACCTCCTGATACACAACAGCTGTGTTTTCATGTCAATAAATGCTTCTGAGTATCAATTACCAACACACTCTCACCAGAATTTCAGTTGGAAGAAATGGGCTGAACCAACCTCTGGAGCTTTCTTTCCTCAAGAGCAAGAAGAGTTTGCTGAGTTTCTCTTGAATCTAAATGTACAGAATCACCACAACGAGATGACTTACAGAAGGTCAGCTTCATGGCCCGGAGTGGGGTGACCCTGGTGACTGACACCTTCCCGCCAAAGACCCAAAGCCCCTCTGGGTTCACCTGTTGACGTGCGCTGAAGAACCCAATGAGTTTCTCAGTGACCCAGATCCCTGTGACGTGAACTTGGCTTCTGCGATTTCAATATAAGCCACTGTAGCCCGTAAAAAATACAGGGCTGGGGGAGGGGTGTATGTGAAAGATCACAGAGCACACAGGGGGTCGCACCTCCCCCCTCCTCTCTACTGCGAACGGCACACCCAGAGGTCCTCAGGGAGGGGCAGGCACAATAAGAGGACACCTGTGAATTCCTTGCAGAACTCCCCCGACGGCTACATTCCTCTTTTATAAAAGATTCCACTTGCTCCATCTCTGACCCCAGGGCATGGACAAATGGATGGAGGCCTGGTATGGCTTCTCTGCTCTTGGCTGTGCTCCCTGTACCAATTAATCACTGGACCCCAGCCTGACAGGCCCGGTTCTTTGCTTCTGCTCAACCTCTGGCTGTATCTGGTGATTACCTTCCCCAGAGGCAAGAATTTCTCAGTGTTTTTTTCCTTCCGCACTGCTCCAGCTCACGTGCTGGCTACTGCACAGAGAGGGGCCACGGTTCCCTCCCACTCTGCTGACTGTGGTCACTTGGGAACCCTGAGCATCCCATGTGTGCTCAGGCTCCGTTACCCACTGCTGCCACCTTGGACGTGTCACTGGACTTCCCTACGCTTCCTCATCCTTGGAAAGGGGATAATAGTAACTACCTTGCCATCTTCAAGGTGTCACTGTGATAATCTGATCAGGGATTTTTAACCTTTTCGTCTTTTTTTCTTTTGGGCACAGATCCCTTTGGCAGTCCAGGAAACCTACAAATCCCTTCTCAGAAGTTTATTTATTTTTTTAATATATTTTTAAATTGAGGTATAGTTGATGTGCAACCTAAATGTCCATCAACAGAGGAATGGATAAAGAAGATGTGGTACATATTATACAATGGAATATTACTCAGCCATAAAAAAAGAATGAAATAAAGCCATTTGCAGCGACATGGATGGACCTAGAGATTATCATGCTAAGTGAAGTAAGTCAGACAGAGAAAGACAAATATTATATGATATCGCTTATATGTGGAATCTAAAATATGACCGAAATGAACTTATCTACGAAACAGAGAGAGACTCACAGACATAGAGGACAGACTTGTGGTTGCCAAGGGGAAGTGGGCATGGGAGAGGGAAGGATTGGGAGTTTGGGGTTAGCAGATGCAAACTAGTATATATAGAATGGATAAACAACAAGGTCCTACTGTATAGTACAGGAAACTATATTCCATATCCTGTGATAAACCATAATGGAAAAGAATATGTGTCAGTGAGTGGAACTAATTATACAGTTTAGTGAGTTGGGTAGAGATCTAGATGATTGTTAATATAAGAATCAAAACTGAGTGAAGTGACTCAAAGACAAATACATGATATCGCTTATACGTGGAATCTAAAAAATGATACAGATGAACTTATTTATAAAACAGAAATAGAGTGATAGATGTAGAAAACAAACGTATGGTTACCAGGGGGAAAGTTGTGGGGGCAGGGATAAATTGGGAGATTGGGATTGACATATACACACTACTATATATGAAATGGATGACTAATAAGGACCTACTGTATACTCTGTAATGGCCTATATGAGAAAAGAATCTGAAAAGGAGTAGGTATATGTATATGTATAACTGATTCACCTTGCTGTACACCTGAAACTCACACAACGTTGTCAATCAACTCGACTCCAATAAAAATTAAACAACAATATTATGTAAGTTTCAGGAGTACAATATAGTGATTCACACTTTTTAACGGTTATACTCCATTTATAGTTATTTTAAAATATCAGCTGTCCTCCCCTCCCTCCTCACCCCCCTCCCCTCGCCAACAGCACCGTTCCTTCTACTTTGAGACTGTCCTGCTCTGCAGAGAGAAGCTGGGTGGCTTTTTGCAGGGAAAGGGGGCTCAATTTTCTCCCATTTCCCTTAAATCCACACAAGCCCGGACTCCCTTCCCGGGTTCCTTCCGAACCACACGTGCTAAACACTGGGTTCTTTCGAGTGGCCTCTCCTGCCCTCTTTGTGCATGTTTTGAGGAGAAACAGAGCCTAAATCAGGGGGCAGCAGACTTTGTCCTGTGGGCCACCTCGTGCTGCTGCCCATCTTTTTAAGTCACGTTTCACTGGTGCACAGCCGCAACCATTTACTTCTGTAGCTTCTATGGCTGCTTTCTAGTGACAAGGGTAGAGTTGAGTAGTGGTGATGGAGAATTTATGGTCTACAGAAAGGGATGCATCTGGCCCTTGGCAGAAAGAGGTTTCCAACACCTGGCCTAAGTAATGGAGATGTGGGTCAGAACAGCTGAAAACTAGAGGACTCAAACAGTTAAAGGAGGACATCTACATTTCTGATCTTGAGAGTAGAAAAGCAAGAGAAATAGCTCACTGTTTGCCATACAGTAAGTAACACTTTCTGTGTGCCTAACCACTGGACCAAGCACTTCACATGTATTTTCTCTTCTTAGCTCTACCGGACAGGTGCTAGTATTATTCCCATTTTACAGCAGAAGAAACCGAGGCCCGGAGATGTTGAGTCACTTGCCCCACACACCCAGCTAGTAAGTGGTAGGGGGGGAACTGGAACCCAGGGGTGATTCAGAGCCCACAGTTTTGACCATGTGGCTATCTTACTGACTGGGTCCATGTCATAGAGGGCATTGGAATGGCTGCTTCATCTGCTCATATCAGTGGTGCCCAAAGTCTTAGCGTTCGCTGCCAAGGATAGCAGTATTACAAGAAATTTGGATTCCTCAGCTCTTCAGTGGGCTCCTGAAACTGCATTTCAAATGTCCAAGGGGAGGGTGGAGCGGGGAGGACTTTCCCACCCAGTTGTACTCAGCCTCCTTACTAGATTTTAAGAAGAAAACCAATTACTATCGGTCACATTACTTTTCACTATTTTTGAAACTTTGTTACAGGATGAGGCTGAAACCTTGGAAAACTAAGACCTAAACTGACATAATAAATAACACTTTCAAAAATGTTTCTGCCTGACCTTCCATCTAAAAATCTCAGATGACTTCACAGGCAGTTACTGTTTACTATTATATTCCCCGCTTGGGGACTATAACGGAGTGTGGCTGCTTCGAGACTCGAAGAGTCCCTTCAAAGTTGTTTGATGTTTTCCCAGATCTTTCTGGCTAAAGCGAGCACTTCACCAATATTTGGAAAAAAACAAAAAATGCTGTGCACCAATTTCTCTCTTTGTATAGACTGGTATTTACCTATATTCATATTTCAGGTAGGGCCTGGGTTCCAGAGACTATTGTTTATGCTACTTAGTTAAAGACTATTTTACATTCCTCATCGCAGCATGTGAGAAGCAATAGACTCTCAGGGGTCACAAACTGGGATGCCTCGGGGGCCGTGGACTGAGTGGAGAGCACGTGCCTCATCTAAATTTGGCAGCTGCCGCAGAGCTCTGCCCACCCAATTTCCCACCAAGTGTCACCATGCGGAAACGACCCAGCTGGGCCCAAGGTTTAGATTTTTCAAGAGAAGCTGAGAAGTTAATTTTTACGTGAAATCTTGCCATCTATATGTGAAATCTCGCCATCTATATGTGAAATCTCACTATACTCAAATACAGGAAACTTTTAAAGGCAACACTGCGCTGGCCAAAACAAACCTCTACATCTGTTAGCCACATCTGACCCATGGACCGCCAGTTTGAAACCTCTACCCTGAATGTTAGATCCAAAAGCTGCCATGGTTAAATAAATTTGCTAAATGCGACAGAGTGGTTCTTCTTAGACATTCTTAATGCAGGTCAGTATATTAAATGCTCTGAAAAGTAGTTCAAGAATAGAACCTGTTTAGCTTTGTTTAAGCTACTGCTCCCCTAAATCATCCACCTCTTTGCTTCCACATTACAATATCCTGCAGAAGTGTGATCGCTAAGAATATATACTGGCCAACAGGGCACGTTCTCATTTAATCTTGCCAATAACTGTGCAAGGCAGGTCTTTCTGTTTGTTTCCATCTTGTACATGAAAAAAAGGGCTCTGAAAGGTTAAGAAAATTGTTTAGGGTCCTATAGCTACCGAGGGACAGATTCTGCCTCTGACTATATGTACAACTGATTCACTTTGTTATAAAGCAGAAACTAACACACCACTGTAAAGCAATTATACTCCAATAAAGATGTTAAAAAAAAAAAAAAACTTAAGCTGTTTCTACTACATTTCATAACTAAAGCCTCCCCCCAAAGAGCCTGTGGGTTTTGTTTTTCGTATGACTGATACAGTAACAATTCCAGAATCCAGGGTCTGTCCTGTGGTAGGATTAAGAAGAAAACCCATATTGTATAGAAATATTTCAAATGACACTGGCTCTATAAGCCACATAGGCACAGAGGGCTCAGGTTATGGTCACGTGCTCTGAGTAACATCACCTCCCTGGGGAAGACTTTGTGCATCCTGCCCTCCACGCCCTGCCCTGCCCCTGGGTGTTGTGAAATGGCTCCTCTGGCCCCCTCAGCTCCTTCCCGCCCTGAACCTCATCACTTTCCTCCCCACCCAATTCCAGCCTTGGTTCCGCTGGCCTCAGCCAGCTAGCTCCCTCTGCAGACACCCAAGCGAGAGCCAGAGAGAGGGCTAGGTCAAGGCCTGGGATGGACACGGAGGAGGTCTGGGAGGCCCTGCTCTGTGGCACGGGGGTTTGGAAACAGGCCCGGGTGGTTGGGGTAAGGTCAGGGCTGAGAAGGGGTGAGGAAGGCCTGAATCGCGGCCCGGCTCCTCTCGCACCATTTGGACTCCAGATGCAGAATGAGGGCTGCCATTTGGACATCCACGAGCCAAACCTCATTCCTAGGACCGAGGCACCCATCCCTGCTATGTCTTAAAGATCCCCACAGAGGATCCTTCATCTCAAAAGGGGAATCCACCCCTCCCTTGGCAATCACTCCCAGGCTTACCTAACCAGCCTTAACAGAGGAAGTTCATCCTCATCTTGCACAGAAACTCTTCCTGCTATGCTTCTTTTCAGTATCTCTCGAGAGGCCCTGAGGGACATGAGTCCCCACCCTCCACATATTAACCTGTGATAAACTTGAGGGCAACAGAGCATAGTAGCTAAGAGCATCAGGCACAACTGACTTTGAGTCTCAGAGCATTAACCAGCTGTGTGACCTTGGGCAAGTGACTTAACATCTCTGTACCTCAGTTTCTTCATCTGTACAATGGGGTAAAAACACATTATCTCCAACAGAAATGAAAGCATACATCCACACAAAAACGTGCACATGAGTATCCAGAAGAAAGTTATTCATAATAACCCAAAATTACAAAAAGCCCAAATGTCTATTAACTGATGAATGGATAAACAAATGTGGTATATCCATACAATGGAATACTATTCAGTCATAAAAAGGAATAAAGTACTCCAGTGCGGACGAACTTTGAAAATATTATGCTCAATGAAAAAAGCCAGTCACAAAAGACCACATAGGATGACTCCTTTTAAAAGAAATGTCCAGAAAAGGCAAATCCATAGGGAGAGAAAGTAGATTAGTGGTTGCCTAGGGCTGTTGGGAGGGGGGAATGGGGAGTGACTTGTAATGGGTATGGGGTTTCCATTTGGGATGATGAAGATATTCTAACACTGATTGTGGTTATGACTGCAAACTCTGAATACACTAAAATCCACTGAGTTATATACTTCAAATGGGTGAATTGTATGGTATGTGAACTATATCTCAATAAAAGTGTAATTTTAAAACAGGAGAAAAAAGACCACATTATCTGCATCATAGGGTTATTACAAAAATTAAGTCATATAATGCCTGGGAAGTGTTAGCACAGTGCCTGGTAAAAAATCAACAAATATTATTTTTAATTACAATAATAATGTCAACAATAATATACTATTATATTTATATCCTATATTATAGTATCATATAAAAAATAATTAGGATACAGAATATATAGGTAACTATGTGTTAAATATAAATTACCATAAAAATAATTATAAAATAATTATTATTTTACCCTGTCTCCTCTTCCTCTTAAAAATTTCTGATTTTGGAAGGGTCCTGCAATTTTTTAACATTATGAAAATTATTTTTGAACATTTTGAATACTGTCATGTTACATGTTATATGTATTATACCACACTACTATACAATAACTACCATAACATACAACACATCTGTAAGATTACTATATATTATCATATACATAAGGATACATATTTCATGCTACGTGAGGGTATATAATACGTTGTACATGAGATATTATAATTATTGTTAAAGATTAGTTAGTAGTAGTATTCAGCCTGTGACTTCTCTTCCTCTTTAACCTTTCTGAATTTGGAATGGTCTCCCTAGGTCTTTGAACGTTTCCTGGCCCCTGATATATTTGGAAAGAAAATAGCTCTGAGTTTGGAGAAATTAAATTACAATCATGACTCTAACTCAAGTGCCTCGTGTAGCTGCAGCCAGAAAACAGAAAAAAATACCCGTGGTGGGAGGGAGAGAGTGAGGAGGGCAAGGCAGAGCGAGGGGGACCCTTGGGCATCCTGATTGTCCCGCACGGTGGCCCTGGGGATGGGCCCTTTCCTCCCAGCCCCCTCCCCAGCCCCCCTGTGCCTTCCTAAGGGCGTCCCGGCAGCTTCAGGTCCCAGATCCCAGGCTGTGCTCTCCTGGCCGTGGAGATGGGGGGGGGGGCAGAGGTGCTTCAGCCTGGGTGTCCCATGTTCATCAAATCGGCAAACCAGAGTGCCTGCCTGAGCTGATAACAAAGACATCATTGAAGCCGGGTGTCTGCCTTCTAGGGCCAAGCAGGGGACAAGACGTGATCTCCCCAGGAGGTGTTCACTGCCTGCCTTCCCCACTGAGAGCTCGGCAACGACTGGGTCATGGGTGAAGCCAGGACTTCTGACAAACCCCAGCTGGGCCAGTTGCTGCAACTTCAGAGCTGTTTCCCCAAGCCCAGGACGAGGGAAGCAACAACAGCACCTCCTCCCCCAGCCCCAGAGTTCCAGGCAGTCAGTGTGGTTTCCAGAAACAGAACTACAACGGCACCCTCCTGCAGAAATGTTAGCTGGACCTCAAATTCCCCTGCCCTCTCGGTTTCCCTTAAGCCCTGCTAACCAGAGACCTGAAAATGAACAAGGATTACTTTCCATACTAGCTGGACACACTTCCCTGGTCACTGGTCACATCAATTAATTTGAGTAAAAAAACAAAACCCGACTTTTGCAGATACTTATGGGGTCCTTGGAGGTTGTGCCTGACATGGTCACAACTTTCTTATTATTAACTCTATCTATATTATTATTTATCTATCTAATATATATATACATATATTTTAAATATATATATATGTAAAAGTGCTTTGGAGGAAAAAAGGAATGTATTTATGGAAGTTTCCCCCCCACCCCCAGAAAGACTGCTAGAAGCAAAATCCTTTAGAAGCAAAGGCTTTAGCAAATAGGAATCACAAAATATCCAAGCTGGATTATGCAGCTATGATGAGGGCTAGGTAGCCCATGTTGCTTCCCTGTGTGGGTGAGGAAAAGGCAGACACACTCACGTCCCAGAGCACTGAGCACAGGGCTGATAGGTGCATGGTGGGCTGCACTTGAGGAAGGCATGGTCTGCCCAGCCATTCATGGAAGCTCTGGATATGACTCATTCCTCCTTCCCCCTACTGCCCCACTTAATTCTAAGAATGGAGGCTCAGAGACATAAACTGATTTTGTCACACAGCCAGACAGTCACAAAGCTTTTGTTGATGAATGGAGTCCTAACAGCTCTCTCTAGTTAGTGGTGCCCCTTCAACCCAACAAGGAGTCCCGGTTGCCAAATGCCTCCCAGACAGCAGCATCTACAGGGGCCCCATAGTGTTTTGTAAACCCTTGAGTTCTCGGATAAAGAGAAAAAGATAGGCCCTGGAGGGAATCATTTCAACATTCTTTCAAGTAACATGTATAGTTTTCAAAAGAGGAGAAATAAAAGGATTGGACAAAACCAGGGGGGAATTTAATGGAGATTTAGAAAGAATGAAAGATTGCAAATATTGTGATATAGACGTGTGGTAAATGTGAACTCAGTCCCTATATTTGGTGTTCCTGAAACATGACATTTCTTTAAATAACTGAGCCAATTTATTTTGGATTTCGAGCCCTTATCCTTCCGTACTGGTGGGAACCTTAATCTCAGTCATTGTGGACATTCCTCACTCTTGACTTCTAGGGTCTAACTCTGTGCCAGGGGTGGTGTGATGGGGGTGCCTTCCGGCTGTCAGACCGCAGAGGTGGCCTTGGGGTACCACTGTCATCGTCTACAGAGGCTGGTTCTAAAGCTTGTGGCTGCTTCAGCTTAAGCTTGGGAAATAAGGCTCATTTGGTGGGCTGCCTGAGATGCTTCATTGAGCCACGTTTCTCTAGGATTCTGCCGTTTCCTTGTGGCACTGCCAGGAAGCTGAACCCTGGTCAGTACTCGTTCCTGTTGGCCACAGCACTCTTCCCTCCATGCCTCTCCAAGTCCATCCTCAACCCCTACCCTCTTTGCCTCTGCCTTCAAAAAGATAGGATCGCTCTCCTTTCTGCTTTGCCACCAAATTCTGTTGCAGAAGTCCAGAACCTGCTATCTGCTTAAAGGAGGGAAAGAGTAAAGGAAAAATATTTATAGAACAAAATGAATTAATATGTCAAACTACTCTCCAGTCCCATAAACAGAGGATTTTGCTCCTAGAGATGAGACTCCAAAATTATTCATCCTAAACTCCTTATTTTGCAAGGCAGGACACACACAGAGAGAAAAGATGATTGAGCTGGTCTGTGTAAAAGGCAGGATGTAAAGGGGAATATTTCATGTGAATCAGATAATATGTTAAATGTGTTTCAGTAGCTCATACTTTAACAAATTCCAGGAAAAAGTTTGCTTTGAAAACTAAAAAATTCCTTTTGTCAAGTGAATAAACATGCCTAATTTCCACCTGTTTTAAGGGCTTGTATTTAGATGGAGGGTTTTCTTAAGAGTAAGTTCACCTGTTTCATAAAGAATTATTTTTGTTGGATATAGCGGGCTCTTTGAGATCATTTTCCTCAATAATGTTGCCATAAAGAAGAATTTATGTCCCACTGATTTGTGCAAGGAAAATACTCAGACAGGTCTCCTTGGGGAGTTGTTTTGTTTGGTGGTTTCACCACCCAGATGCCAGCATTTCTCAGTAAGAAGACCAACAACCCTAGGCACCCCGCTCTCTGTCCTTGCCTGGCATTTAATGTTTGAGTGTTCTTCAATTAGTTCCATTCAATTCACTGACACGTCTGGTGAACTGAATGGAAAATGTGGACTCATTTGATGCTCGGAGTATCCGTCTGCTTACAAATTCTTGAGTTGTGCACTTGCTCTGATGCCAAGATGGAATCTAAGCAGGGGTCACAAGAGGCCTGAGAGATCTTGTGAAGATCATTAAATACCTTCCAAATGGACACCAGTCCATCTGTCTTGAGAGGTGGGAAGGATTCCATGGCAACGCTTCTTCAGACAAGGCAAATTCCAGGCAAGGAACTTACTCTGTAGCTATGGATACTTCTAGTGGGCCAGGTACAACCAGCCTTCTCTTAAGTGAGAATTAGATATAAAAATAATGGATGCCAACTTTTATTTGGCATTTTATTCAGTCAGGTACTGGCAGCTCCTCAGCCCTCACAGTCAACCTATGATACAGGCACTGGTACTATCCCCATTTCACAGACGAGGAAGCTAAGCACAGAGAAGCTTAGTTACTTCCTTTTGGCCACAGAGCAGAGCCATTATTTGAATGCACGTCTCTCTGACCACCCAGGCAGCAGCCTTAACCACCACGCTGGATTACCTCCCGCTGGATGTACTGAGTCCCTCAGCATGAGATGGTACACCTGCATGTTATGCCCTGTGGGTCAGAGAATATCTGGAGGACAGATTCAGTTGGCAGTAGAGAGGATGTGAATTTGATACAATGTGGCCTCCTTAGAGTTCAGAGTTAACCACGTGTGCCAATTTGCTTGGGACACCGGGAAAGAGTGTTTCTCAATTCTACTTCATAACAGTTTAAATCTTAAAAACACGTCCTAGGAATTATTTTAATGACTTCCAACATCAGCATATGAGATGATGCCCAGAAGAATGGAGGTAAAGTTAAAATTTGTGTGGAGAATGGAGAAAAGCATACAGATAACGTCTACCTGGCATGCATAAGGACATCATCGCCACCTTGCATAAAAATCAACATAAGACATGTGTGGGAACCCATCCTTCCACTCACTCATTCATTCATTCATTGATTCAACAATTATTTATTGAGCGCCTAACGCGTGCTCAATAGCAGAAGAGACAGCAGAGCATAGCAACTGACAGCATGGACTCAAGCCAGGCTGCTTGGGCTGGAAACCCAGCTCCGCAACTTATTATCTGCATGATCTTGGGCATACTACTTAACCTTTTAGTGCCTTAGTGTTCTCATCTGTAAAATGGGGATAACGCTCCCTGTAACTCTCAAGCGCTTAAATCATAGTGAGGATTAAATGAGTTACTATTAAATGAGTTCATATATGTAAAGTGCTTAGAAGCAAGCACGGCCCACTGTCAACACTATTTAAGTCTTTGCTAATATTAGATAGTACAGAATTTGCCCAGTTGGTGAGGCCAAAATCCTAGGAGCATCCTTCATTTTCCTCTTTCCCCTTTTCCCCTGCCCCCCATACATAATCTATAAACAAGTCCTTAGATCTCTATCGCCAAAGTATGTCTCCCCAATCCATCTACTTTTCTCAGTCTCCACTGCTACCTAGACAAGGTCACCATCTTCTCTTTCTTGGACCACTGCAATGGCCATGTCTTTGCCTCTTTATAATCCGTTCTCCGCAGTAATGAGAATGATCTTAGTAAACACAGATCACCCCATTGTGCCTCTTAAAACCCTACCGTTGGTTTCTCACTGTAGACAGAAGAAAATCTAAAATTCATACCATGTCCTAGGTGAAGAGTTGCCAGATAAAAAACATGACTCCCAGTTAAATTTGAAATTGAGGAAACAATACTTATAGTATAAGTATGTCCCAAATATTACATACAACATACTAAAAACGACTTACTGCTTACCTGAAATTCCAATTTAACTGAGTGTCCAGTTATTCATTTATTTACTTAGCCAAACCTGGTAGCCCTACCAAACAGGGCCTCTGAGATGCAGCTCTCTTCACCATTTATCACTCTATTCTTCTAGTCCCACAGGCCTTTCTTCAACATTCCTTGCTTCCTTCTGTCCGGAGGATTTGTCCTTGCTGTTCCCTCTGCTTAGAGGTTCTCCAGAGCCCCTTTTAAAAGGGCACTAATCCCACTAATGAGGTCTCCACCCTCACGACCCAATCACCTTCCCAAAGTCCTACCTCCAAATACCATCCCACTGGGGATTAGATTCCGACATATAAATTCTGTCGTGGGGGGGGGACACAAACATTCAGTCTATGGCATTGTCATACAGCAAAATTCACCCTTTTTACTGTACAATTCTATGAGTTTTGACAAATGTGTAAGTCATGTAACCATCAACACAGTCAAGATAGAGAACAGTTCTTTCAGCCCCACAAAATTCCCTCCTGCCCCTTTGGAGTCAACCATGGACCCCATTCTCAACCCCTGGCAACCACTGATCCCTTGTTTGTCCTTCTAGTTTTGCCTTTTCTGGAATGTCATCATAATGAATACATACACAATACAGCCTTGTGAATCTGGCTTCATTCATTATCATAATGCATTCAAGATTCATCCATGCTGTTGCAGGTATAGTACATAGGTCCTTTTGTTGGTGAATAATATCCCACTGTATGGATGTACCACAGCTTGTTTATCCATTCACCAGCTGAAGAAAAATTGGGATTATTTCCAATTTTATGAATACAGTCACTATGAATAAAGTAAAAGAATATGTTTATTTGCACACAGGTTTTTGTGTTAAGTCTAAGCTTTTATTTCTCTAGGGTAAACACCTAGGAGCGAGTATGCTGGGTTACAAGGTTAGTTAATATTTCACTTCATAAGAACCTGCCAAAGTATTTTCCAAAGTGATTGTGCCATTTTGCTTTCTCATCAGCAATACAGGAGAGTTCCAGTTGTTCTGTGTCATCAGCAGTACTGTCAGTTTTTTTAAAAAAAGGTAGAATCTCATTGTGGTTTTAATATTCATTTCACTAATAACTAATGGGCATCTTTTCACCTTGAGCACCTTTTCATGTACTTATTTGCCATCTACCTATCTTCTATGATGTACTGTCCAAATCTTTTGCCCATTTTAAAAATGGATTGCTTGTTTTCTTATGATTTTGAGAGTTCTTTCTATATTCTGGATATAAGTTCTTTGTCAGACACAAGTTTTGTAAATCCTTTCTCCCTGTCTGTGGCTTGTCTTTTCATTTTCTTAGCTGCTGATCATTGAATCTTAGTTATTTTCTTCCCTGTAACTCTCAACTGCCGGGCTGTCTTATTATCTCTACACCATGTACCATTTTCTGAAATGATCTTATTTATTATGGGCCACTGCTCACTAGAATACGAATGTCACAGGGATCTTATCTATCTGACTCATTACTGTATTTTCAGACCCTAGATCTGAAAACAGGTACACAAAAAATACTTCTTGAATAAGTAGTAATAACATCCACTAATACTTCCTAAGTACCTGTTAGGCTCTAGGCACCCTGCTCATCACTTCTCACGGTCTGCCTCATTTAAACCTCAAAATAATACTATGAGGTAGGTTCTATTACTACTTCCATTTAATAAGGATGTGCTAAAAACAATAATAATAAAATGATGTGCTGGGTATTAAGGTGTTTCAGCTCCAAATCTTCTATACCCTGCTATGCGATGCTGGGGTTGGAACTCTGCAAGCCCCACGTCTGTTTTGACAGCAGCTTTCTGTTAGGTTCACCAATAGGGGGCGCTAGAGGGAGCCGGAAGGATAGAGGAGGGAGAAGGGACTTGCTTCTGCCAGTTTTGCTTGCTGCCCTCAGCATCTCTCCAGCAATGGGTTTTAAACTTGGCAGAGTCCATTGGTTCCAGAAGCAGGAGCTGGTTCCAGGTTGCACGTTTTTACTGTTATCAGAACCAGGTGTATCAAACTCAGAGATACCACCACCAACAGGTACCCCAACTTCTTTGTTCCCCCAACACTTGGGGTGGTGGCCAGCTTCCTGCAGTTACTACCTCTGTGATACCCTAGTGTCCCTTTTTTGCCCTGTTTTCTTATACATGGTTAATAATACTTTCTGTTAAATTCTTTCTGAAAAAATAATTGGGATTCTTGACTGCTGCCGGAAACTGAGCACAGAGAATTGAACGACCATCAGACTAACAACCAAGCAGGAGTACTGTGCTTACACAGTTAGCTTCAATAAAAGGAAGAAAGTCAGAAATGCTGCTTGAGAGGAACAAACAAAACAAAGACCAATTTGGCAGCATCTATGACATCTATTACAATTCATTCCCAGGAGACAGGAACATATTGTATGATCTTGGTAACTCCCACTTGGAGCTGCGGAGCGTCAATTCTTAGAAAAGTGGTGCTCAATAGAGAATCCAATAAATGTTCTTTTTATCCTTGTTTCAGATCCAACCCAAGTACTGCTTCCTCCACGAAACCTGCTGTGGCAGATATTCTCAGATGTTCCTCAGTACCATGAGGCTTTTTATTTCCAGCCATCATTCCATGATAGAGAGGGGGAAAGCCAGAATCATACTCTCACAGCGGCCTTTGGGCCCAGGCGGGTGGGGGGCTTGTGATCCAATTCTGGCCAATGAACTATAAGAAGAAATCTCTGGAGAAGGCATCTGGGGAAAAGTTTGCTCAGAGATGCAAAGACACTGCCCTCATTAAAAGTCCCACTTTTTCTTTGCTGCCCTGTCTACCTCCTGCTTCCTGCCCTTGAATGTGGGTTGAGATGTTCGGAGCTGCGGCTGCCATATTGCAAAATGATGTGACAAGCCCAAAGATGAAGGATTACTGAGGAGGATAGGAAAAACCTATGTCCTTGATGACACTATTGAGATGCTGAATCAGCTTAGGAACAGCCAAATTCAGACTTCTTGTTAAGAAGTTAAACCTTATGGTTTAAGTCACTGTTAATTCAGCTTCCTGCTCCTTGTATCTTAACACATTTTACCTGGTACATCTTCCAGACTCCCCAGCTGCAAATATCTTTCTCTTGTCTTGGCTCATGAATCCTTCTTCTGAATTTCCCTGTAGTTTTGTTTTAGGGTCTGGTTCACTTTCATATATTTAAAAGGTTTATAAATACATCTTCTTTCCCATACTATATCTCAAGCTATTAAAGCCAGGAACTCCAGTTCATCGGGATATTCCACAGAACCTCTAGTAGGGTACTTGACACAAGGTAAGTACTTAATGAAAGCATATGCATAGCCTCTACCTATGTATGTGCGTTTTACCTACATCTTATGTTTGCCGCTTAGAATTCATATTGTGAGAGGAATCTTAGTTAAAAGCCGCAGCTTCGGGCTCAGAACTGGGTGCCTCTGTTGGCTCAAGCCCCTTGTTTACCTAGGTGGTTCTGGATAAACCCTTACATCTCTCCATTTCACCACGCTCTAAGCTGCAACTCCAGTATCACCTACACATGAAGCAATCTGCGCTTGCTCTCTCTCAAAGTTGGAAGTACTATTTTCCTCTTTTTAACTCATCGCTCCCTTTTCTGAAATAGAGAATTTTATTTAATTTTTTATACACACATGTTCCCACTACTTGGGTTTTTGTTAACTTAGTGTATCCTGAAGATCCTTCTAGTTCTACCTGTATAGATCTACCTTATCGGCATACCATTTAACAGTATAGATTTGGCAGAATTTAATTATTCCATTATCAATGAACATTTGTGTTAGTTCCGATTTCTGCACATTTCATAAAATTCTACAATTAATATACATGCTTTTTTTCTACCCATATGCAGGTATTCCTCTAGGGTAGATACCAAGATACAGGCTGGCTGGGAAGATGGATAGACACATTTTAAAATGTAAGAGACTGTATCAAACACCCTCTAATTAGGGAGGAACAATTACTATGAGTTAAAATCATTCAACTGCTCTTCCTTGATTTTACTTATCTTCTCAGTTTCTGGAGCAATGGCAATAAGGGGCCTTTAGACTACTGAGAACAGCGTGTTGCCCTGGTGTGTCACCCATCACCCTCTATCCCCTGTGTGTGCGGCACTGTGGCTGATGAGGGGAAGAGTACAGGTTTCCCAGGCCAGCAAATGGCTTGGGCACATGCTGGCTGTGTGACCATGGAAGTGGTTCCAGGCTTCTTTGAGCTCTTGTTTTCTTATTCGTGAAATTGGATGAGAAGAATTCTAGGACACTGAGGTAGCTGGTAATGCTTAACCCAACCTTTTCCCTGTACAATCTTCTTCTCACTTCCTCCATCCTTTCCGCCGTTCTTTGGGAAACTCACTGTATTTGTACTCCAAATAAGGACAAGTGCAGTGAACATGAACTAAAGATGAGCATTGGTGGATATGCCAAATTCATCTCTGAATTGGGTCAACATTCTGAGCAAATCTTGCCCACTGTAAGTCCCCAGTTAACAACTGCTAAACAGATGAATTGATTCTACTTTACTACAGCAGTTCCACAATGAGACTCCTTCGGGGACCAGGAGTTTCCCAAAGTAAACAATGAAAACAAAACCAATCCCTGCTTGCCATTTTGATGATATTATAATGGAGGTATTAGCGCTTCAATCCAAGGATGCAAACTTCTCAACAAAAGACAGTTTCTGACATCAGCACTAAGAACAGGGGAAATGAAGTTCAAAAGAATCCCATGCAACACCACAAAGAAGCACAGTGAAAACAATGCCAGTTGTTAGAGAGCTCAGATACAGGAATCAAACTGACTTATGGGTCTGCTGAAGAAAAGCAGACAGTCCTTCAGAAATGCACGAAGAACGGAATAATCTGTGTCAGGTGCCATACTAAGATTAAGTAAAAGGGGTCTGGATAAAGAGATGACTTCACAGCTCTTACAACTTCATGGAAAATGTAGCTGGTCCAGGGAAGCATTCCATTCAGGCAGATGAAATGTGCAGATTCTTCATAAAAAACATCATGACAGTGAGAAAAACATTCAACAACATTTCAATTAGGTGAAGACTGCTTGCGCAGAGGTTGAGAAATTTAGCATATTATGAAAAACTTCCTGCTGGTATTTTCATAACCTGCATATTAAAAATTATTACTTCCTCCAAAGGGAAGCTTTTTAGCATAGATGTTAACAAAACCAAGGGTAGGAAGAAAACTTTTCTTAAAAACAAACAAATAATGTCATACTGTCCACTGGAAGTGAGCTTACAGTTTGAGAAACAGCTAAACTCAATTAAACATTTATTTTCCTGAACGTTTTTAATAATAATACTATAATATAATGAAATATAATATACAACTTATATAACACAATATATATTATACATAATTTATACATTATATGCATAATATATAATAAAGTTTATAACATATCATAAATATATATAATATGAAAATAACATGAAGTAATAAGAAATAAGATAATAAAATATAACACTGTTATAATAGCTAATATTTATGAAATGCTTTCTACGTACCAGGCCCTGTTTTAAGCATTAATACAGCTCGGTGCTCGCAAGTTTACACAAGGAAACCAAAACCTAGAAAGGCTGTTAGCTTCCCCAAGGTCACGGAGTTCGTAAAGGAAGAAGCTAGAATGTTAATCAAGGTGAGGTGGCTCCAGAATCCACACTTTTAACTGTCCTAGTAGGTGAGGTTCTATGATGGGCTTTATTACAAATGCCAGAGATTAAGTTAACTCATCTCAAAAGATGTCAGAGTCTCCTTGGGGAGATACACACAAACACAAACAATTCTAATACCAGGCAGAATAGGTAATGTACCAAGCAGAAGTTCTGGCGGCAAGCAACAGAAACTAACCATCTGATTTAAGCAAAAAAAGGAAGTTACTGTAAGGATGTTAGTAACATCACAGTCACTGGAAAGACAAATAAATGTGCAGAGACAAAGTGAGACTATCCAAAAGCAAGATACTCATCAAAGGAATCTTCCTTCAACCAGATAATAACTATGATGAATACTGAAAGAATAAAAAAGCTGAAAATATAAGGAGAGTATTTCTTAGTTTGTTAAACGCATAGTATACACTCTTTACCTCACTGAATATGGCTTTAAAGTTCTTAACTGTCAAGTATGATTGATAATAAAAATAAATTGTAAGGGTCTGGTTAATTTTCACTTGACTGTATTATGAGATTATATTTGGGATGTCTTTTTTTTTTTTTTTTTTTTCTCTCGGTACGCGGGCCTCTCACTGCCGTGGCCTCTCCCGTCGTGGAGCACAGGCTCCGGACGCGCAGGCTCAGCGGCCATGGCTCACGGGCCCAGCCACTCCGCGGCATGTGGGATCTTCCCGGACTGGGGCACGAACCCGTGTCCCCCGCATCGGCAGGCGGACTCTCAATCACCGCACCACCAGGGAAGCCCCTGGGATGTCTTATTATCATGGAGCTGTCGAGTTTTCTGGATTTTGGAGAGGCAAAGTGAAGCACAGGTGAAAGGGACCATCATAGTCCCCCAAAGAAGTTAAGTGCCTGATAAGTCTTCCCGACTTTACTAAACATTTAACAAACACCTCCCAATATTGATAAGTCATAGAACAAACCTGTGATCTTTGTGAGAAAAGAATTTTTTCTTTTCAGAGGTTATTTTGGCAGTGGGACTGATGCTCATGAACCTTTAAAAGATGACCCAGGCAGAATGATGACATTGGGTAAACGATTCTCTCCCTGACTTTGAGTGTCTGCCACCCTGATGAGCATACATATTTTATGGACCTGCCAACAGCACCTTCCTCCTTTTTCAAAGAGTATAAAATTAAATTCACTTCTCTTTCCTTGAGCACACACAGATGGCTTATCTGCTCTGGGGTTTTGATTGTGTTTTCAAGTCCCTACTTGCAACCTCTCAGAATTTATCTAAAAATAATCACCAAAGTTGCAAAGCCAGATTTCCAGATCAGGAAATATTCTCTGATTTGTGAACTGTACACATTGGGTGTAACTGACAAAGCCTCATCACTCATCACAAGCTATTTTCCCCAGCTCACTTCTCCCTCCCTCCCTGTGCATGGCTCAGAACCCTGTTTAAGATGAGGTCACAACGACATAGCCTCATTAACCTTGGCAGCCAGGCAGCTGGCACTGGCTTTTGTCCCTCAGATGGACCAGTGAGCCCCAATGCCCAGCTGTACTGATCGACGTGACGATCTTCTGAACTCTTTTGGTTAAATTCCATTCCAGGCAAACACCTGGGTTCACTCCACTGATTGGACCTGTGCAGACATTTTCCTTTCTTTTGAGAATCATTCTTTAAATTCTGGAAGACATCCATACCCAAAATAGAAAATGAGATCGGGTTTACATGCTACAATGTGAAAAACGCCTTACTATTTCGCATACTAATCAGAGTAATTCAGCTTCCTCCTTCCCTTCCTCTTCTGCTCGACTTCACATTCTGTTTCAAAGTTTCCAAGTCAGAGGTATAACCAACTCAACTTAGAGCAATTTCCTGCTCCTGATAGGAAGAGAAAAGCATCCCTTTCCTTCTCAACTGGCAGGAGGAGGAGATGAACCTCCCAGGGGAAGAAAATCCTCTGCCTGTACTTCTCTGGCTCAAGAAAGAACAGAACTAGAACACACGTCTTCTGACTTTGCATCCATTGCATATGCTAGAGTTGCAAATCCAACTGTCTACTGTAGCCAGACGACTAATACAAAAAGTGAAGATGGCCATATTTGTCTTACAATGGTAACTGTGGCCAAGATAGTTACTACTCATCAAATATTCTGTGTGCTTCCTTGTATTTCCCAGGCTCCCTTGCAGTTAGGTTAGGGTGATGTGACTAGTTCTGGCCAATGGGCTGTGCATGAAAGCTGCTTGTATCGCTTCTGGGTCAAGGCTGTTAACAGCTGGAAAGCCTCCTCCACTTTCTTCTTCTTCAGCTATGGTGACTTCGGAGGTAACTACATAAGAGGGAGATGGCCTGCTGATCTACATTCTACTGTATACTAGGTGGAAAGAAATCTTTATTGTTAGGCCAATGAGATTTTCAAGTTTTGTCCAGAGTGCCAGTTAATGTTAATTACCCAAATGCATCTTAAGTTGTACGCTTGAACAAAGACATAGTTTGTTTATCAAATTATAGACACACTCCTCACTGTCCTGATGGCATATGCTGTCTTCTATTTTTTCTAAAAAAATCAGTACTTGCAAATTATACATATATGGTTTATATAAATTAATATTACATATATAAATTATATATATAGGATAAAGGACTAATAATCTCTGAAAAATATCTGAAATTTATAAAGAACTCATACAACACAATAACAACAACTCCCACACAATCTGATTAAAAAATGAGCAGAGGAACTAAACAGACATGTTTCCAGAGAAAATATCCAAAAGGCCAACATGTACATGAAAAGATGCTCAACACCACTAATCATCACAGCAGTGCAAATCCAAAGTAGAATGAGGGACTTCCCTGGTGGCGCAGTGGTTAAGAATCTGCCTGCCGATGCAGGGAACACGCGTTCGAGCCCTGGTCCAGGAAGACACCACATGCTGCGGAGCAACTAAGACCCTGCGCCACAACTACTGAGCCTGCACTCTAGAGCCTGTGCGCCACAACTACTGACCCCACATTCCGCAACTACTGAAGCCTGCATGCTCTAGGGCCCACGTGCCGCAACTACTGAGCCCGCATGCTGCAATGACTGAAGCCCGCGTGCCTAGAGCCTGTGCTCTGCAACAAGAGGAGAAGCCACCGCAGTGAGAAGTCCGCACACCGTAATGAGGAGCAGCCCCCACTCGCTGCAACTAGAGAAAGCCTGTGCGCAGCAACGAAAATCCAAAAAAAAAACTTAAAAAGAAAAAGTACAGTGAGATATTACTTCATGCCTGTGAATGGCTGTCATCAAGAAGACAAGAGATAACCAGTGTTGACAAGGTTGGAGAAGGGAACACTCGTGCACAATCTGTGGGAATGTAAATTGGTTCAGCCCTTACAGAAACAGTATGGAGGTTGCTCAAAAAATTAAAACTAGAGCTACCACATGATGCAGCAGCTCCACTTCCAGGTTTACGTCCAAAAGAAATGAAAACGGTATATTAAAGCGACATCTGCACCCCCATGTTCACTGCAGCATCATTCACAACAGCCAAGATACGGAAATAATCTAAGTGTTCACCAATTAATGTGGTTAAAAAAATGATGCAGTATGTAAATATATGCAGTGGAATATTATTCAGCCATGAAAAACAAAGAAATCCTGCCATTTGTAACAACATAGATGGACCTTGAGGGCATTATGCTAGATGAGAAAAGTCACACAGAGAAAGGCAAATACGGTATGACCTCATGCATATGTGGAATCTAAAGAAGCTGAACTCCCCAAACTAGAGTAGAATGGTGGTTACAGGGGTTGGGGGTGGGGAAATTGGGGACATGTTATTTAAGGGTACAAACTTGCAACTCATAGGTAAATAAGTCCTGGAGATCCAATGTACAGCACAGTGATTACAGGCAATAATACTGTATTATAAACTTTAAAGTTGCTAAAAGACTAGATCTTAATCATTCTCACCACAAAAAGGAAATGATAATCATGTGACAGAGGTGTTAGCTAATGCTGCCATGGTAATCATATTGCAATATATGATATATATAAATATATCAAATCAACATCTTATACATTAAACTTATACAATGTTATATGTCAGTTACATCTCAATTTTTAAAAAAATTTTAAAAAACTGATAATGATAGTAGCTAATATTTATTTTGTCATCACAGTGTCCTTTTATTACCCTCAGTTTACAAATGAGGAAACTGAAGCACAGAGAAGCTAAGTAAATTACCCTAGGTCACACAGCAAGTAGAAGTAGGGTTGGCAGATTTAGCAAATCAAAGAAACTGAGACACGCTTATACTAAAGATTATTCAGTGTTTATCTAAAATATAGGTTTAATAGGGTTTCCTGTATTTTTTTTTTTTTTTTTTTTTTTTGCGGTACACGGGCCTCTCACTGCTGTGGCCTCTCTTGCTGCGGAGCACAGGCTCCGGACACACAGGCTCAGCAGCCATGGCTCACGGGCCCAGCTGCTCTGTGGCACGTGGGATCCTCCCGGACCGGGTCACAAACCCGTGTCCCCTGCATCGGCAGGCGGACTCTCAACCACTGTGCCACCAGGGAAACCCGGGTTTCCTGTATTTTATCTGGTAACCCTAAGTAGGAGGGGCTACCAGAACTTGAACCCAGACAGTCTGACTCCTGAGTCCATCATGGCTTTACTCACATGCTACTCTACTTCTCAGGCTATTTTTAATTCTACACTTTTATTAAAAACATGGGCAAAAGAAATATTTCATTTTTTCAACTCTATTTGTGATAAAAGATAGATTTAAGTGGAGCAAGCACAAGTAAATGGTCAGAGTGTTAGAGCCACAACACCAGACACACAACAGGGACTGGCGGGGACTATGGTAAGTTTGAAACCATATGCTTCATCTAAGTAACAGTTTCTAACAGTTTCTACTAAGTATGACAGGTGAATGCCATGTGGGAATGCAGACTTCTTTTAAAAGAAAGCAGAAATACAGATATTTTTGGTGAAATCTTCCCATTTTAAGAGGTTGGTAACTCAATTAAAATAATTATAATGGCTGGTCTCACATAGCTCAAGTCAAAAAGAACAGGTCTGTAGGCTGGAGTCAATCATTACGGCATTTGTCATTAGGTTGCTGGGAAGTCTCATCTTCCACTCAACTTTCTTCCTACAGAGGAGCTAGTTTGAGGGTTACACTCTAAAACGTAAAGTCATTATTAGGTGTATATTTAATTCAAGTCACTGGCTAGTGGGTGAACCTTTGGACAAGGCTTTGTGCTAAGCACGGCAGGGCTGCAGACATGAGCAAGTGACAATGCCCATCTTCCCTCGTATCTCATAAGTCATAACAAGACAAATAGAACGAACACCAGGGCAGACGGGGGAGGTGGGTAGGCTGTTAAGAGAGGGACACACCTACCATAAAGAGTAAACGAACAGAAGAAAGGCATCAGGCTGATTCACTTAGGAAAGATTTCATTAAGAAGGGGACACTTTGGCAAGATGACGGACAGGCACGGTTTCAGTAAACTTAGAGAGTTAAAGAAAAAGGAAGCAGCATAAACATGGCATAGACTTGAGAGAGTTTTCAGTTTTGCTGGAGCAGAAAATGCCTTTAGAAGTTGGAGCTAGATCAGGTTGGAAAAGGAGGTTAGGGACCAGGCAAGGAAGATTCGAATCAAAACAGCACACGCGTGATAGATCTAGACCACTTTTATCAGCTCACACTTTATACCACCCGAAGCCCTCACTGACAGTTTCTCAATTTGCGCGCCTGGGTAGCATAGTTTCTTTACCTCTGAGAAAACTGAGTAAGAGAGGTTAACTAGTTTTCTCAAGGTTACAAAGAAAATCAGAGAGAAAGGTAAGATCAGTACACGGATCATCTAAGTTAGGGGCTGGCAAACTTTAAGAATTGGAGAGCAAATACTCTTAGCTTTGTGGGTCAAACTGTCTCTGTTGCAGCTGCTTTCCGCTGCCATTGCTGGGTGAAAACGGCCACAGACACTCTGTGAACGAGTGGGCGTGGCTCTGTTCCAAGAAACCATTACTTACAAAACAGGCAGCAGGCTGGATTTGGCCACGGCTGCAGTTTGCTGACACCTGGTCTAAATTTTTTCATAACACGGTTTCAAAGGTGCTTTGGGAATTTGTTGACTTTGTTCACTTGGCCTAGAACAGGGCCTGAAATATAACAGGGACTTAACAGATGTTTGTTGACTGAAAAAACGTCACGTTCCCTGAAATTTAACAGATACATCAACAACCTACTTTAATATATTTGGCCTGGATGTCATCCTTTCTACTACCTTCCCCCTCTAGCCATGTTCAATTGTATCAAGTCCTATTGATTCTACTTTTAAAATATCTTTCTCCACCATCCACTGCCACCACCATCTCTTGCCTGAACTATTTAGCAGAGTCAGTCTCTACACATATCCCCTCCCGTCACCATCTAATTCAGCCTCAACACAGAAGCCACATCTGAACAGTAGACAGGCCCTGCTTAAAACTCAATGGATACTGTAAATACTGCTGCAATGAACACTGGGGTGCATGTATCTTTTCAAAATAGCTTTTTCGTTTTCTTTGGATACATATCCAGTAGTGAAATTGCTGTATCACATGGGAGCTGTATTTTTAGTTTTCTGAGAAACCTCCATACGTTTTCCAGAATAAATGCACCAATTTACATTCCCACCGACAGTGTACGAGGGTTCCCCTTTCTCCACATCCTTGCCAATATTTGTTATTTCTGTTCTTTTTGATAACAGCCATTCTGACAGGTGTGAGGTGATACCTCATTGTGGTTTTGATTTGCAGTTCTCTGATGATTAGCTATGTGGAGCATCTTTACAGGCCTAAAAAGTCCTGTTTCATGTGCCTTTTGATACTGAATTATATCAGCTATTTATATATTTTTGGATATTAACCTCTTATCGGTCATATCATTTCCAAATATATTCTTCCGTTCAGTAGGTTGTCTTTTTTGTTGATGGTCTCCTCTGCCATGCAAAAGCTTTTAAATTTAATTAGGTCCCATTTGTTTATTTTTGCTTTTAGTTCTTTGTCTTAGGAGACAGATCAAAAAAAAACACATTGCTACGATTTATGTCAAAGACTGTTCAGCGTATGTTCTCTTCTAGGAATTTTATGGTTTCAAGTCTTACATTTAGGTCTTTAAGGCATCTTGAGTTTATTTTTGTATATGGTGTTAGGAAATGTTCTAATCGCAATGGAAAACACTTATTTGAAATGATATATGCACCCCAATGTTTACAGCAGCATTATTTATAATATCTAACACATGGAAGCAACCTAACTGCCCATCAACAGAGGAATGGATAAAGAAGACGTGGTAGATATATATATATATATATATGTATGTATATATATAGATATACAGTGGAATATTACTCAGCCATAAAAAAGAATGAAATTTTGCCATTTGCAACAATGTGGATGGATCTAGAGAGGATTATGCTTAGTGAAATAAGCCAAATACTCTATGTTATCATATATATAGAATCTAAAAAAAATAAAACAAACGAATGTATATAACAAAACAGAGACAGAATCACAGATATAGAGAGCAAACTAGTAGTTACCAGTGGGGAGAGGGAAGGGGGAGGGGCACGATGGGGGTAGGGAATTAAGAGGTACAAATTACTATGTACAAAATAAATAAGCAACAAGGATACATTGCATAGCACAGGGAAATATAGCCATTATTTTGTAATAACTTTAAATGGAGTACAATCTATAAAAATAGCAAATCACTGTGTTGAACACCTGAAACACAGTATTATAAATCAACTATGCTTCAACTAAAAAAAAAAAGTCACTTTGAAATAACTCAATGGAAGCCCACCTTATTTTGAATAAAACTAAACAACCCTCTGACCTCATCTGTGATGGCCCCTGTATCCACTACCATTCCACTCACTGTGCTCTCTTCTCAGATGACATGGGGCTCTTTCCTGCCACAGCGCCTTTGCCTAGCTCCCTCCTTTCCATTACCTTTCTTTCATTTGTCTAGTTCAAAGCTCCTTCAGTGTTCAAAGCTCAGCTTCCTGGCTCTCTACACCAGGTCAGATACCCTGCCTTCTCTCTCACCACAGTCCTTATTATACACATTTGTAATGAGGTAATGTACTACCTGATTTACTGGTTAATGCCTGTCTTCCTGTTTCTTCTGCTCATCACTGTATGTCCTAGTACCAGCATAGTGTTTTCCACGTAGCAGGTACTCCTAAGTAGTTGTTGAACGAACGTATAACAACATAGAATCAATTTTGGAAAGGACCTTAGAACTTCAGTTGAATCTTCTGACCGGTGCAAATTCTCAACAATTTAAGTGGATTTTTAAGGTGCTGAGCTTGTTCCTTGGTTTCTGCAATCCGAAGCAGTGCTATTTTATTGGTTTGCTACTCTCTAACAGGTACCTTTGTGAAAAATGCTAAACACAATCTTCCAAAGTGTTAAGGCTCATGGAAGCTGTGGGAATCTCCCCTAAAGCTGGTGAGCTCTCCCCTCCATTTCCACTTTTCATAATTTTCCAATTATTCTATAATTATCAGGTATCACTCTTATGATAAGTTAAAGTTTTATAAAGTCATCTTGAATTTACATATTGCCTTTCCCTCCAAACACAGTGATGCTTATCACAAATGAATTATTTAATGTTTAGTTGTGAAACAGTTCAAGTATAAAGAACAGAATGAAAAATAAAACTGCATCTACAACCCAAGCCTGGTGCTCTAAAACTGTTTGGCTTTTTGTTTGCCCTGAAGGAATAAAGGAGCAGAAGTTATTATATTCAATTCCATTTTACAGATGGATTAATAAGCAAAGGGTTTAGATGACACTTCTGTGACGATACAGAATAGAAAAGGGAAGGAACTGGGATTATATTCAACACAATTCAAGCACCCATAGATGGCCTCATCTTGAGTTTTCCCATATCTGTGATACACAAAGAGTAGCTCTCATCTTGCATTCAGAATACTGCTGAAACATGGTGAAAATTAAAGTCCTCTTGAGGCCATAATATAAATTGACCTTGAATGAAGAACAACCTCTTGAGGTTGTTCAAATCCTCACATTCAATGATTAATTGGGAAAAGTCACTATGGCCTCTATCTCACGACTGGAAAACCTAGAACAGAAGCAAAGCACATGGCTTCCTCCAGACGCGTGTCAAGCCTTCATTTCAAGTAGGTGACTTGTAGGCCTGTTAGACTTTCGCTGCTTCCTTGGTGTTTAGTTATATATAAAAGAACATTTTCACTCCTAGATTTTGAATTTCAGGTACTAATGTTTCCTCAAATGAATTAAAGGACAAAAGGAAGACTCTTCATGGGCGATCTATCCTCTCTGTGATCTCTTATTCTTTATCAAGAGGCAAGGGCCAGTTTCTGAGATGCTTATCTGGGTATCTTGTCACCTGGTTTGAGGTACTAAGTTAAGACAACCTCCAAGAGTGTAAGAGAATCTTGGTGAGAAGTGGTAAGAACAGCTCTTTTGACCTGTACAGTTCCCCTCGGTGGGGACGTATTAACTCTAGCTAAACACATTAGTGCCACCTATTGGAAAAATATATTTTCATCAAGTTGCAGGCTTAAAGCTGTACTATTGGAAAATGCCTCCCTCAATGGCAATTTCCCTGCCAAAGAAAAGCCAAGTGAAGCCAGCTCACTGAAGGAACGGTAGGTGAGCTCTAGGTATTTTGTTTGGGGGGGGGGGAAAAAGCTTTCATTTTTAACTGGATACAAAGAAAATATGAACTAATAATGAAATCTGAGACCCACAAACACCATAGTTCGGGAAAGAGCTTTGCTGCAAGTTGTCACACGGCCAACTCTAATGGGGGCTGAGTTTCCTGGAGTGTAAGCATAGCAGGCTATTCTCATGAGCTGGGGGCTTTCTTTTTTGAGCTCTGTTACAAAACGACCCAGAATTCTGGACAAGAGGCAGGGATGACCACGGGAGACCTGATCTATTGTATCTTTTCAAAGAAAGGAAAAAGCACCACCCTCCCCTTGTTAATTAAAAACAGAAATTACTTGGTTGTAAATTACAAAATGGCCCTTCTCACCCTCCTCCCTACTCTCCCCTACCACCAAAGGACTTTTTAACACAACAGTATGAAATCTGTAGGAACATCCTTTCTGGGGAAAAATGGTACAAAGAAGGTAAGCAACAAATAGGACGATACGTATGTATCATCTGGTGTGTGTAAATTCAAAGAAAAAGAAGAGGAGAAGAAGGGGAGGAAGGGGAGGGGGGAGATGGAGTAGGAGGAGAATAATTCTGGCAAAGGGCATAATCATTTTCCTGAAATAAATCAGAAACGAAACAAACCACAAAACCGAAAATCTATTAATGGGAGTTTAGGGTAGGGAGACGGATTTTGCTTTCTGGTTTATGTTTCTGTACTTCAAATTTTTTCTGGTCATATATACCTAATTATTTGTTTTAATTCAAGAAAAAAAAAATGGCATGGCAAAGCTAACCCATGCCATGGGAAGTCCAGATCAAGCTTGTGCTTGGAGGTGGGTAGTACCCTAGAAGAGGTCAAGAAGACTCTAGGAGAAGGATGTTTTCCCTCGATCTGGGAGCTGGTGGCCGGTAACAAAGGTGTGCTCGTCTGAAAATTCACCGAGCCATTTCTGATTTGTATACTTTCCTACATGTGTGTGCAGCTGGAATAAAAGTTCCAAGAATTATGTCAAGAGGAATCCTTGGGTAGTAAGATTACAGACCAGTTGTTTTCTTTCTCTTTCCCTGTATTGAAAAATAAACTAATCAATGTTATAAAAACCAATGAAAAGCGACTCAGTTTTGAAATTTTGTCTCCTAAATGTATGTTTCAAATACATCTGTTTACGCATCACTGTGGTCAACAGAGTGAGAAAAAACTCGCTGTCATCCGTGCTGAGAGTTTCCTTCACACGAGTCGGGGTAGGGAATCTCCTCTGCAGCCTTGCTTGTTCAGCCTGGGCTCAGTGTCCTGGCAGGGAGACACGGCAGGGCCCTCGGCCCACAGGCCGAGGTTTTCGATAACCAGTGCAAAAGCTCCTGTGTTCTTTCATGCGAGGCTGTCCAGCGGCCGGGAGGCCCAGCATACATCTGAATCAGGCAAACTCCTCTCTCCCTCCCTGGCAAGGGCACCTCAATCGCTCCCGGTCTGCAGGAATCCAACAGTTCAGATTACCTGTTTACCAGCGAACATTTGATGGGCTTGCAGATATCCTGGCAGATAAGTTTTCAAATGACTATGCCTACCATGCCCTTTATTTGGAAGAGCCACCGTATACCCCTGCAGCTGGCGAACAAGTGTGCTGTATTTCCTATCAGTTTCTGATAAGGATGGGGAAACACTGAAGACCCAGGTAGGGTTACAAGGGAAACGTTCGTGTGTGCTTGACAAACGTCACGCTACCACCCGACGTTTTACGTTCAGGGTATTATCAGTTGTGCTAAATGCACAGGTTAGAACTTTGATCTTGTCACTAAGATGGCAGATAAAGTTGGAGTGAAACAGTAAGGGTTTTTTTTTTCTATCACTCCAAAGAAAAGATTCTTAGGGGCTGAACGCTTGGCTTTTGTAATTTTCCACTAGGTTATCCTTTTCTTTTAAAAAGCACGTGATTTAACTCTCACATGTGTTCTTACGGATGGCAACGGGCATTCCAAAGTGGATTTATAGATTTATTTATCTTAAAACTTGGGGCAGGATAGAAAAGAAATCTAGAATTTAAGAAGAACAATGATCTGTTTCCTGGTATAATGTCCTAATTTTTCACTATGTGGAAAACGGACTTCAATAACAAAAAGGAGTTAGCAGTATTTGCTATAACAGTGATAATTTTAGCAGCTGTCATCTGTCAAATACCTACTATGTGCCATGCGCTGAAGTTCAGCTTTAATGTGAACTGAGGCATTTCATTTCTATCACACATCACTCCTACTATACAAGAGAGGAAATATGTCTCGAGGTGTCTGAAAACACGTCCCAGGACACATAGGTGGGATGCAAGTTGCAGAGGTGGGGCTTGACCTCAGATCTTTTTTTTTCTGAAGGCCTCTCTTTCCCACTTTCTTTCTTCCTATGTTACGCTAATCTATTGCTACTGCCCTTGTCACTTGTGCAAGATTTACAGCTCAACAATTTGGGGCTATCCATTGGCTTCTTAGGGTAATAATACTCGGGGAAAACACAGAAACCGACCCCTTCACAAGCAACTCTAGGAGGCTGGCAGCTTAGGAGACAAAATCTTTGAACTTTGAAGGAGTCTGGGTAGGTTTGAGATGGTTACGTCATTCTAGATTCTTCTGGGCAGAAAAAGACTGAAGAATGGGTTCTAATAAAGTTGAGACTGGTGGTCTTCGTGGTGATGGTGGTGGGGTGATTTTATGGAATTCAGTTCTCTTGGCTGAGATTGCAAGAGCTGGATCGAGCCATGTCAGAGATGCTTGGGAAACCGCATGGTAAGGGAATTCCTATTTTAGGGGGTTTGGAGGTGATGATTGAGGTGGGAGCCTATTTTATTTGCTTCTTAAAGAGCCAATCTAAAAGCACACAACCCAGGGCCAACTATCTTCTCAATTTATATGTACACAAGCACTGGATATCTAAAGTGAACAGAAGTGTATATAATTTAGAAATGGTGTGTTTTCAGGTTTGCGATCATTTTTGATAGAGGTCGGCTCCCTGAGATACCAGCAAATGAAAAGGAGAAATGGGAAAACAAATACTCATTCCACTTAATCAATTCTTGGGGAATGGGACTTGTGTGTATACATACTTTACAGTAGTTTTCGTCTTTGCTTGGCTTGGCATCCAACCCAGTGGTGGTATAAACTTTAAGGTCAAGGGCTAATTTGGTTCCAGAAGTTGCCATAAGAATCCTGCTGCCCACAGAAAGATGACAGTTTTGAACAGTGGATTCCCCAATGCCACAGGTCAGATGAGGCGGACTTTACCAAGTTTACATAACAAAGAGCAATTCTGTTAACTAAAATGATTAATTCCTGTCAGCACACATCAAACAAAACTGTTACAAAACATTATTGTCTGGGTTCACATTGCATAGTAAGGGTTTTTCACAAGTTCCATTTCCAATAACTCTTTTGAAAAAGCCAGAATTTTTTTGTTTTTTGAGGGGGTGGTGGTGAACAGACATCAATTTCCAGAGGAATCCATGAATGGGGCTGAGTAGGCTGCCGTCTTAAGTGCGAGACATGTCACAGTGATGTGGCAGGAAAAACACAACAGCCCTTCTGAGGAAAGGGGGCCTTCCAGGGATCAGGGATTGAGGAAAAATGCACCGCAGTACAAAGCCTGGATTGTCCTTCTCCTGAGAGACAATGGGGTATTTAAAAGGCTCAGGGCATCAGAATTCCAACTTACTCCTTTAAGGCATTTTCAAGTCTTATGTCTCACAGCTGACAGTAAAAGTGAGGAGAGAAAGCCTGTTTTTGTGAGCCCTTTTGCAATGAGGGAGGCAGCTGGGTTTGAAGATGCTGTTCCCCTGCCAGCATGGTGATTCTTGAAAGGCCTAACAATTTAATGAGCCCGTTTTCTGCTTCTTAGAAAGTAATGACAGGGGTAAGGGAAAAGTACTAAATCCCCACACTGAAAGGTCTTGGTGTGAGTACCCATTCTGCCAGTTATTTGGGTGACCTTAAGCATGACCCTCAAACCTTCCTCATTTGTAAAGAATAGTAACTGTCCCCGAGCCCATTCCTCTGGGTTGCTGTGAAAAACAAAAGCAATAATGTACGCAAAGGGAGTTTATTACCCAGAGTTTCAGAAACAGAAATGACCATTAGGGTTAACATTCCTGTCTGGACAACGCTTTCCCTTGAAAAAGACTTTGGGGAGGGGGTTTTCAACAAGTAAGTTAGGACCTTTTTCCTTTGATTAATCCTCTTCTTAGGCTATTGAATCTCTTAGCTTCCTAGTCATTTGGTTAAATTATCCACTCCAAAGTGACTGTAATAATACCGAACCTTAGGGTGGGGAGACCCATCTTTTCTAACCAGATCCTTAAATTACCCTCATTTCCAAAGCTAGGACATCTTATACTGATATGCTCTCACTTTTCTTCCTCTTTGGCCAACTCAGTAAAAGTGAATCGTCAAGATCAGTATAAGTTTCTACACAAAACTGAACTGTTTTGGCCTTGGCACCAAGTGACTAAGACCTCAGTTGCAAAAATTAAATTCAAAAAGCTGGAAGAAAAATGCCATATTAACATTGAAAAGCTGCAGTTTTCTCTAGATGCCAGAGTACACACGGCCAGTTATAGGACAAGCAAAGCAAACAGCGCATTAAATTTGGGTGCACATTGCATATGTGTGGTATGAATTCACATTTACAGAGCTTTGTTGGGGCAAGGAGCAGACATTACGGTGGGGCAGGTGCTAACAGATAGGAGTCCTTCATGACTTGTTTTCCTTCCTCCTTTTTCTTTGGCCAGTCATCTTCAAGACTCAAGTGGATATTCCACACCAGACCCCACACTTATTTCTGGCAGAAACGTGCCACCCTCACAGAGGCCATAAATGGGAAAGTTGAGTTTTCGATCTAGGATTTCTACAACGCATTACGGCAGATGCCTGGGAAAGCTTGGGAACACTGTTCAATGTCCTTGCTCTCGCAGAAATGATCCTGGGGAGTCAACTTGGTCAGCATTAGGAAGGGAAATGATCTCTAAGGCCCGAAAGGTAGATATGTCCCTTTCTAAGAAGGTTTGCAGGCATTTAAGACAGTCTCTCTTGGGAGGTTTTGCTGCCCACTCCAATGTTCAGGAAAGGAAGTATTAGAAAATGTTCTGCTTGAGAAATTTCCAGGCCCTCGGAGTGACTTGTGGCATGAGAGGTCGGTTGGGTAGATGCTTGTGCCCTCCCTGACCCGGTGTAGGAGGGCGAGCTTCCAACCCAGGTAACTTCTGGGCATGTGAATGGTACCCCCGACTCACCAGGTCAATGCTCCCCCTTGTGGTGATTTCTGGAGCTGCTCTCAGAGAGGAAGTGCGGGACGGGTGTAGGGGTTAGAATGCATGATCTGGAGATGAACACTGGTGACCTCCAAACTGAAGAAGGGGGTGGTGACATTCCAGTTACACGCCTGTTCCAAACAGCACATATGGCTTTCTCTAATTTTCAGTTTTTGAGACAACTCTCGAATTGGCTGCTTTCAAATTCTCTTGCTTCGGAATTCTGATCTGAATTCTCCCCACCTCACAATATCTTTCTCGGTCACATCCCTGGTTTGGGTGAGTGGAGATGAAATGACGCACAGCCTGACTGATTACAGTGTGATGTCTGTACCAGGTGTCAGGCCAGCCAAACAGCTTGACGTGTTTGCATGAAACCAAACTATAACGTTCCCAAACTTAACTTCTTTGTTTCCTTTAATGCCGTCTTACTTACCAATGTATTTTGGAATGGTTTTTGGGTGTAGTTTAAAATACTGGGTTACAGCTCTGCAACGGGTACCTACCTCGTGTTTATTTAACAACAGACAGCAGCTTCTTTTGAAAATGAAATCAGTTATCATGTATATCATTTATGGACCGATTCCTTCCAGTCCGCATTTTGTTTGACCTTAAGCTGTGTCCGCCAGTATTCATAACAGTTGCCCTAAGCAGCACCAAGACCTTAGCGGATGAAAGATAAAGCACGTGTTTGGTCTATGACCTTGATTACAACATGTTCTGATGCGATGGTACGGATTTACCTTGGTTCACATTTGTTTGACCATGGCCACAGATAATGTTTCAAATCAGAAGAGAATCATTTACATGGGGGAAAATGTCCCTTGAGTTTGAGTCAACATGGCGGGAACCCAGCCTATAACTAGGTTTTTGGGGAAATCAAACAGTAACAAGCCCCATGTAACAAACATGTAATATCACAACTAATATATATACTACATATTCATTTAAATCAAGCCAACATCATCACTAAGCACCTACTATGTGTAGGAGGAGTCTAAGAACCTTGATAAACATTGTTTCTTATTCTATACACCACAATTTTAACAAGTTCCAATCACTATTTGTTTTCCATTCATTCAACAATGAAAGTTCTTTCACCGTGCCATGCAATCACACCTAAGTATTTGCCCTTCTAACAAAACGTTTCAGACACAGACTATCAAAGAACGAGGACTATACAAATGTCTCCCTGTGATAACAGGACTCAGTGGCGACTAGAGCGGCTCCAAGTCTCGAAAAAGTTTCCACAGCCTCCCAGTCCCGTCCTGCCACGTGACTGCAGGAACTTGAAGTGGCTCCAAAGACTGAGACCAAGGTGACTGTCCTCACCCTTCCAGCAAGAGTCCGTGCAGGGCCTTTGTGCCATTATCACAGGGGCAGGGGCTTTATGACCATCTCCTCTCCATTGCCCTTTAGGCCAGTTTTGTATTATGAATGAGGACATGAGGACCAGAATCAAGTGACTTGTTCAAGGTCACTGTTCGTCTATCTCTGTGCCAGGACTGCAGCCCCAGTCTGAGGACTCCCATTTGTATGCTCTTTTCTTTCGCTTAATCTAAAGCATCTTAAATCTTTTTGATTTCTGAATGAACGGTGTCCTCTGTCACCTCTGAGCTTTTGCAGATAAGCTGTTCTATCTGCAGGTCCACAATCTTCCTATATACCCATGGACCCTCACTTTTGACAAGTGGCTGGTTTATTCCTAAGATCTTAGTTTTAAAGCATCACTTCCTCTAGAATACTCTTCCAGACCCTCTGAGACTGAGTTAGGTGTCACTCCCGTGTGTTCTCCTGCCATCTGCACTGAAGCCGATTCCAGCATTTCTCACCCTACAGTGTAATCACCAGGATCTCCCGCAGGCTGCAGGCTGACTGATGACAGGGCCCCATCATGCCATGCTGTATCCCTGATGTTAAGTGCAGTGCCTGGGGCTCAGTAACTGTATTTTGATGGGACAAATGAATGAAAGAACAAGCATTCTCTCTTCACAGAGCGAGGGCTGAGGGAAGAATGCTACTGATGGGTAGGGACCCAGCCTGGACAGGTGGAGAACTGGTAGAAAAGGAGATGAGTCTGTGAAGTCTAGATCCCAAATGAGCCTTCCTCTGTGGTTATTCTCCTTTGAACCTTAGAATATCTACTCTTCCAATTTTAATGATTTGGAATTTCTAGAGGCTTACAACAAAGCCATGAGGAATTTAGGAAGGACATGGCTAAGAAGACCCCACCCACCATTGCTCTCGGGCTCTGCTGGAGAGCTCTTCCCAGAAGAGGCCCATCAAGGGCCTTCTCAGAGGCTCCCCTGGGATCAGGCAGGAGCTGGGCCTTTCACCGGCCAGTGTGCCTGGTTAACGCCCACCTTTTAAAAAAATTCCTCACAGATGCTGCCAAGGGTGATTCTTATTCCAAAGTCACTGCTGTGATGCAGCTCACACAGGAAGGGAAGAGGGGTGGGATATTCTTGTACTAAATAACCCAGGTGCCTACAGGGCTCCCAGGGCGGGCAGCTTAGAGGCTTAGCAGAGGCACGGATTTCCTAGGGTACTTCTTGGGGCCAGCTGGTTGGCACTGCAGCCCCAAGCAGCTGGTGTGGCAGCATTCTGGCCTTGACGTTGGGGAGGTGTTTCCCACTGTGCCTGAAGCAGGTACCTTGTTCTAGAGATCAAAACTCGGCTTTTGTATCTGCAGAGCAATAAGGTTCTGGACATTTTAACATTGGCAATCACATACTCCATGAGGGTCCTCGTCAAAGGCCAGAGCACACCTTCAAATTCCAGGGCTAAGGCAACATGCACTAGAATAGGACGTTTACTTAGTACTATGGTTTAGGAAAAACTCAATTGTTCCTCCCCTAAGGGACTTCCCACATTTCTCTTCTAGCATGTTTTCTCACCTATAAAAGGACATATTTGAATGAAGTCACCTTCGAAGTCCATTTTACTTCTAAATTTCTTTGATTTTACCATCAGAGTCCCTAGTTCCTCTCTCAGAATATTTCCTGTAAAATGCTAATTGCCCCAACTAAACAAAAACAAAATAAATGAACCAACAAAAACAAACAAAAACAAACAAGTAGCTACAGAGAACAGAGTAGTGGTTACCAGAGGGGAAGAGGCAAGCGAGAGAGCCAACTGGGTAGAGGGGGTCAAGGGTATGCTGACGGTTGGAAATTAAATTTTCGGTGGTGAGCGCAGTGTAGGGTATACAGAAGTAGAAACAAAATGATGCACACATGAAACTTATATAATGTTATCAATCAATATTATCTCAATTTTAAAAATTAAAAGTAAATAAAATAAAATGCTAGTCCCCGACCTGTGTGGACATGCCCAAGACTACCCAGAGAAGGAGGTCCCGAAAGCCCAAACTTACTGGCTACAGAGGTCTTGTCATCACAGAGACAACTTCCTGTCTTGCAGTACAAACCACTCACCCTCTGGCCCTCACCTGTGCACGCACAGGACCTCCAGCTTCCCACAAAGTCCTCCCCACAAGCGTTCGAGGGAACGCTTTCATCCCCATATGGTCTGAGTAGCTTCAAGCACTAGTCTTTGCTCTGCTGAGCAGAAAGGTGGTGACAGGTGGTGGCCCCTCTGCCTCTGGGACCCACGGAGAGTGTGGCCTGCCTCACAGTTCCCCGCTGAGACCACACTGGGCCCTCCATCTGTCCACGCACCAAAGCGGTGCAAGAGGCTGGGGGAAGGAGAGGAAAACTTTTCTCATTCGTGAGGCTCTGTTAGCATTAGAGAGGCTCCAAGCAGGGATTTACAAGTATTCATGTGACCCAAATTTAGGGAAGAAGCACTTTCAGAATTTACTCACAGCCCGTCTGAGACCTGGACATGCACTCAGCGGGCTCCTCCAGGATGTCACTGGAGTTAAGGTCAAATCGCCCTACCCAGGATCTTCTCAACCCTCTGCACCTGGGTTTGTGATTCAGTCGGTCGTGTCGCTTTCCTTTTTACTTTGAGAGGATTCCTCCTGAAGGAAGCTGAAAAGCCCAGATTCAAAGAAAACGGAGGGGCTCCTTCCTGAGTCTGTCTACCTCCACCCTGGGTGGATCCCAACAGTGGACCCGGGCATGACCCAGGCTTAAGGGAGGGCTCGCTTGCATACAGGCTCTGTGCTCATTTCTCTACTCTGGATTGTTTTTCTTCTTTGTCCTGTTCTTCTGATAAATCCCTTATTCTGTAATAGTGGTTTTCCTTTAGTGACTGACAGACCAAGAATGTGTTTTATTCATTTGGGCAGAAGCCTCGGTGGGGTGCCCGCACACAGTATCCCATGGACGTTTGGAGAAGATCTCGACATTGTCCCTGCCCTACAGCAACAAGGGTTTGGAATATGGGTCATGGGTTTCAGGAGGCTTGCCGGTCCTGAATGAGAGGGTGAGGAAGTGGATAGGTATGATGTTGGTGGGTCAATCTCAGAGATGCGCTGTACCAAGGAGCCTTTGCATGGGGTCATTACTGAGCTTTCTGCCTAATTCACTCTTCCAACAAGTATTCATCAATTGCCCACTGTGTGTCCTTGTGAACTGCATTATTATTCTAGGCACCGGGGACGGGGGTGAATAAGATGTGCTGACAAAAACTGGAAACCCAGTGGGGTGTTGGTAAGGGAAGGTCTTGCTATTGGACCACAGAGTAGCTTGATCATTTAGGAAAAAAATATTATTTTACAGTGAAATGTTGAAAGATTCTCAATGTGTGGTATTTCACAACTCAGCCATTCTAGAACTGCAAATATGGGGCCTTGGAAGGTATTGCCCTAGGCGACCACAGATTACAGGGAGCACATTAGACAGAAATCTCTGATTTATGAGACGGGTGAGATAATATCTTTTAGGAAAGGAGACTGGGAAATCACCTCTGTTGGGGATCTTTAAAGAGAGAATAGCTATCAGTCTAGAAGCACCGAGCTGACTTCTTCTTCTGCTTATGCCAGGCTGTGTTGGCATATGACCAGCAGGGTAGGGGCTCTGAGTCTGCTTTTCGGCGGTGGCAGTGGGGGTGGTCTTAAGTTTCCTGCCACTGATGACCCACGGCCTGGATGAGGGTGAAGGGTAAATTTATCTAACCGACAGGTACAAGAATTCAATGGAACCCCAGAGCATTGACTGAACAGATACGTTCAGGATGGCTTATTACAAGCCCAAGTGTGCCTGTTCTGAGGAACTGCTCGAGAACTGATAGAAGTGATTTAAAGTAAGAGAGGGGGGAGGGCTGGAGGACAAGTAAGTTTGAAAAATGCTTTGCTGATCAAAGTCAACCAGGTTTCTTTCCCGCAGGATTCCTCAGTCTTTAATGTGGAAATGTACCTTTTGAAGCACTGGGGTGGGGGCCAGGACTGAGAGCCTGGAGCAATTTGCAAATATATTTGGAAAAATGCAACCCTTCCCTAGAGGCACATCATATGGGGCCAGTGTTCTTGGAAGATGCTTTGGAAAGCACTGGCTTAGGAAGGCACTGTCATCAGGCTCGAGCTATAATTTAGAGCAAAATTAAGGGAGCTATTTCTCTTTTTCTCCTTTTACTGAGACGTGCATTTTAATATGAAGAAACATTTTTTTCAGCACTTTAATATTTCCAAAAGCGCTATGCTACCCATTAGAGAAAATAACTCAAGGAAAGCAAAACAAATTTTAAAAATAAATAAAATTAAAACCCACCTCCCCCCCTTAGTCTCTTGTATTTAAAAAATACATGTTCTTATTAGGCTTCCTAGGGTCAAGAAAAACCTTAATTTTTTTTGTCTTTTGAAAAATATTTACCATTTGTAGTGTAGGGAATTTTTTTAAAGTTAGATATAAAGATCTCTCTCTATATATTTACAGCTATTTATCCCTCTATCTATGTATCTATTGATCCGTTATGTTTATATAGTCCATAAGTTAAAAATATACAACCCTAAAAAAGAACGACAAATAAAATATAATCTTTGTGAAGACCCGTGGACACCTGAAATATTTAAGGGAAAATCTTTAAAAAGGAAGAAATATAGTATAAATCAATCTATTTATTATGTAACTGTGGTTTTATCATATTTAAACTATAACTATAAATATATTACTAAAGATTTGGTTTGGTAGGACTGCAGCAATTCCAAAACCAGCTGGAAGCCTGGATTAAAATGTCATTTCCTGGGTCCCAGGCCCAGAGATCTGATTCAGTGGGCCTGGTGGGGGGCCTGGGAACCTGCATCTTTAACAAGCTCCCCAGTAGTTCAGATGAATGGATGCCACTTTGAGAGAAATTAGGTTAGAGGTTAAGAAATAATATGGGGTATGGGAAACACGTGATGCAGGCTACGTAATGTACTCTACTGTATGCAAATTTAAAGTGGCCAATATAATTTTGACACAACATTCAAAAAATATGCTTTATTATAAAATGTTTCTAGGCAGCTGGGGTTTTGTGATGGGCATTACGGAATAAATGGATGTGGTGGGATAAACAGTCTGACCATATTTTTTTCTATTACTCTCCTTTGATAACAGAGGATGAGTTTTGTATGTCCCAAGTTTATCTGCTTGAGGAGAAAAAGACATGGGTCAGTATTTGCAATTTCAGGAACATTTTACATTGGCTTCATGTGTTGAGTTTGTGATATATAAGGTTACAAAGCACTTTCCTCCATAAACACAGCTTATAGGGCAGATTAGATTGGCCCTTCTGACACATTAGATAGGTTTTTGTTTTAGCCTTTGATGAAATGCAGCAAGAGCACAAGGGATATAGTTTTTAAAATGTCATCGTAATAAAAGGTTCTGGAATTAGCCCCTGACTCTGCCAGCTGCCATGAGAAAGTGAACGAGTCAGTGGGGCATTACCAGCTACCAATAAGACTTACTCTTGCACACAACGACAGGAAAAGAGGGGTCCCTTTTCTCTGGAATAAGGATGGTCATTACTGCCTCGTATGAAGAAATCACATCATCAGCCAAAGATGGACGTACTTGTGTGAACTCTGGGAATATTCACCACCCGCAGTGAATCTTAGGTTTTCCTTAATTAAAAAAAAAAAAGCTATAAAAGCAGCTTCTTTTCACTCCATCAGTTATACATCTTTGCTTTTCTCTCCACCTGAAACTGGGGCTCTTAAATTTTGAGGGGCCATTGACTCCATTATATGATTGTATACGAGCAAGTTCATACGTTTTCCTAATATCTATTTGGTTAGTGAGAGGAGAAGGACACATCGTGTCATCTGTGGCGGCCACAGTTTCCCTGGTGTTTTGTACAAAATATAAACCCAAATTAATCCCTACAACAGCCAGTTCTCTGGATGAAGAAACTGAGGCACAGAGAGGTTAAGTAAGTTGCCCAGCGTCACACAACTAGTAAATGATGGAAGTAGATGCAAACTCAGGTAGCCAGGCTCGAGAGTCATTCCTCTTAAACTGCTATTCTACACTCTCCCTTATAATATTAACAATATGCTTAGGCTCAAAGAACTTCAAAGAGACTGGACTGGATGGGTGAGACGATAAGAACCAAGGTCTAATAGGATTAAATAAGGGTTCAGTGGAATGATTCATAAGTACACACCCTTTAACTTCCAGCATGCCTATCCCCTATTTCTCCTTCAACATACCGCCTTGATAGACTGAGCCCTAATAGCTCTTGGAAGGGGAAATGATAGTGGAGATAATGAATAACAACAAAACAAGAGTAGTAGAAATACTAATGGTACTAGGAATGCTAACGCGTTGTGTATTTGCTATCTGAGCACCTCCCTGTACACTTCACACAGAACATTCCACATACGTCATCTCCTTTAATCTTCTCAACAAACCCATTTTTCAAATGAAGGAACTAAAGCTTAGAGGTGCTGTAATGGACTCAAAGTCCCAGCATTAATAAGTAGCAGAGCCTGAATTCACCTAGGGGGAAGGACTTTCTTCAGTAAGGTGACTCCCTGGATCTCTTGTTGAGAGGCCCTGAATTTGTAGTCAGAACACCACAGACAGCTTGTTTTGCAGCTCACTGCTTGCTTCAGTGTCACAGTCATTCACACTCTTTGCCAAGTATTTCCAGGTTTCCACCTTCCGAGCACTCAGAAGGATTTCATTCATTCCCCCGTCCCTCTCCTCTGCCTACCCGCCACTGGCACAATACCGTCAATCAGACTACAGACTTTATTTCATTTCCTCCAGTTTTCAAGAGCACTCATGAGTGTGTGCTGGAGGTGGGGGGGGGCGGGCTTGTCTCTGTCATCTGAGCCCATGGGTAGCGTATCTGGTCACTTTAGGATTTGGTGGTTGTTACCACAGCAGAGCTTACCCTACCCTGACTCATTCATCTAATCTCCCCTTCACTTAGGTGCAACCTCAAAGGTCACCTGATTCCTGGAAAAGACTCCTTTGCCAGAAGCCATGGACAAAAATGTTTCCACTGGTCATGTGGAGATCAGAGGTCATTCAGGGTTTTGTGTGTGAGGTGGTATCACGGGGGCGAGGGGAGTGTCACATCTATACATCTTCTTTGCTTTTCGCTTTTTAGACAATACTTTGTTACTTGAATCAGATTGGAGAAGTCAGGCCTCCTGAGAAGTGAAGGCCCAGGACATTTGGCAGTGACAAGCCTGATCATGTGATAAGAGAGGTGACAGAAGGATCACAGAAGAGCTTAGTATGTATAGGGTGGGAAAAAAAAGATTTTATTACCAATGCTCTCGCATCAACTGAACAAACACGCTGATGTTATTTCACGTCTCATCCACACAGCCTGGCAAAATATGATGAAAGCATGATAAGTGAGGAAAGATTTGTGCTTTCCCAGAATTACCATTTTTCTCTCCAATACTGTAATTTTTTGTGGCAAGTGTTCAAATAGCCAGTCTACTTTGGAAATTACTTTTTTCCCCTTTTGCCTTAGGGAACTATTGTCTCAGATTATTTTGATCAACTCCTGGGCCATAGTCTTAGGACTGAGAAACAACCACTTTGCAGATGTTGTTGTAGAAAATTTAAGTCTGAATAAGCGGAAAAAAATTGGTTAAGAGTCTGAAGACATATTTAGATTTCCATGGACTGAGGAGCTGTGTTGTTTGAATTCTTTTTTTTTTTTTAATTTATTTTATTTATTTATTTTTGGCTGCACTGGGTCTTTGTTGCTGTGCATGGGCTTTCTCTAGTTGTGGCAAGACGGGGCTACTCTTCTTTGCGGTGCACGGGCTTCTCACTGCAGTGGCTTCTCGTTGCAGAGCATGGGCTCTAGGTGCACGGGCTTTAGTAGTTGCAGCACGCGGGCTCAGTAGTTATGGCTCATGGGCTCTAGAGCGCAGGCTCAGTAGTTGTGGTGCATGGGCTTAGTTGCTCTGTGACATGTGGGATCTTCCCGGATCGGGGATGGAACCCGTGATCCCTGCACTGACAGGGAGATTCTTAACCACTGTGCCACCAGGGAAGTCCTGTTTGAATTCTTTAATGCTTGCTTTATATAGTCTTTTAATTGCAATTTTACTTTGAGATAATTGAAGATTCACATTTGGTTTCAACAAATTAAACAGAGAAGCTAATTCCATGTACCTTTTACCTGATTTCCAGCAGTGTTAACATTTGGCAAAACTATAGTTTAATAGGAGAATTCCCTGGTAGTCCAGTGCTTAGGACTCCACACTTCCACGGGTTCGATCCCTGGTTGGGGAACTAAGATCCCGTGGGCGGCACAGTTCAGCCAAACAAAACAAAAACAACAACAAGAAAACCCTGATCTTTAAAAACAAAACCAAAATACCTATGGTTTAACAGCACAACCAGGACATTAACATAGAGACAATCTGCCAATCGTATTCAGATTTCTTCAGTTTCACTTGGTCTTGGGTCTGTATGTGTATATTTAGTTCTATACAATTTTACGACATGTGTAGGCTCCTGTCTCCACCACCACGGTCAAGATACTGAACGGTTTCATCACCACAAGGATCACATGAGTCGCCCTTTAATAACTACACTCAACTTCCTCCCACCTCCTTCCCTTCCTCCCATGGTTCCTAATCCCCCTAGCAACCGCTAACATATTGTCAGTTTTTAAACTGTTGTTACTCAGAAATTTTATATAAATGGAATCATCAATGTGAAATCTTCTGGGACTTTGGGATGCTGGTAGATGTCATCTGTACAAAGAGAAGAAAATGGATCACGGGAATAAACACACGTTCAAATGAGTGTTTGGAGAGAAAAAAGAATCTGGTAGCAGGAAAACAACCGATAAAGGGCTCGTTACCTGGAAACTATGGCCTTGGATCCATCACACTCATTATTTGGGAAAGAAAATAGGTTCCAATGAAGCAGGAAAAGAAGACAGTCCCTGTGAAGCATTTAAATTGCTCTGGATTTGGGGGCTGTATGTTTGCTGAGAGTTTAGTTAACCCATTCAAGTTTGTGTTTCAATATGCTGTCTCCTAAATTAGGTTTTCAAGATTGTTAAAGGATATCTTATTAGATTAAGGTCTAAAGAAAATCAAATTTGTGATGTAATATAATCCTTACTATACATTCTATGAAAAGGTAAACACATATATACTTATATAAGGCACATCTAAATGATTTTAATACTTTCGAGCTACACTAGTAGTGAAGTTATATAAAATATGTGAAAATATATAAAGTATGCTACACTAGTAGTGAAGTTATATAAAAAATATGAAGGTTAATCTAACATAATCTCTCAATTAGAAGGCTATTTAAAATTGTCAGTCTGACTGCTATACTGCTATATACTGCTACACCGGCTATACCTTTCCATTCTTTCTCAATGTGAAGACTGCCCTCTAGTGTTCTATTTTTTAAGAATTAGTAGACTAAGTGATTGCGAATGGGTATTTGGATACAAATTGCTTTGGCGATCAGTTCCACAGATAATGTTACACACCTATCCCATGCTGAGCCCTGATTAGGAAGGTCTGCCTTACTATAGAACTACTTCAAACCATCACAGCTATTTCCAATGACCTCTAGATACACATTATCAAACTGAAAGCCAATATTATGGAACTAAGAGTGTAAAACAAGAAGTGGTATATCATTAAGTCAAATTCAAAGGAAAATCTGCACCAGTCTGCTCGTATGTTTAAAAGTTACTTCCTGGGGCTTCCCTGGTGGCGCAGTGGTTGAGAGTCCGCCTGCCGATGCAGGGGACACGGGTTCGTGCCCCGGTCCGGGAAGATCCCACATGCCGCGGAGCAGCTGGGCCCGTGAGCCATGGCCACTAAGCCTGCGCGTCCGGAGCCTGTGCTCCGCAACGGGAGAGGCCACAACAGTGACAGGCCCGCAAGAAAGTTACTTCCTGAAATGTTTACTCTTAAAAACCGTTCTATTCAGAGATCAGTTCCTAAAGAAAAGACTTTCAAAGATATCACTTCTAAAAGATACCAAACATGTAGTATCACGGATGGCCATTTGTCATGAGAATGATCTAATGAGGTTTTAAAATATTTTATTAGAGAAAATTTCAAACATCCACAGAGGTAGAGAGAATGGTGTCCTCAACCTCTATGCTCATGGCTCTGCTTTAGCCATTACTGAACTTCTGCCTATCAAATTTCATCTGTACTTCCCTCTCTACTCCCAACCCCTCCATTTCAAATGATATTTTAATCAGTTTAATAAATTGTCATATTTTGAATATCAAAATCCATCTTTCAGTGCTTAAAACCTTCTTTAAAACAGTATTCAATGTACTGAACTCTATTTGCCTGAGGAGAGAAAAATGAAGTTATAGCAGAGTTGAGGGTAGTAAAAGTAAGGTACTGTAAAGGTATTATAAAAGTTAGGTTTTAGCTAATGTTTAGCTACCACTAAGGTAAGAAAGGTTATCAAAAGAAAGACAACAAGAGAGAGAGAGGCATATGGAAAGATGGAGAGAGGGAAGAAGTAAGAGAAAGAGGAGAGAATGAAGGAGGTCTTAAAGAATGAAATGAAAAGTTTAAGTCTCTCACAGACACCTCCTCCAAGAAGCCTTCCCTAATGGAAACAATTAGCCACTGTTTCCTCCACTTACTTTTTCTTATTCCATTTTGCCTCCATTTAAATAAAATGCTGCCAAGATCTGTTTTCCCAAGTAGTTACATGCTTGTTGAAGGCTAGAATTACATATTTGTGTATTGCCTTATCTTCCCTGGATAATTCCAACAGACTTCTAAGAAGTCTCCCTACATCATCTATTCTTGACCCTTACTATTTTTCAGACAGCAATCAGGGTGATCTTAAGACCTGACTTGGATCCCATCGCTCCTTTATTCAAACCCCTATAAAGGCTTCCCATTTCACTCAGAATGAAGCTGAAGTCCTTACTGTGGCCTCAAGCATCCCAGGTATCCTCTGCCACAGGGCCTTCACACAGCCTATTTCCCGTGCCAGGAACGTTCTGCCTGGAAATGTCCACTTGGCCAGTTCACTCGTCATTTTCCAGTTATATAGTCTCTTCCACTCCCCTACTCCAGCACCTCTCACCCCTCCCTTACTCCACTCTACTTTTTTCCACAGCAAGTACCACCAAACGGCTCTGTCTGCCCTGTTGGAATGTAAGCTCCCTGTACAGAACGTGTCCTCATTGCCTTGCGTAGAGCTTGTCACCTAGTAGATACTCCAGAAGTATCTGTAGGATGGATATTGAATGAATCCCGTCTCACACAGTGTGTTGAAGGCATACTTAGTAAATGTTTGGGGAATGAGCCAGTGCATGAATTTTGACCCAAACTTGTTCTGAAAAACCAAAATGCATGAGAAAGCAGGGGAGAAATAGTCAAAAAGTGAGACCAACTGTTAAGTAAATTTTCAAACATAGAGCAATGTAGCGGCTCTATTAAGTGTGAAAACTTCAGCTGTGAACCTAGAGGATGAATTCTGAGAAATCAAGTGAAATGTTCTGGCTAGCTCTGTTTCAGAACCAGCTCCTGATCCTGAAAGTTGCATTCTACAATTTTCCTTAAACATCTGGCTCTGGTACAAATCTTTTGAAAAGAGAAGTTAGCAACCCCCACCCACCGCAACCGGACATACCCAACACTGGGCGTTTCAAAGCAGCCTTCTCCCTTACTAGATGCTTTCTTTCCCATTGTTTCTCATGTTAAGTGACAACATACACCCTTTTGCAAAAAAAAGTTTTCATCTCGATCACCATGCAGCAATTTCCCTGGGAATAAAAATAATAAGTGTAGAAGAGAAAAGCACAAAGGCCCTTCTTAAGTGGGTGGTCAATATCACTTGAATTCTTGGTTGTAATCCTCACGAACTCAAAGCCCTGTGAACTATTAAATTACTCAGGGGATTTCCTCTGGGCTCCCTGCCCCAGCTGGTCTCAGGATGTTCGCGGCAACAGACAGCTTGGGTAATGTTCTCTGAACACCTGTCACCTGCTTTGTACAATAATCTAAATAGAATGTGAACACAAAGGCCTATTATCAATTATGCAACGATCCCGTTTGGCCCAGGCTGCGTGTCTGTGTGGCCTCCTTCTGAGCGTGTTGAACACTCCCTGGGCAGGCACATAAAAACACAGCAGACAAGAAAGGGCATGAAGAGCTGGTTGGTAACTCTGTGCTTCCAGGTTTGGTTAAATGAGTGTGGACACATGGAGGTGATCAGTGGGTGGAGGCAGATGTTTGAGTGATGCCAAAGGCAGGGGATCTGGGTACAGCGTGTGTTAGCCAAGCTCTTAAATGTGTGTGTGTGTGTGTGTGTGTGTGTGTGTGTGTGTGTGTGTGTATGTATTTGGTGAGTACAGTTGACCCTTGAACAATGAGGCGGTTAGGGGCTCAGACCGCCCTCGCAGTCAAAAACGTCTCTATAACTTACAGTCCCCCCTCGGGATCCGCGGTTCCTCGGCATCCACGGTTCTGCATCCGCGGATTCAACCAACCCTGGTCCCGTAGTACTGCAGGTATTTACTGACAAATGTCTGCGTATACTGGATCTGCACAGTTTAAACCCTTGCTGTTCAAGGGTCAACTGTAGTTCATTCTCCACTGATATTACAGCAAGTGATATTCAAACTCTTGGTATTAGAACCTGGCTTCTTATCTTTCCACCATCTTTCCTTAATGTGTGGCATGTCCCGGATAACCAGCTGTCCCCCAGCTGCACAGAACTGAGGGAACATGGGACTTTCAGTGCTCAAACTGGCAAAGTCCTGGGCAAGCTGGCACAAGTTGGTCACCCTGTATCATAGCGCTCAATATGTGTTTGCATGGAGTCTATTTTTCAACTCACCATTACATACGCAATGCACCTATGATTCCAAGAGGGACTAAAACCAGTATTAAAGATATTCAGAGAGCAAGACGACAAAAGGGATAAATATGAAGCCAGTGATGCACCTAAATACGGTCAGTGGAGGCCAGGGGCAGCAGTCTCCCGGGGAGTGGATGATAACAGACTGCAACGTCTGTAGAGGACTTTAAAACGATAATAAAACTGACTAAAAGTCAGTCTGTTTTTAATTATTAGCGTGCACCAGCAATTGTAAATAAAGTCAACGATAAAATACTCGTCTTGGCTGAGACAGAAAACCCCCACTGCACCCTCCCCTTGGTATACTACTGCATGGAGCAGAGATGTAATCCGTTATCTGTAAATGTCCTTTTTTTTTTTCTTTTTTTTTTAAATTGAGAGCTTGCTATGGTTATGCTAAGTCCTTGACATGCTTATCTTATCTAATCTTCTCACCAACTTATAAGGAAGATACTCTTACTTTTCCCATTTCGTACTAAGAATTAAAAAGTCTTTTGCTTAGCTACTGTGTATAAAATAGATAAACATGAAGGTCCTACTGTAATAGAGCAGGGAACTATATTCAATACCTTGTAATAAACTATAATGGAAAAGAATATGAAAAAGAACTATTTATATATATATATATTTTGCTATACACCAGAAACTAACACATTTTAAATTAACTACACTTCAATTAAAAACAAAAAGAGTAGACATTGTGTGATCATCTTAAGTGAAATGTAGTGAAATAAAATTTCAGTGCCCTAAAATAAAGTCTCTTGCTTAAGACCACACAGATAGGAAGTGGACAATCTGAATCCTGGGCCTGAGGCCAAAGATAATGCTCTTAACCTGGGTGATATGTTGCCTTTACATCTGGCTCCTACTTGAAGACAAGGCTGAAAGCTGACTCCACCATGTTCCACACCCAGGTGGTGGGGAATGAGACAGCACTGGTGAATCAGACATAAGAGCTGCTTAACAAATACCTGTTCAATAAGTGAGCGAATAAATGCATGAATACACTGGGGGGAAACTCCGGTGGCTTCACAGAGTCACCAGATGCCACAGAGCTTCGTGTTCAAGCAGGACAGAATCTTTTTGATTTTTCCATCAGTTGGGGCTTGCCAGAATCCTAAGAACTTAGAACATGGAAGACGGGCCTGTTCCTGTCCCTGTCACTCTCCTCTTTGGGTAAGATACTTACACCCGTGGACACCAAGTGTTGGGGATGAGCTGGACCGGGAAACCCTACTGTCTTTGCAAGATTCCTTCTTCCAGCTTATAAAAGCCATGTGGAATGGAGGACCCAGAATTGAGATAGTTTCTGAAGGTCTGATGTAGGCAATGAGGCCATCATTAATGGGGTCCCCAAGAAGGCCCATTTCCTGAAAATCTACCTGACATGTTAACAAGGCTGATGCTCCCTGCTCATCCTATGGACAGTCTAATTTGGTGACTTTCCCATGATTTTAGGGGTAGGCTCTCAACTAGAGGCTGCAGACTGATGTTTCATGGCCTACATCTGGTTAGTAAATATATTTTGTTTGGCCTGCAGTGCTCCAAAAATTTTTAAATTAGTTGACACGTTAAAGAAGAGGAAGACATTGCATGAAAACTTGCGGTCCTGGCTTCTCCTGAAACAGTAGAAAAGCTGGACAAACACCTACCCAGCAGCGCTGGCCAAGGCTAGTACTGGCTGACTCCTTTAGACAAGGCATGTGTCTCTAGTTTCTACAAGTCCCACCATACCCTATCATACACTCAACACACTTCACTGATTTCTGTCACCTGTCTACTCCCTGCATGCACGTAAGCTTGTGATCTTTGCTCTAGATTTGCACTGTCCAATCCAGTAGCTACTAACCACCTGTGGCTAGTTAAATTTGTATTTTAAATAATTTAACATTAAATAAAATTTAAAATTTACCACCTCATTGCTGTACAGCAGAAATTAACATAGCATTATCAATCAACTATACTTCAATAAAATTAAAATTAAAAACTGAAATAAAATTTAGCACCTCAGTTGCACCAGCCACACTTCAAGGGCCCCTTAGCCACAGGTGGTTGGTTAGTGGCTACTATATTGGGCAGCATAGGTTAGAACATTTCCATCATCAAACAGAATTTTTGGACAGGGCTGCTCTAGACATTAACTATTTCAGAGTCCCCTGGCTGGCACCACCGCTTATCACCCACTCAACAAACTTTACATCCTGAAAATTCATTTATGGCAAGAACAGAAGGAGGAGGAGAAGAAGGAAGTGAAGGAACCATTTGTAGAGCAGCTACTCTCTGTCAAATACTATAATAATGACATTCCATGAACTGTCTCCTTTAATTCTTTCAACAGTCCTATGACAAAAGGGAGATTATAACTCCTCTTCATTCTAGAGACGAAGAAACAGAGGCTTAAAAGTTAAGTTAAAAAAATAATAAATAAAATAAAATTTTTAAAAAAAGTTAATTAAATTGCCAAAGGTTATATCACGAAGATACGGTAGCGCCAGGATTTAAACCAAGGCGTGTTTGGTTCTAGAACTCACGCTCCTGATGGCTGTTCAGTAATGCAGAGTTTGTAGAGATGGATCCACGTCTCCATTAGCAGTGATGCTGCTGGAAAGCCAGGGGGAAGGGATGAGCTAGGGTTAGGGTCCACAGGGACCTGGCTGAAGCTTGCACCAAATTAGTCCAGTGAGATAACATATTCTTGGCCAATCCTAATGCCCACTCCAAAAAAACACTGGCTTGACAGTGATTTTTTCATTTCTAGAGTAATTCTACTGCCGATTCTTTTCCATGATTTGAGAATTCATAGCTGCCAATTATTAGCTGATTTTAAATACTGATAGCTACTCCAGCTATCTATCAAAAAGCGAATTTATGTTGGCATTCAGACAAAAATGACACTTTTCTTTTAAAGGAGGGTTTATTATGTGTTGTTCCATTCTTATTTAGAAGTGTCATTTTCACAAAGCAGCACTTAATAACATCATGTGCTTAGAATGGGGAAAACAAAGAAAACACTAGCTTTCACCTACTATGTGGCAGAAAAATTACTGATAACTCGGAAAGAGAGAGGATGTTTAACTAATTTCGTTATGGGTAAGAATTTTGATATTATTTTCATATCTGTGGGAAAAATAATCACCATGGTCCCGGTGCACAAACATGTTTTTGTTGCTTCTCCGTGTATGTGTTACAAATTCTTCTTGATGATTCTCTTTTTTCCTGTTTTATTTACAACTTTTTACTATTTGACAGTTCTTTTGTTCACTAGCATTGTTTTCCATTTGCATGCTTTTAAATTATGATTTTCCTTTAAAGAATGCAATGCATATAAAATTACATCGAGTTACCATTAGCTGAAAAAGAGTGAACAAATTTTTAATCAAGTAGAATGGTTTTTAAATGTAAAGGAAGAAATTCATTTGGCTTCTGTCAAGGTTTTTCTATGTTCTATATTTGAAAATTATTTTGTAGTTTTCTAAACTATAAACATTTATCAGAAATATTTTTATGACAGGGTGTGCTTTGTCAGGGCCCATAATTATCATCAACTTTGTTTGCCAATAAAAAAGAATGCTTTCATCTGGATGAATTTATGCACGGGATGGGGGCGGGAAATTCTTTTTGAGGGAGATTTTTATCTGTAGCCTAGAGGCTGGGGGAAAAGCTGAGTGAAGTAAGTCAGAAAGAGAAAAACAAATACCGTATGCTAACACATATATATGGAATCTAAAAAAAAAAAAGGTTCTGAAGAACTCAGGGGCAGGACAGAAATAAAGACACAGACATCTTGAGGACACGGGGGGGGGGGGAAGGGTAAGTTGGGACGAAGTGAGAGAGTGGCATGGACATATATACACTACCATATGTAAAATAGCTAGTGGGAAGCAGCCACACAGCACAGGGAGATCAGCTTGGTGCTCTGTGACCACCTAGGGGGGTGGGATAGGGAGGTTGGGAGGGAGACGCAAGAGGGAAGAGGTATGGGGATATATGTATATGTATAGCTGATTCACTTTGTTATAAAGCAGAAACTAACACACCATTGTAAAGCAATTATACTCCAATAAAGACGTTAAAAAAAAAATGTGTGGGTATTGGGACTTCCCTGGTGGTCCAGTGGCTAAGACTCCATGCTCCCAATGCAGGGGGCATGGCTTTGATCCCTGGTCAGGTAACTAGATCTCACATGCCGCAACTAAGCGTTCGCAAGCCGCAACTAAAGATCCTGTGTGCCGCAACTAAGACCCGGCGCAGCCAAATAAATAAATATTAAAAAAAAAAAAAAAAAAGCAGACCAAAGATGTGATTCATAAAATTTCTTATTTCAATTACAACCACACATGATGCTGGTTCTCCTATAAATGCAGTGGCTGACACTGGTCATACTTTCCATTTTATGATGGTCCTTTAAAATCTCTCTCCTTTACTGTTCAGACTCACATTGGCCAACCAAATCTCCTACTAATTTAGGAGGAGGTTCTTTAGGAGGAAAATATATAAAACCAAATGTTGTTATTAAAATCTGAGAGGAAAATGATTTCTCAACGCAAATATACCACACTTAGCAGTAAATGTCTAGGTGAAGAATTTATTTATTTACACTTTCAATTAGTATTTGCCATGTGCCCATGCTGTGGCCCTCAGTGTGCTCTGTACCACGCTTATCAAATTTAACGTACAAATGAAGTCCCTGGGGTATTGTTATAGTGCACATTCTGGTTCAGTACATCTCGGAGAGTCTGCAGTTCTAACAAGCTCCCACGTGAGGCTAATGCTGCCGGTCCAGGGATCACACACTGAGTACAACCCTCTTGGCATCAGAAATAGAGATGAATAAATTATAGCCCTGCAATTGGCTCTCGAATAATGAAGAGAGATGAGTAAATGAAGACTTGCAAAAAGTGAGAAGGTTTCATTTTCGGTAATATTTGAGCAGTTCCTGTTTGACTAACACTCTTGGAGGTAACAACTACAAAACTACTATCTAAAGGCATGGGAGAACCACCAGAGGAAAGCGGACACTGTAAGGGGAGTGGACACTTGACAAAAAAAGGGAATGGCACTTGGTGAGTTTCCCACTTTCATGGCTTTCGTCTTAGGGAAGTCCCTACTCTGCCATGTGGGTCAGTGCAAACTCAGACAGAACAACTTGCAGTGAAGTGGCTTGAAATAAAGAAGTCAGGGGCTTCCCTGGTGGCGCAGTGGTTGAGAGTCCACCTGCCCATGCAGGGGACACGGGTTCGTGCCCCGGTCTGGGAAGATCCCACATGCCGCGGAGCGGCTGGGCCCGTGAGCCATGGCCGCTGAGCCTGCGCGTCCGGAGCCTGTGCTCCGCAACGGGAGAGGCCACAGCAGTGGGAGGCCTGTGTACCGCAAAAAAAAAAAAAAAAAAAAAGTCAATGTTCACGGTAAGTCCAGCAGCTGGAAAATGAGGGGAGATATCACAGAAAGGAGAGGTACAGACAGAGTTCCCGATTTTGTATATAAATCTTGTCCCAGTCTGTGGCTGACCCCCACATCACACATGCATGGGAGGACAGCAAACAACCCAGCTAAGGCTAAAATGGCAGGGGAGAAAAAGTTTGCAGTTTTTCAGCAAAGTTAACTTACTTACAAAAATCATCAATAGTTTTCAAAGGAACATAACAGAATCCAGAGCCTCTTTGATATAATCACACTCAATATCCAGGATACCATCCAAATTTTCTTATAACATGAAGAAACTGGGAAATGCAACCCATATTCAAGAGAAATGAGTATCCACCAAGACCAAACTTGAGATGAACCAGGTACTAAAATAGCACACAAGGATTTTAAAGCATGTCTTACACCTATACTCAAAGACACAAAGGAAGATATGCTTTTTGTGAGAAAAAAAAGATAGAAAATATCAGCAGCAAAATAAAACCTTTTTAAAAGAACCCAGTAGAAATTCCAGAACTGAAAAATACAGGATCTAAAATAGAAACTTCTCTGAATGGCCTTAACAACAGATTGGAGATGCAAGAAAAGTTAGCCCATGGGAGAACAGATCAATAGAAAGTATTCAATCTGAGAATTAAAATTTATCAGCAGACTCTCAGGGATCTGTGGAACAATAGCCAAAGAAGTAACATACGTATAATTGGGGTCCCAGAAAGACAGCAGTGAGAGAATGAAGCAGGAAAAACATCTGAAGAAATAATGGCCCAACATGTCCTAAATTTGGGGAAACACAGAAGACACAGACTCATGAAGTCAGTTAACTCAGGAAAGATAAATACAAGACAGCCAGCCACATCGAAGGACATCATAGTCAAACTGCTGACAACAGTGGGATACAGTTTTCCTAGTGCCTGAAAGTGCAGGCTCTGAGCCAGAGAGGCTTGCCTGAAGCTTGTCTCTGTGGCTTAGTGTCCATTTGACCTGGAGTAAATGACTTCAGGTACTCAGCAGATTTTGGGCTCACAGAGTCATTAAGAAGGCAAGAATCAACCATTAGAAGGATAGGGAAGAGAGAATGGGACTTTGGGATTAAAAAAAGGTAGAAATCAGGGAGAGATTTGTTAACCTATACTCACTGCTAACTCTGGATCCCAAGACTGATCCAACATACCCTTATTCACGAGGGTACTGGAAGGTTCTCTCCTGCCTAAATAGGCTTCCGTTATCCTGTGGTCTCCTGAGGCCAGCTGAAGATCACCAAAGATAAGAAGCTCCATCAAAGTGAGATTATCTTGTAATGTATGTTCCCTCACCACAAGCTTGACTTGGAACAAGCCTCTCTACTTGTGATGTAGCAAAGTGAGAGTGGGATGGTAATGATGATAGTAATGGGTGGTTTTCCCCTAGTCTTTCCTACTTTGCCTTTGTCCCAGCCTTCTTTCATCAATCAAGTTGCAGTGAGGCTATTCTAGGATGCAGGGAAGGGACTTGTTCCCTGGAAGGCAGAGAAAAAGGGAATTCTTCCCATGTTTTGAGATTTAAAAGCCTGGGTCTTGAAGGGAAGGGCAATATTTCAGGACCTAGTCCACAGATTTGGAGACTACATGATCATTTAAGAGCAAACTTAAACCTTTAATCTATAAAATAATTTTTGAGCTGAGGAGGACAATTTTGAAGGGGAAATAATGGAATCTTAGAAATGGTGAGTCTTATCACTCTTAGCACTTTTTATCATCTCCTTGCTGTCACCTTAAATTTGAGCTATTATAATGACATGCTTAGACAATTGCCATAATTCCCCAACAAGTATACCTGCTTTTACTCTTGCCCCACACCCTTAATCTGATTTCAGCAGAGCAGACAAAGTGATTTCTGTTGTAACCTAGGCCAGATGAGGCCAACTCCTCTACTCAAAACCCTGCCAAGGCTTCTGATGGTACTCAAAGTTGAAACCAAAAAGATCTTAACAAGGATTACAAGACTCCACACACATGCCCTACTCTCTTTCTGATCACACTCCTTTCTGTTTACACCAGCCTCCCTCATGTTGCTTGAACAGGTCAGGCATACTGCTGTCTTCAGTACCTTGGAATACTCTTCTCCCGGATGGTTAACTACATGGCTCATTTACTGACCTCCTTCAGATTTTTATTCAAATATTTATCCTCAGTAAACCCTGCCCGAAGACTCTCCACCTCTGACTTATTCCTCTTACTGTCTTCTATTTGTTCTTCCTTGGTTGCACTTTCTGTATCTACTTTAGTACTATATGCTTTTAGTAAATAGATAATGTACTTATTCATTTTTTTCTATTGTTCATTGTCTGCTACCTCTTTTAGAATGGTGCAAGGATCTTTGTTTTGTTCACTGGTCTATCAAAGTGCCCAGCACAGTGCCTGCCATTTAGTGGAAGCTCAGTAAATAATGAATACATCATGAACCTCTTCCCTTTCTTGTCCAGGAGTGAGTCCTGGGGAAGAAAAACAGGACTGGCAGATAGAAGTGAGGGATGTATGAGTGGAGGGGACCCATGCCCCCTTTCCCAGCCAGAACATTGTGTTGGCAGCATATCCTAGAGCAGAAATGCACAGTCTAGGTAGGGAGTGTTTGATGAAGCTGCACGGGGTTTCTGTGAATAATATCTGTGGGCCTGAGAAGGACTGAGTGACAGAGGGCTTTGGACGCTATCCAAAGTGTTTCCCATATGTGGAGCAGGAGTAGCAAAATGATTACCTTTGTGGACAGCAACAGGAGGGAGAACTCCAAGGCCCAAAGGAAACTTCTAGATGAGACAAGAGGTAAACTTGAATCTGTGTCTTCAAATCCACTGATGTCTGTTATCTAAGCAGGAGAGTATCTCAAGAGTTCATAAGCATAAAAGATGACTGTAGATTGTTAGCTACCCCAACTCTTTGTCTTTACCGAGAGTTGTCAGACTTTTTCTGTAAAAGGTCAGATACCAAATAGTTTAGACTTTGCATGCCATACTTTGTCTCTGTTGCATATTCTTTGTTTTTTTAAACAACTCTTTAAATGCATAAAAAAAATTCTAAGCCTTCAGGACATACAAAAACACGCAGCCTAGAAACTGTAGTTGGCTGATCCCAGGGAAAGGGAAGGATTCTCTGATAACACATGTAAGTGGAATAAAAGCTTAAAGCCAAAGATGTTTTGAAAAAAATAAAGAAATTTAAATTTCTTACACATTGAATTTATTGATTGGGGTTCAAATTACAATGAGTAGCTTCAGGCTAAGCAGGATATTATCCTTTTGCTCAAGTGGCCAGGAAAAAGTGAGGGCAGCTGCTTCTCTGGTTCCAAGTTGGCCCAAGGGAGAAACTTACATCTTGTCTGAGGGTCCTTCCAGGCCCACCAGCCCACAGTAAAATCTGGCAGCATAAAAGGCATTCCAGTTATTAACTGCCGTGTAACAAATCATTCTAAAACATAGTATCTCAAAACAGCAATCATTTCACGATTTTCCAGAATTTTATGGGTCCGGAATTTGTGTATAGTTTGACAGGATGGTTCTTCTGCCCTCAAAAATGTTGACTGAGGTCACCTGCTGGTGTTGACTGACAGATGGACTGGTCCGGAGGTCCATGATGGCTTCACTTTGTGAGTCTGGAGCCTTGACTGGAAGGCTGAGCTTAGCTGGGACTACTGCAAGGAACACCTACACATGGCTTCTCCAGTATGGTCAAGAGGAGTCAGACTTTTTCACGGTAATTGAAGGCTCTGAGAGTGAGTTCCCAGAGAGAGGATGAGGAGATACACAATCTTTCCAAGCCTGTGCCCAAACTGCCTAGTCAAACTTTCACCAAATTCTGTTTCTCAGAGCAGTCACACAGCTCACCCACGTTCAAGGGAGAGGAGATTCCTCCCTCTAGATACGAGAATTATCAAACATTGCTGTTTATCTTTAATCTACCATGAAATGAAATTAGCAACATTTTACCAAGAATAAGATCATGGTGAGTATAATTTTTTTTTTTTTGCGGTATGCGGGCCTCTCGCTGCTGTGGCCTCTCCCGTTGCGGAGCACAGGCTCCGGACGCGCAGGCTCAGTGGCCATGGCTCACGGGCCCAGCCGCTCCGTGGCATGTGGGATTTTCCCAGACCGGGGCATGAACCCGTGTCCCCTGCATCGGCAGGGGGACTCCCAACCACTGCACCACCAGGGAAGCCCCATAGTGAGTATGATTTTATGAAAAGACATTTTCCTTCCATGGTGCTACCAAGGCATGGGAAGAATTTCACCCTTATAAGAAACATACATTTTAATTTCTTAATAAACAAGTAAGCCAATTTTTTATTTATTTGTTATTCTACACTCTACTATAATTCTTGACAACTGCCAGTAGGGTAAAAGCAAGTAGAACTGATTCGGACTCTGATAGAAATGGGAAGGAAAAGGTAAAGAAACAATAATTGGGAAATAGGGTTATACAGGAAAAGAGGGCAAAAGAAAACAATTTATTTCAAAGAAGAGAAAAACCGAGATATCTCCAGAAAGAGAGGTAAGGCAGCAAACTCATATTAGTGGACAAAGAGTGGGTAGAAAACAGGAGAGAAAGAAAGATAATTTCAAAGTCAGTTGAATATCAGAAAAGAAGAAAGCAGAGCAAATGTATGCTTGAAGCCAAAGACTAAAAATAAGATTAAACTTTTGTTCTAAACATTTCAATAGAATTTAGACTTCTTTCTAAAGAATTCAGGAAGTACAGGAGAATAAATTACTGTAAAACAAAGAACTAAAATTTGAGCAATATTCCTTTTAGTATGAATTAGTAGGAAAAAAGTTTGACTTTACAGTAGTGGTTATTACTGTTATATATCTACACTTGAGAAGGAACAACCGAGAAGCACCTCGGTTTCCAGTCAAATTTTGAGTATAAAAAACAAAAGGACTGGGACTTCCCTGGTGGCGAAGTGGTTAAGAATCCGCCTACCAATGCAGGGGACATGGGTTTGAGCCCTGGTCCAGGAAGATCCCACACGCCGCGGAGCAATTAGGCCCGTGCGCCACAACTACTGAGCCTGCGCTCTAAAACCCATGTGCCACAACTACTGAAGCCCATGAGCCACAAGTACTGAAGCCCGTGCTTCAGAGCACGTCTAGAACCCACGCTCTGCAACAAGAGAAGCCACTGCAATGAGAAGCCTGCGCACCGCAACGAAGAGTAGCCCCCACTTGCCTCAACTAGAGAAAGCCCGTGCGCGGCAACAAAGACCTAACGCAGCCAAAAATAAGTAAATTAATTAATTAAAAAAACAAAAAGGACCCAATGTAAACAAACAAAAGACCCCCAAACACTCCACTGATATTTTGTGCCATCTCCTATTTTGAAGACTGTCCTCACAGAATTTCACCCGCTGTGAAAAAATGAGAAAAATCTATTTTCTGTCGGCCCTGTAGTAAGAAAGCAGTTGCCGTGCATTTCCTGATAGATGGAAGAGCTTTATTCTCTGGTGTTCCTGAACACGTATTTGAGCTGTGAAGCCCGAGAAGGCTGCAACAAAAGGACTTTCCTTCTGGAATGGTGGTGAACAGAAACAGTGGGACCAGCACCATTCATCCAGCAACAGCAGGGGCGGAGGCAGCAGCAGCTGAAACAGCCCCAGAGGGGCCAAACCAGAAACAGACAGGCGGTGAGAAAGAAAATACATCCTTGTTTTCAGAAGAACTCTGAAAAGATGGCCCAAGTTGGGAGGATATATTTATTTCACGAAAAACAAAGCACCATCTGAAATAATCAGTGCGCTTATTCCTTGTGTGCCCTTTCTCACCCCAATTACTCCCTTCCCCCACTCCAGTCCCTCGCTATTTTCCCTCAGATCGCTGCTCAGAGCTTAGCATTTAAAAAACCTATAATAAGCATGCTTCTCACATCAAATGTGGAGAGTCTGTGTTCTTTTTTCCAAAGGAGGGTGGAAAGTACCACTGTTTACTGCAGTCCAAGCTTGGTAGCGTAAGATCTGACATGTCCAAGGCCAGAGGAAAAAAAAAAAAAAAGGAGTGAATGCATTGGGGACGGAGGGGGAGACAGGATGTCACAGCAACAGCATTGTGCCCTGGACACAAAAGGAGGGTATGGAGCAACTTGAAGGCCCCCAGAGAAACCTACGCACAAGCCATTTACAAAGTGCAGCCCCAAAGGGTCATATAACTCCTAAAATTCCAGAGAATCAGTTTCTCAGCCGTATTCTACCTTGGTCTCCAGGATTCCAGTTGGAGACTGGACTGGGGTAAAGTGCAGATGGAAACTCATCTAGTTAGAGGTAGCAGAAACAGTTCAGTTTCATATGACTGTTTCTTTGGGCAGACCCCTCACTGTGACAATGATGGCTTCTTTGAAAGACTCTCTTGGTTGTGAATCAGGCAGATGAATACATCAGGCAAATACGAGGCATGGCACTATAAATATGGCTTATGTACTGACAGAACCTTCTTCACTAAAAAAATGTATTTTTATAGGCATGAACTGATTCCATGACTCTTTATAAATAATATATTCTTAGGATTTGCATAGCGTATGTACTTGCATTTACATGAGTTTATCATTTATAATAATTAAGCGTGTGGGGAGGGGAGAAGTGTCCAAGAAGCAGGAGAAAGCATGATATGGACCTTCAAATAATTCCAGGATACTGGAGTTGAGAAGAAGGGATCTTAGAGATGATACAGCTCAATCTAATTTTACTTAAGACTGGAGATGGTTAATGATTTTCCTAATGTCACACACTCATTAAGTGTTGGAGCAAAAACTTGAATCTGTGTCTTCAAATCCACTGCTTTTAGACTATATTAATATTTTAGCCAAAAAGTCCACGGTATTGATTGCTTATGCTGTATTAATCAAGGTAAGTAACTGCAAGAGTCTACAAAAGACCAACTCCAAAATCTCAGTGATTGAGCAAAAGTAATTCATGTGAAGTCAAGTAGGTAAGTGGGGACTCCCTCTGTTCAATGACTCAGAGGACCAGATTTTCAACTTGAACCACTACCATATTAACAGGTGGCTTATCACACCAATTCTTAAATGCTTCAGCCTGGAAGTGTTATACATTACTTCCACTCACATTTCATTGGCTAAAATTAGTCATATTGTCCCATTTAATCCAAAGGGGTCTGGGAAGTATAATCCCCCCCATGCACTCAAGAAGGAGATGAGAAATGGACATGGATAAGCCCTTATAATCTCTTCCATACATGCATACCTGTTTTCAACAAGCACCTAGAGACATTTCTATAAGAAGCATATGGAGGCATTCTGGGGGATTAGAAGGTAAGAATAAGACACATGCTCTTTCCACTAAATTCTTACTAAAGTATAAGGGCCTGGTAAGAAATACTGATGGCCTATGAATACTTTTTGTACCGTCATTCTAAATCCCCAAGTCCAACCTCACAAACATTATGATCCAAAATACTGGCCACCTGCTTTGCCTATAAAATTCTACAGATCACAAGTCTAAATTGGATCTCTCTTTCCAGGGCATTTTGTAGCTTTCAGTTGGCCCCATTTCAAGGGGAACTCTGCCTCCAATAAAATGAATACAAATACTTGTGAAGCTCCTGGACGGTTGCTCCAAAGCCAGGCTAGAGCCAGGCCCTGGAGACCATGTGCTTTGCTGGCACATGACATGTCCTTCTCACATGGACCAGTGAGCCCCTGGAGACTTGCCAACTGTAGTGAACTCTGCGAACTTTAGCCATGGGCTGTTAAAGCTAGTCATCTGCTTCTTGTTTTCCTATTTGCTTTTAAGACATAATATTTGTTGTCTTCTTCACCCATTTTGTTGAAGGGAACACTGTAGTTGTGGTTTACCAAATACTAAAACACCAGAATAATAGGAATTTAACTTTCTAATAGAAATGCTTTTTGAGTTGGTTATGATACTGACGATTTTCATACACTCACACACAAACACACACAAGTTTTAGAAAGAGCTTCTCAATCCCTAATATGCAAACACCCAGAGATCTTGGTTAAATGCAGATTCTGACCCAGAAGATGTGGTATGGGTCCTACAATGGTCCTATCTTTCCAACAAGCTCATAGGTGATGGCAGTTCTGCTGATCCCGCCAGTGCAGCCATAAATGGTGTTGAAAGATCTGAAAATGGGATGATATGACAACCCAGGGATTAGTGGAAGCATCTACCATCCTTAGGGCTGAGGGACTAGATGAGGAGGTGCTTGTTACTAGAATCCAGGAGCCGACCTAGCTGGAGGTGGGACCACAGAGGAGATGACTATTTCTTATGTATCAAGACCTGCGCTAATTGCTCTAGAGAGCAGAATTTCTCCGTTCGAACCCTACTGACATTTTGAGTTGGATTCCTTGTAATAAGGGCTGTCCTGTGCACTGTAAAATGCTGAGCATCATCCCTGGCTCACTGGATGCACCCCTCTCCCAGTTTTGACCACAAAATGTCTCCAGATGCTGCAAAATGTCCCCCTTGGGGGCAAAATTGCCCCTAGGTAAGAACCATCGCTCTAGAGGCATTTGCCTGTTATTATGCCCAGGGCAGAAATGAGGAAAACAAGGCGTACAGAGGTTTAATAACTTGCCCAGCTTCACGTAGGTAGTGAGTGGTGTGATCAGGATTCGAGCCCAGATCCAACTCTCAATCTGCTACTTAATCTCAACATGGAGCTTTCTTCTTTCGTTTTACTCCTTTCTCCTCATTTTCTGAGAAGTATTTGTAGATGATTTTTTGTAATTTGGAGAAAAATACCAGGAAAATGAGTAGTCATTTTTGGATTTCAATCTACAACAAGAGATTAATTGGATTTCTGGTAAGATGGTGTTTTTATGCTTCTCAGATCTCAGAAATTTGGAAGTGTAAAAGCCTCAGAGCTCACCTGTTTCAGGAAATGCTGTGGTAGACATGCCAACCCTTACGAACAACATCTGACAGCAGCTGGTTCATTTCAGGTGATGTAAGACTGTGCTGAAAACCTCCCTGTTTTTTGTGTGCTACGATTCCTATTGAATCTCTTTTCTCTATAATGTACCACTGCAGCAAATGATCAATTTTAACTTCATGCAGCCAAGGTCAAGTGTGAGGGAATAATAACAGGCTCTCTACTCACATCATGTAGGAATGATTTATTGCTTTTCCAGAAGAGGATTCTTGACATTTTGAAAATGTAATGTAGTGCAAGAGTAATTAAGCCAAAGGTGGACGGCTGAACGATTGATCAGCATCGTCAGAGAAGGCTGATTAGCTTAGATGCTTCAAGAACTGATTCTGCCAGCGATGAATTAAAGGTTAGTAATTAAATTTATGGGCCACGGCCACTGTCTCCAGGTGGCATTTCACATAGGAGTATTTGTGTTTGGAGAGGACAGGCAAATAAAGCGAATGTCAGCTCCCTCTTTACTAACAACCTTTGGTTAAAATGTCTCTTCAGGGATAAAGAAAAAATAATATTGAGTCGAACTTGTCGGTAAGTCAAGGCATTGCTTAGTATGTCCAGTAATGTTTTCAACAAGCAAGTTCTAGTTACCTTCCTAACGGACTAAATCAAAGAGAGAGAGGTAAGTTTAATAAAAGGTATTTATATCCATCATATTAACGTACTAGTGTGCTCTGGTTAAGGGAATACTCAGTTATGAGTCATCTGTTGTTTTCTCCATCCTTTCTGAAAACTGCCCCTTTTCCTTCCCTATACTTCCATCCACATACTTACAGAAGCAGACATATTGACAAAACATGACTTCTTGCCTCTCTGGCCATAGCTGATGGGTCCAAGGGTAGATACACAGCCTAAACTAAGGCATTCAGAATCCTTCCCTAGGGAATTTTCTTTTCTCTTCAAAGTTTTTGAGTATATTCACAGAGTGTACAAACATCACCATAATCCACTCAGAACATTTTTATCACCCAAAAAAGAAACCCCATGCCGATTAGCTGTCACCCCCCTTTCTTCCCCCTCCTCTCCCACTCCCAAGGCCCTCTTCTACTTTCTGTTTCTACAGATCTGCCTATTTTCATAAAAATGTATCCATATGATGCTGGTCTTTTGTGACTGCTTTCCTTCCTTTCGCATAACATTTCTGAGGTTCATCCATAATGTAGCATGCATTATTTCATTCTGTTTTACAGCTGAATAATATCCAAATGTGTGGATACATCATATCTTGTTTACCCATTCATCAGTTGATAGACACTTGGGTTGTTTCCACTTTTGAGCTATTATGAATAATGCTGCTTGCTATGAACATTTGTGTTTAAGTTTTTGTGTGGTCCTATGTTTTTATTTCTCTTAGGTCTACACCTAAGGAGTAGAATTGGTGGGTCATACATTTTGAGGAACTACCAAACTGTTTTCCAAAGTGGCTGTACTCTTTCACACTAGCATAACAATGGATGAGGGTTCTAATTTCTCCACATCCTCACCAACACTTGTTATTGTCTACCTTTTTTATTTTAGCCATCCTAGTATGAAGTGGTTTCTTATTGTGGTATTGATTTGCATTTCCCTAATAACTAATAATGTTGAGCATCTTTTCATTGCTTATGGCCATTTGTTTATTTTCTGCGGTTAAATGTCTATTTAAATTCTTTGCCCATTTTTTGATTGAGTCTTTTTATTATTTAGTTGTAAGAGTTATTTATATATTCTTGATACAAGTATTTTTAATTTGATATATATTTGCAAATATTTTTTCTCAGTCATTAGGTTGTCCTCCCACTTTCTTTCAGCAGAAAAGTTTAACTTTTGATTTAGTCCAATTTATTTTTTTGGTCACTGTGCTTCTTGTGTTTCTTGAAGAAACCACTGCCTACCTCAAGGTCATGAACACTTACTTATATATGCATGTATTTTCTTCTAAAAAGTTTCATAGTTTTAGCTCTTACATTTAAGCCTGTGATCCATTTTGAGTTAATTTTTGTGTATAGTGTGATGTTGGGGTCCAACTTCATTCTTTTGTATGTGGGTGTCTCAGTACCACTTGTTCAAAAGACTATTCTTTCCCCATCAAATTATTTTGACACCTCTGTAGAAAGTCAACTGACTATAAATGTAAGGGTTTATTTCTGGATTCTCAATTCTATTCCATTGATCTACATGTCTACCTTACGCCAGTACCACTTGTCATGATTATTGTAGCTTTGAAATCACGACGTAGAGTCCTCTAACTTTACTCTCCTATTTCAACACTGTTTTTTGTCGTAAAGGGTCAGTGACATTTCTGTATGAATTTTAGGATGAGCTTGACAATTTCTGCAAAAAAGGCACCTGGGATATTGACAGGGATTATTTTGAACACATAGACACAATTGGGGACTAGTGCCATCTTAGCAAATATTAAGTCTTCATATCTATGAAGATTTGGAGGAAGATGGGATGTCTTTCCATTTATTTAGATCTTCTTTAATTACTTTCAGAGGAGAAGTTTGTACATCTTTTGTTAAATTTATTCCTAAGTATTTTATTCTTCTTGGTTCTATTGTAAGTTGCATCTTGGAAATTTAAAATAAGGACTGAACAATCTCAGTCTTTGTGCGTCTAGTCTCTTGGATGGCAGAGATATAAATCTAGCTAACATTGGTAGCCATTTTCTTCTTTGTGGCAGAAATACAAAAAGCTATAATAGTCTTAAAACCCAAAACAGACACAGAAATGAGGTATGGAAAAGACTCCCAGGATTTCTTCTGGTATTAGGAGCTCTGGTTTTAGCTCAGTTTTTAGGCCAGTTGCATCACAATCCTTTATGACAATCCTTTGCTGTTGATTGAATTACTTCCAGTGCATTTCTGCTGTGATTAACTAGAATTCCCAACATTATTAAGCGGAGATCACCTTCCTCCTCACAAATACATCAGAAATACATCTACATGTGGAACAACTCCTACAGAACACCTATTGAACGCTGGCAGAAGACCTCAGACTTACCAAAAGGCAAGAAACTCCCCGTGTACCTGGGTAGGGCAAAAAAAAAACTGAGACAAAAGAATAGGGACGGGATCTACCCCTCTGGGAGGGAGCGTGAAGGACGAAAAGTTTCCACACACTAGGAAGCCCCTTCACTGGCAGAGACGGGGCAGGGGAGGGGGGAAGCTTCGGAGCCACGGAGGAGAGCACAGCAACAGGGGTGCAGAGGGCAAAGCAGAGAGATTCCCGCACAGAGGATCAATGCCGACCAGCACTCACCAGCCCCAGCTGCTTGTCTGCTCACCTGCCGGGAAGGGTGGGGGCTGGGAGCTGAGGCTCGGGCTTCGGAGATCAGGTCCCAGGGAGAGGACTGGGGTTGGCTGCGTGAACACAGCCTGAAGGGGCTAGTGCGCCACAGCTGGCCGGGAGGGAGTCCGGGGAAAAGTCTGCAGCTGCCTAAGAGGCAAGAGACCATTGTTTCCAGGTGCGCGAGGAGAGGGGATTCAGAGCACCACCTAAATGAGCTCCAGAGATGGGTGCGAGCCGCGGCTATCAGCGCGGACCCCAGAGATGGGCATGAGGCGCTAAGGCTGCTGCTGCCGACACCAAGAAGCCTGTGTGCGAGCACAGGTCACTCTCCACACCTCCCCTCCCGGGAGCCTGTGCAGCCCACCACCGCCAGGGTCCCGTGATCCAGGGACAACTTCCCCGGGAGAACACACGGTGCACCTCAGGCTGGTGCAATGTCATGCCGACTCTGCCGCTGCAGGCTGGCCCCGCATCTGTACCCCCTCCCTCCCCCCGGCCGGAGTGAGCCAGAGCCCCCGAAGCAGCTGCTCCTTTAACCCCGTCCTGTCTGGGTGGGGACAGACGCCCTCAGGCAACCTACACGCAGAGGCGGGGCCAAATCCAAAGCTGAACCCCGGGAGCTGTGCAAACAAAGAAGAGAAAGGGAAATCTCTCCCAGCAGCCTCAGGAGCAGCGGATTAAATCTCCACAATCAACTGGATGTACCCTGCATCTGTGGAATACCTGAATAGACAACGAACCATCTCAAAAGTGAGGCGGTGGACTTTGGGAGCAATTGTAGACTTGGGGTTTGCATCTAATTTGTTTCTTTATGTTTCTCTTAGTTCAGTGTTTAGAGCTTTTAACACTGGTAGATTTGTTTACTGATTTGGTTGCTCTCTTCCTTTTTTATTTTAAATATACATATTTTTCCTTTTTCTCTTTTTGTGAGTGTGTATGTATATGTTTCTTTGTGTAATTTTGTCTGTATAGCTTTGCTTTTGCCATTTGTCTTAGGTTTCTGTCTGTCCATCTTTCTTTTTTTTTAGTATAGATTTTAGTGCTTGTTATCATTGGATTTGTTTTTGGTTTGATTTATCTCTTCTTTCCTTCTTTTTTTCTTATTACTTTTTTATTTTTAATAATTTTTATTTTAAAATAACTTTATTTATTTTATTTTATTTTATTAACTAATTATTTTTCTCCCTTTTCTTCTGAGCCGTGTGGCCGACAGGGTCTTGGTGCTCCACCCAGGTGTCAGGCCTGAGCCTCTGAGGTGGGAGAGCCTAGTTCAGGACATTGGTCCCAGCCCCACATAATATCAAATGGTGAAAGCTCTCCCAGAGATCTCCATCTCAACGCTAAGACCCAGCTGCATTCAACGACCAGCAAGTTACAGTGCTGGACACCCTACGCCAAACAACTAGCAAGACAGGAACACAGCTTCACCCATTAGCAGAGAGGTTACCCCAAATCATACTAAGTTCACAGACACCCCAAAACACACCACCAGACGTGGTCCTGCCCACCAGAAAGACAAGATCCAGCCTCATTCACCAGAACACAGGCAACAGTTCCTCCACCAGTAAGCCTACACAACCCACTGAACCAACCGTAGCCAATGGGGGCAGACACCAAAAACAATTGGAACTACGAACCTGCAGCTTGCAAAAAGGAGACCCCAAACACAGTAAGTTAAGCAAAATGAGAAGACAGAGAAATGCACAGCAGATGAAGGAGCGAGGTGAAAACCCACCAGACCAAGCAAATGAAGAGAAAATTCTTTTTCTACCTAAAAAAGAATTCAGAGTAATGATAGTTAAGATGATCCAAAATCTTGGAAATAGAATGGAGAAAATACAAGAAACGTTTAACAAGGACCTAGAAGAACTAAAGAGCAAACAAACAATGATGAGCAACACAATAAATGAAATTTAAAATTCTCTGGAAGGAATCAATAGCAGAATAACTGAGGCAGAAAAATGGATAAGTGACCTGGAAGATAAAATAGTGGGAATAACTACCACAGAGCAGAATAAAGAAAAAAGAATGAAAAGAATTGAGGACAGTCTCAGAGACCTCTGGGACAACATTAAATGCACCAACATTCGAATTATAGGGGTCCCAGAAGAAGAAGAGAAAAAGGGACTAAGAAAATATCTGAAGAGATTATAGCTGAAAAAATCCACAGTATGGGAAAAGAAACAATCAAGTCCAGGGAGTGCAGAGAGTTCCATACAGGATAAATCCAAGGAGAAACATGCCAAGACACATATTAATCAAACTATCAAAAATTAAATACAAAGAAAACATATTAAAAGCGGCAATGGAAAAGCAACAAATAACATACAAGGGAACTCCCATAAGGGTAACAGCTGATCTTTCAGCAGAAATTCTGCAAGCCAGAAGGGAGTGGCAGGACATATTTAAAGTGATGAAGGGGAAAAATCTACAACCAAGATTACTCTACCCAGCAAGGATCTCATTCAGATTTGACATAGAAATCAAAACCTTTACAGACAACCAAAAGCTAAGAGAAATCAGCACCACCAAACCAGCTCTACAACAAATGCTAAAGGAACTTCTCTAAGTGGGAAACACAAGAGAAGAAAAGGACCTACAAAAACAAACCCATTACAATAAAGAAAATGGTAACAGGAACATACATATCAATAATTACCTTAAACGTGAGTGGATTAAATGCTCCCGCCAAAAGACATAGACTGGCTGAATGGATACAAAATCAAGACCTGTATATATGCTGTCTACAAGAGACCCACTTCAGACCTAGGGACACATACAGACTGAAAGTGAGCAGATAGAAAAAGATATTCCATGCAAATGGAAATCAAAAGAAAGCAGGAGTAGCAATCTCATATCAAACAAAATAGATGTTAAAATAAAGACTATTACAAGAGACAAAGAAGGACACTAAATAATGATCAAGGGATCAATCCAAGAAGAGGATATAACAATTGTAAATATTTATTCATCCAACACAGGAGAACCTCAATACATAAGGCAAATGCTAACAGCCATAAAAGGGGAAATCAACAGTAACACAATCGTAGTAAGAGATTTTAACATCCCACTTCCACCAGTGGACAGATCATCCAAAATGAAAATAAATAAGGAAACACAAGCTTTAAATGATACATTAAACGAGATGGACTTAATTGATATTTATAGGACATTCCATTCAAAAACAACAGAATACACTTTCTTCTCAAGTGCTCACGGAACTTTCTCCAGGATAGATCATATCTTGGGTCACAAATCAAGCCTTGGTAAATTTACGAAAATTGAAATCGTATCAAGTATCTTTTCTGACCACAGCGCTAAGAGACTAGATATCAATTAAAGGAAAAAATCTGTAAAAAATACAAACACATGGAGGCTAAACAATACACTACTAAATAACCAATAGATCACTAAAGAAACCCAAGGGCAAATCAAAAACTACCTAGAAAGAAATGACAATGAAACCATGAAGACCCAAAACCTATGGGATGCAACAAAAGCAGTTCTAAGAGTGAAGTTTATAGCAATACAATCCTACCTCAAGAAACAAGAAACATCTTAAATAAACAACCTAACCTTACACCTAAAGGAACTGGAGCAAGAAGAACAAAAACACCCCAAAGTTAGCAGAAGGAAAGAAATCATAAAGATCAGATCAGAAATAAATGAAAAAGAAATGAAGGAAACAATAGCAAAGATCAATAAAACTAAAAGCTGGTTCTTTGAGAAGATAAACAAAATTGATAAACCATTAGCCAGACTCATCAAGAAAAAAAGGGAGGGCTTTCCTGGTGGCGCAGTGGTTGAGAGTCCACCTGCCGATGCAGGGGACACGGGTTCGTGCCCCGGTCCGGGAAGATCCCACATGCCGCGGAGCGGCTAGGCCCGTGAGCCATGGCTGCTGAGCCTGTGTGTCCAGAGCCTGTGCTCCGTGATAGGAGAGGCCACAACGGTGAGAGGTCGGCGTACCGCAAAAACAAACAAACAAAAAAAACCTTCCAACAAACAAAAGCTGAGGACCAGATGGCTTCACAGGTGAATTCTATCAAACATTCAGCGAGGAGCTAACACCTATCCTTCTCAAACTCTTCCAAAATACAGCAGAGGGAGGAACACTCCCAAACTCATTCTACGAGGCCACCATCAACCAGATATCAAAACCAGACAAAGACGTCACAAAGAAAGAAAACTACAGGCCAATAGTACTGATGAACATAGATGCAAAAATCCTCAACAAAATACTAGCAAACAGAATCCAACAGCACATTAAAAGGTTCATACACCATGATCAAGTGGGGTTTATCCCAGGAACGCAAGGATTCTTCAATATATGCAAATCAATCAATGTGATACACCGTATTAACAAACTGAAGGAAAGAAACATATGAGCATCTCAATAGACGCAGAGAAAGCTTTCGACAAAATTCAACACCTGTTTATGATGAAAACCCTCCAGAAAGTAGGCACAGAGGGAACTTACCTCAACATAATAAAGACCATATATGAAAAACCCACAGCCAACATTGTCCTCAATAGTGAGCAACTGAAACCACTTCCACTAAGATCAGGAACAGGACAAGGTTGCCCACTCTCACCACTATTATTCAACATAGTTTTGGAAGTTTTAGCCATAGCAATCAGAGAAGAAAAATAAATAAAAGGAATACAAATTGGAAAAGAAGAAGTAAAACTGTCACTGTTTGCAGATGACATGATACTATACATAGAGAATCCTAAAGATGCTACCAGGAAACTACTAGAGCTAATCAATGAATTAGGTAAAGTAGCAGGATACAAAATTAATGCACAGAAATCTCTTGCATTCCTATACACTAATGATGAAAAATCTGAAAGTGAAATTAAGGAAACACTCCCATTTACCATTGAAACAAAAAGAATAAAATACCCAGGAATAAACTTACCTAAGGAGACAAAATACCTGTATGCAGAAAACTATGACACTGATGAAAGAAATTAAAGATGATACAAACAGATGGAGAGATATACCATGTTCTTGGACTGGAAGAACCAACATTCTGAAAATGACTATAATACCCAAAGCAATCTACAGATTCAATGCAACCCCTATCAAAGAACCAATGGCATTTTTCACAGAACTAGAACAAAAAATTGCACAATTTGTATGGAAACACAAAAGACCCCAAAAGCCAAAGCAATCTTTTTTTTTTAAACTTATTTATTTTATTTATTTATTTCTAGCTGTGTTTGGTCTTTGTTGCTGCACACGGCCTTTCTCTAGTTGTGGTGAGTGGGGGCTACTCTTCGTTGCAGTGCTTCTCATTGCGGTGGCTTCTCTTGTTGTGGAACATGGGCTCTAGGCACGTGGGCTTCAGTAGTTTTGGCACATGGGCTTCAGTAGATCTAGCTCGTGAGCTCTAGAGCACAGGCTCAGTATTTGTGGCACATGGGCTTAGTTGCTCTGTGGCATGTGGGATCTTCCCAGACCAGGGCTCGAACCCGTGTCCCTTGCATTGGCAGGTGGATTCTTAACCACTGCGTGACCAGGGAAGCCCCCCAAAGCAATCTTGAGAAAGAAAAATGAAGTTGGAGGAATCAGGCTCCCTGACTTCAGCCGATACTACAAAGCTACGGTAATCAAAACAGTATGGTACTGGCACAAAAAAAGAAATATAGATCAATGGAATAGGACAGAAAGCCCAGATATAAACCCACGTACATATGGTCACCTTATCTTTGATAAAGGAGGCAAGAATACATAGTGGAGAAAAGACAGCCTCTTCAATAAGTGGTGCTGGGAAAAGTGGACAGCTACATGTAAAGGAATGAAATTAGAACACTTCCTAACACCATACACAAAAATAAACTCAAAATGGATTAAAGACCTAAAAGTAAGGCCAGACCCTATCAAACTCTTAGAGGAAAACATAGGCAGAACACTCTATGACATAATACATAATAAATCACAGCAAGAACCTTTTTGACCCACATCCTAGAGAAATGGAAATAAAAACAAAAATAAAGAAATGGGACTTAATGAAACTTAAAAGCTTTTGCACAGCAAAGGAAACTATAAACAAGACGAAAAGACAACCCTCAGAATGGGGGAAAATATTTGCAAATGAAGCAACTGACAAACGATTAATCTGCAAAATATACATGCAGCTCATGCAGCTCAATATCAAATAAACAAACAACCCAATCCAAAAATGGGCAGAAGACCTAAATAGACATTTCTCCAAAGAAGATATACAGATGGCCAAGAAGCACATGAAAAGATGCTCAACATCACTAATCATGAGAGAAATGCAAACCAAAACTACGATGAGGTATCACCTCACACCAGTCAGAATGGCCATCATCAAAAAATCTACACACAATAAATGCTGGAGAGGGTGTAGAGAGAAGGGAACCCTCTTGCACTGTTGGTAGGAATGTAAATTGATACAGCCACTATGGAGAAAAGTATGGAGGTTTTTTAAAAAACTAAAAATAGAACTACCATACGACCCAGAAATCCCACTAGTGGGCATATACCCTGAGAAAACCATAATTCAGAAAGAGTCATGTACCACAATGTTCATTGCAGCTTTATTTACAATAGCCAGGATATAGAAGCAACCTAAGCGTCCATCGACAGATGAATGGATAAAGAAGATGTGGCATGTATGTACAACAGAGTATTACTCAGCCATAAAAAGAAACGAAATTGAGTTATTTGTAATGAGGTGGAGAGAGCTAGATAGACACTGTCATACAGAGTGAAGTAAGTCAGAGGGAGGAAACAAATAATGTATGCTAACACATATATATGGAATCTAAAAAAGAAAAAAAAAAAAGGTTTTGAAGAACCTAAGGGCAGGACAGGAATAAAGACGCAGACGTTAGAGAATGGAAATGAGGACTTGGGGAGGGGGAAGGGTAAACTGGGACGAAGTGAGAGAGTGGCATGGACATATATACACAACAAATGTAAAATAGATAGCTAGTGGGAAGCAGTCGCATAGCACAGGGAGATCAGCTCAGTGCTTTGTGCCCACCTAGAGGGGTGGGATAGGGAGGGTCAGATGGAGACGCAAGAGGGAAGAGATATGGGGATATACGTATATGTACAGGTGATTCACTTTGTTATACAGCAGAAACTAACACACCATTGTAAAGCAATTATACTCAAATAAAGATGTTAGAAACAGAAAAGAAAACAAACAAAAAATAAATAAAGCTGGGATGGGTGGGAAGAAGGTACAAAATCCAGAAATGGAGATGGAGCGTTTTTTAAAAAATCCTAGAACATGCATTAGACAGGTATGGGCGATGTGGAAAAAAAAAAGAGTCTTATTTTAGAACTTTAAATGACATGCAAGTGTTCTCAATACAGTAAATGGGAAAAGGTATTATTACATAATATTCTAATTCAGTAAAATAAATTTTATATATCTATATATTTATGCACAGAAGAAAAACCTAGAAAGCTAACAAGCTATCCTGGATAATAGGAAACCTATTTTGTTTTTGAGTTTTTTTTTTATTTTCTACAGAGCATTTATTACCATTCTTGTAAGAAAAAGTGAATACTACCTCATAAAATTTTAAGAGTTACAAATGATGTAAAGGACAATGATCTCTTCAGGAGACAGAACACTGTGTTTGAGTCCACCTGAACTTAAGGAGACAGTGTCCTAGACCTGGGTCAGCTAATGAGTCCTCTCTATGGATGAGAGGGAAAAAAAACAAACAAATGGTCTCCTTAGGTGCCAGTTTCGTGTCCTAATACCTGTCTTATCTGCTTATCTTTTCTTTTTTTTTATTGAAGTATAGTTGATTTACAATGTTGTACTAGTTTCAGGTGTACAGCAAAGTGATTCAGAAATATATGTAGAAATATACATTTTTTGATTCTTTTCAATTATAGGTTATTATAGAATACTGAATCTAGTTCCCTATGCTATACAGTAGGTCCTGTTGTTTATATATTTTATACATAGTAGTGTGTATCTGTTAATCCCAAATTCCTAATTTGTCTCTTCCCCACTTTCCCCTTTGGTAACCATAAGTTTGTTTTCCATGTCTATGAGTCTATTTCTGTTTTTTAAATTAGATCATTTGTATATTTTTAAGATTCCACATATAAGCAATATCATATGATATTTATCTTTCTCAGTCTGACTCCACTTAGTATGATCATCTCTATGTCCATCCATGTTGCTGCAAATGGCATTATTTCATTCTTTTTTATGGCTGAGTAATATTCTATTGTGTGTGTGTGTGTGTGTGTATTATATACACCATATCTTCTTTATACATTCATCTGTCAATGGGCTATTTACTCCTCAAGGTTGTAAGGAGGAGCTAACTTAAGAAGGTACTTTGAAAAATACAATAAAAATGTAAGATATGATTATTAATGGTTATTTATAAAAAACAGGTAATAACAAAAATGTAAGATTAGTGATTGTTTAGTAGACATGCAGCTTATTATAACTGCATAAATTAATATCAGAAATTACTTTATAATAGAAATTAGATTTTGATGAGTGTGTTGGCAGAATGGCCTCTATTCCCCCAAGATTTTTTTAAAATTTATTTTATTTATTTATTTTTGGCTGTCCCCCAAGATTTTTAAGGTTACAAGAACTAAGAGGTCTTGGTCTTCCTTTGTTCTCTTTGCTTCATTTTAAAAAAGGCAATGTGAAACAGATTCATAGGCTTAGGGAATGAACTTATGGTTACTGGGGGGAAGGGTGGGGAGGAGGGACAGACTGTGAGTTTGGGATGGACATGTTCACACTGCTGTATTGAAAATAACCAACAAGGACCTACTGTACAGCATCGGGAGCACTGCTCAGTACTCTTTAATAATGTAAATGGGAAAAGAATTCGAAAAAGAATAGATACATGTATAACTGAATCACTTTGCTGTACACCTGAAAGTAATACAACGTTGTTAATCAACCATACTCCAGTAGAAAATTTAAAAAATAAAAATGAAAAAGGCAATGTGAAATGTGTACTAACTAATACTATACTATGGCCACAATTTAGTTATTTAATTTAGTAGTTAAATATTTTGTTAAAATATTAACCAGGATGTGAGAAGCCACATAGGGTAACCCTAGATCCTGTTTTCTGGAATAACTCCAACAGCACTCTCTAGCATCTAGAAAGGGCCAAATTATCACACTTAAACTTCCAAGGGCAGTGTCTTCTCCAGCTTCCCAGGATTACTCTGGGCTCCACAACCCAGACACAACACAGAGAACTTCTTCATCCACTACTTTGGTTCTGAACCAGTGAGAGAAGAGATATCAAAAAGCCTACAAATCCCTTCCTTTTGGTCTCCAATGACATATTAAATTAAATCATTCCCCATGGGAGGAAACAATTTATTTTCTTTTTGTAGTAATAATATATCATCATACCACACCATATATCAAATCATATCATATAGATCTTATCATGATATAATATCAAATCTCTTCCAATGAACCAAGTATCAAGATTCCAGTTTGCGGCAGAATCTGAACTCAGATCATTACATAATTCCGTTCTCCCTACTGTATCAAATTCATCAGTATAATCAAGTTACATAAAGACAAAATATATATACGATGAACATTTAACAGTAGTATTCTAAGTGCTAAAAACCATTAATTTTTCTTGATTTTGCACATGAGGAAACTGAGGCCCAGGACCACTTACCCAAGATCACACAACTTACAAGTTGCAGAGACAGAACTCAAAGATTAACTTCATCTTCATGTGTGTTTCATACTACTCTTTACAATGACTTTGGCAACCTGAATCCTTGACACAGAAAGATACTTATTTCTACCAGAAGTAGAAGAGGCAATTATACTTTTCAGCTTGCCAACGGAGTGAGACCATGTACACTTAACACTTTATCTGAACCAAAAAGCTATCTGAATATCCACTTCTAAGTTCATTTGGTGAGATTATCACTGGGTTGTTGGAAGTTAGGCAGTTATTCCATGGGATATTCTGAAGGTTAGACAAATAATGTTAAAGGATGTGCCACAACAAGGGGAAGATGTGAGTATACCACATAGATTCTCAAAAGAATGATAAGTGAATACATAAGAGAAGATAAATTTTAAACGGTGTGAAGAGTAAACACACATATTCTGATTCTAGTAGCTCCTAACAGACCAATCGTCCTGCATAAATATAAATACTAAAAGCAAGTATCTGGAGGCACTAGAGAATGACCAAAATGTCACATATTGGAGTAGAATCACAACTTGGAAGAAGGGAATGGTAGTTGTTGAATTTCCTAATCTTTTACAGCTTTCAGCCTCACGGCAAGCTTTAGACTGTGCTTTGCTGGGTTTAAATTTCACATAGAACACCTGCAGTCTTACTGGCTTGAAGAACCAGAGGACAAAGTTCAGAGCAACTAGAGGTACTAGAAAATGTTGGAGGAAATTCCCAAAGAAAAGATTCAGAGAGGGAGAGCACCAATTTCTATGTATAAATTCTTCTCAAATCTCTGACTGATCCCTGAAATATATATTTATAGGGCAGACCCCAAGAAGCCCAAGTGAGGCTACAAAAAAAGTTCATGAGGATTTCGGCTACAACCCAAAGCAGAGGAGACAGACTTCACAGACTGAGTTCAGTCAAGTTAAACATTGTTTTGAAAAAGAAAAAAATCAATATTCTTCAGAGGACTACAGCAGAATGCAGGCTCTCTAGATGTAATTGACAATGCTTACAATACTACTTAAAACTACTCAACAAATGAAAAAAATGAGAAAACATGATCCACTCACGAGAAAAAACAATCTATAGGGACCAACTTTAAGATGACTCGGATATTGGGTTTAACAGATAAGGTTTATAAAGAAATGCTAATGAGTAAAAAGAAAGGGGATCTAGCAGAAAAAAGGGAAATACAAAAATGAACCAGGTAAACTTTCAACAATGGATAGATCATCTAGACAGAAAATTAATAAGGAAGCATTGGACTTAAACTACCTGTTAGATCTAATGCACCTAACAGGTATGTAACATTCCATCCAAGAGCAATAGCATAAACGTTCTTCTCAGATGCACACAGAACATGCCACAGGATCGTAAGTTAGGCCACAAAACAAAGAAGGATTGAAATACTTTTATTTTTTTATATATATATATATTTAATTAATTAATTAATTTTTGGCTGCATTGGGTCTTCATTGCTGTGCACAGGCTTTCTCTAGTTGAGGCGAGTGGGGGCTACTCTTCGTTGTGGTGCGTGGGCTTCTCATTGCGGTGGCTTCTCTTGTTGCAGAGCACAGGCTCTAGGCACACAGGCTTCTGTAGTTGTGGTTCACGGGCTCTAGAGCGCAGGCTCAGTAGTTGTGGCGCATGGGCCTAGTTGCTCTGCAGCATGTGGGATCTTCCCGGACCAGGGATCGAACCCATGTCCCCGCACTGGCAGGCCGATTCTTAACCACTGTGCCACCAGGGAAGTCCCTGAAATCCTTTTATATTTAAGACTTGTGTTACGGCCTACCATATGGCTGTGGTACATGTATGAACATGTACACTCGAAAAGCATGTATATTCTGCTGTTGTTGGGTGAAGTGTTCTATAAATGTCAACTAGGTCAAGGGGTTAATATTATGCACATTATCTTCTATATCTTTATTAGATTTTTTTCTTTCTTTGAATTTTATTTACTTATTTTATACAGCAGGTTCTTATTAGTTTTCCATTTTATACACATTAGTGTATACATGTCCATCCCAATCTCCCAATTCATCCCACCCCCCCACCCCCACCTTCCCCCCTTGGTGTCCATATGTTTATCTCTACATCTGTGTCTCTATTTCTGCCTTGCAAACTGGTTCATCTCTACCATTTTTCTAGATTCCATATATATGCAGTAATATACAGTATTTGTTTTTCTCTTTCTGACTTACTTCACTCTGTATGACAGTCTCTAGGTCCATTTACGTTTCTGCAAATGACCCAATTTCATTCCTTTTTACGGCTGAGTAATATTCCATTGTATATATGTACCACATCTTCTTTATCCCTTCATCTGTCAATGGGCATTTAGGTTGCTTCCATGATCTGGCTATTGTAAATAGTGCTGCAATGAACATTGGGGTGCATGTGTCTTTTTGAATTATGGTTTTCTCAGGGTATGTGCCCAGTAGTGGGATTGCTGGGTCATGTGGTAGTTCTATATTTAGTTTTTTAAGGAACCTCCATACTGTTCTCCATAGTGGATGTATCAATTTACATTCCCACCAACAGTGCAAGAGGGTTCCCTTTTCTCCACACCCTCTCCAGCATTTATTGTTTGTAGGTTTTCTGATGATGGCCATTCTGACTGGTGTGAGGTGAAACCTCACTGTAGTTTTGATTTGCATTTCTCTAATAATTAGTGATGTTGAGCATCTTTTCATGTGCCTCTTGGTCATCTGTACATCTTCTTTGGAGAAATGTCTGTTTAGGTCTTCTGCCCATTTTTGGATGGGGTAGTTTGTTTTTTTAATATTGAGCTACATGAGCTGTTTATATATTTTGGAGATTAATCCTTTGTCCGTTTGCAAATATTTTCTCCCATTCTGAGGGTTGTCTTTTCGTCTTGTTTATGGTTTCCTTTGCTGTGCAAAAGCTTTTAAGTTTCATTAGGTCCCATTTGTTTATTTTTGGTTTTATTTCCATTTCTCTAGGAGGTGGAGCAAAAACGATCTTGCTACAATTTATGTCAGAGTGTTCTGCCTCTGTTTTCCTCTAAGGGTTTTACAGTGTCGTCTTACATTTAGGTCTTTACTCCATTTTGAGTTCATTTTTGTGTACGGTGTTAGGGAATGTTCTCATTTCATTCTTTTACATGTAGCTGTCCAGTTTTCCCAGGACCACTTATTGAAGAGACTGTCTTTTCTCCATTGTATATCCTTGCCTCCTTTGTCATAGATTAGTTTTATTGGATTTTTGATGCAGTTGTTTTGTCAACTGCTGAAAGAGGAGTGTTGAAATATCCAACTACAAACTGTGGATGTGTCTCTTTAATTTTCTCTTTAATTCTATTTTTGCTTCACGTATTTTGATGCTCTCTTATTAGGCATATTTACATTCGTGTTTGTTATGTCTTCTTGATGACTGGACCCTTTTATCTGTATCTGCGGTTCCACAGATTCAACCAACCGTGGATGGTACAGACCTGTACAAATTTATTGAAAAAATCCATGTATAAGGAGACCCATGCAGTTGAAACCCATGTTGTTCAAGGGTCAACTGTAATTTAAATGCATCTATCCAAATATTTACTTGAAAACAAAAGTAGCACGATCTATTAATATAAAGGGTGTGGTTCAAAGTATAATAAATGTGAGGTGAAATGCTTGAAGGAGGCAAAAATGAAAGAAAACAGCTTCCTTGGGAAGAAACTCAAAGAAACTCCATGCAGGGCATGAGCACATTATAGCAGTTCCTCAATGCCCACGAGGGATAGAGGCTGCAATCTCCCAAACACCTCCATTCTGTAACGCCATCATCACCTATCATGCAGTTAAGGTGACCAACACTTAAGGTCTCCTTAGGACACAGAAGGAGAGTTGCCAGATTCACAGTGGCTGGGTCAGTGTTGAGGTAGGGCTGGGGCTACAGAGGACAACATTCAGGGCTTCTGTCCATAAGCAGTATCAAAGGCATCTGTGAAATGTTTACTCAGAGTCTTCTGGGTATCAGGAATGTAATATCCAGAATAAAAGCACTAGATGAATTCCAGTTTTCAGAACCATGAGGTATGAGTCAAGATTAAATATTCATATTACATTGGGTATGTGTCCAAATGCAATATTGAGATTACATCGTCAGAGAGGAGTTATTTTTTACCTGTGATTTCTGCTCATCCTTCAGGCTTCAGAATAAATGCAACTCCCTGTAATTTTCCTTCATAATCTTTATTAAAGTCTGCAACTGTAGCACAGTTCGTCCATCTTATTAATTATTTGTTTATAGTTTCACTCCTCCACACTAGAAGCCAGGAAACTTGCCAGTCTAAATTGGCATCGAATCCTCATAACAGTGTCTAAATTCTAGACGAGTGTCTGGTAAAAGGAGGAGCTTAATAAATGACTAATGAACTGAGTGAATAAATGAAGGAAGGAGGGAAGGAAGCTGATTTTAAGTGTGGATACGGGGTAATGAGTAAGGCTCAGTCACTGGGTAGCTGACCCATGCCCAGATATTAGCGTTGTGGTCCACAGTACAATTCCACTACGTGGCTCAGCAAAATTATAAGCCATTATATTCATGTGACTGCAGCAATCTCTTCAATTTTTCAAACTGGAAAGATTAAGAGTATAAATTCTGAGAATCTCATGTATAGCAAGTCAAACTCTAGTGCATTTAAGAATTACCTGTTTTGTTTTTTTTTTTTTAATTGAAGCACAGTTGATTTACAACGTTGTGTTAGTTTCGGGGAGATTTTTTAAATGTTCATTCCCAGCCTCCACTCTGCCAATGATGCACACTACTCAAGTGAACACCAGACAGAACACCAGGCAACTGGGAATCAAATCCAGACTTTGGAAAGACTACATGAACCTGGGCAAGGTATTTCTCCTTTGTGTGACTCTCCACTTGAGCAATATGAGAGGAATGGACTAATTAAAGTATTGCTCCCTTTCTGATGACATTAGGTAATTCTGTGTTTCTGTACATATTTGAACTCTATGTTAGGCATGGCATGGAGCACAAAGAAATATAATTTATAATTCTTCTTCAACAGGAAGAAAATAATTTAAACAATACAAAAGCTAAAGAACAATGCCAATCAACAGTTTATGGTCACCACGTTTCTTGGGTTCTAAGATGAATCTCTTTCCTTCCACATTTAACGTTTTAGAAATTGAGATGTATCTTACAATTAATTTTAAAAGAAACCTTCAAGGAAGAGGAATAAATGGTGACAGTTATCTTCCCTTGTGTATGAGTGAACCGATCCATTTCTAGAAGTTACACCTCACTTAGGGTGATTGTTTGAATCTTAGCTGAAACTTGAACACCTCCACTTGCCTAAAATGTCTTCTAAAATGATCTGTGCTGCAATACTGAAACAAAAATGTCTTGGTTAAGGAGAAGACTGTTGCCAACAGAGCAGGCAACACAAACAATGGCAGTAGAATCTGCCACATTTGACAGGATAACTCAGAGGAGAAGTTCAGAGTGAGGAGAGGTTGGCACATTTGATTTCTTCATCTAGAAAAGCTATTATGTAGTTGCTGAACGGCTATGCATCAAAAACCCCTCCCACTTTTAAGAGAAGCTAAATATGTAAATAATAAAATTTAAGAGGAGAACAAAATGATATACTTAGTCTAATAGAAAATGCAGAACCCCCAGTATGCCTCAATATGCCTCAAGATTATTCTGTGAGAAAGCTGGTCAGTGGCTGCCTGGAGAGAACCACTGAGGGGAGAGAGAGGGAGAGATGCCAAAGGGGTACAAGGAAACTTTTGGGGGTGATGGATAAATTCATTATCTTGCTTGTGTTGATAGTTGCATGGGTATAAACATATTTCAAAACTCATCAAATCGGGACTTCCCTGGTGGCGCAGTGGTTAAGAATTTGCCTGCCAATGCAGGGGACACGTGTTCGAGCCCTAGTCTGGGAAGATCCCACATACGGCGGAGCAACTAAGCCCATGTGCCACAACTACTGAGGCTGCACTCTAGAGCCCGTGCTCTGCAACAAGAGTAGCCACCGCAATGAGAAGCCCACGCACCTCAACAAAGAGTAGCCCCCACTCGCCCGCCGCAACTAGAGAAAGCCCACGCACAGCAACGAAGACCCAATGCAGCCAAAAATAAATAAATTAATTAATTAAAAAAAAAAACTCATCAAATCATTCACTGAACATATGTGCATTTTGGTATACTTCAATTATATCTCCAAACACTGAAAAGGGGCTTATTCTGTCAATAATAAAGATACTATAAAAATTAATTAAAAAAACAAAGATACTACAGGAGTCATAGTCATGGGGATGGATTATCAAAGACAGCATGAGACACCACATTTAAGTGATTCAGGAGAATCTTCAGACTCTGAATAACATCTGATCGTCATCGTCACCTTCATCATCAACATGAGCATTTATTTATTCAGTGCTTGCTCTGCACGGACCAGGCTTCCTACAAAAACGTTTACTCATATTACCTTGTTTAATCCTCATAACCACCCCAGAAGGTGTATCTTACCATTATTCCCACTTTCCAGATTGAGGGAAAAAACCATAAAAAGGTTAAAACCTGCCCTGGATCACAGAACTAAAAAGAAGCAGATGCAAGATTTGAACTAGTCACAATCTGTGTTCAAAAACCACTACTCCCAGTGGCCTTTAGCATTGGCCTTTAAGATGATGCTTAAAGGTTGTTATTCGACAGGATTTTTCATACTGGTACTTAAAGACAGAATAAGAAACAATATTTCTTAAAAAGTTCTATACTCTGCAGGGCCTGCATGAATATCTCAAATCTGTGGCCTCTCAGAGGGTGACCACAAATTCAAAGCCTATGTTGCAAACAGTACGCGGGGACTTTGGATGGGTCTGTGGTTTGAGCAGGACGCAGTTAGGGTTTCCAAATGTGGTCAACAAGGGGCAAAGTTGCCTAAATTTTGGTTTGGGTATTTCATTACTTTTTAGAAAAAAAGGATGGTGAATCAGAGAGTCTAGAGGGACTTGGAAACATTAAACATTTCTAAACATCTCATTCTGCATGAGGTATATATTCTCAGTTTTTGCCCTCTTTTATTTTTAGTGTAGTAAAATACACATAATAGAAAACTGACCACTTTAACCATTTTAAGTGTACAATTTAGTGGCATTGAGTACATTTGTCACCTTATTTTTAAAAGTAGCATTTTACTCTGGGAAGGCCGTATGCATGGTGCTGAGGGCATGAATGCTCCAGTCAGGCTGGCATTTGGTTTCCACTTCTGACTCTTATTAGTGTGTGGCCACGGGCAATTAAAAAACCCATCTTTCAATCTCCTCATCTGTAAAATGGTGACGGTAAAGACCTACCAGATAGTACTGTTGCAAAGATTAAGGAATATAACGCATGTCAGTTGCATAGTAAAATTCTCCGCATGGAGTAAAACCTTTCAGTGTGTTACAGGAAAAGCAGTTATAATTTTGTCTACCATTTCTGTGAGTCAGAGGCTCTTAACCTGGGGAATGTGAACCTTAATGGATTTGGGCTGGAGAAGATCTGTGAGCCTCCTAAATGATGTGCAACTTCGCGTGTCTTCCCTATGTGAGTGTCGGGGAAACAGGTACATAGCTTTCATCAGATTCTCGAGGTGAGAAGTGCAAGGGCAAAAGCAGAAAACTCCTCAGAGGAATTCATACAGTCATATCAGCCTTGCTTCATCTGCTACTCAGAAGCCTTTGATCATTCGCCCAAGTTTTCCCCTTCCCTCTGCAGAGATTAGGGGTGAGAAGGAAAGCAAAATACTTATTCTTTGCCTCAAGGGTCACAGTGAGGAGCCTGAGGGGCTGCGTACAAGTCACACTCCCTGGAGTTGTGGCTGCATTCTGCCTAAGTCTACCTACTTTGCACCACATCCTCAGCACAGTGTAACTGCTAGCTGAGTGCCCTGGGGACACAATGCTAATTGACAGCAGGATGGCTGTGGGGCGTGAAATGCAAGGAGCTCTGAGAGTCCAGAAGGCTCCCTCCCTGTGCCCTAGTCTTACATAGCGCACTACGCACGCCTCTGATGGTACCTTAACATACATGTGAATCATCTTGGAATCTTGTAAAAATGCTGACTCAGCTCAGTAGGTCCGGGGTGGGGCTGAGATTCCGAACCTCTAACAGGTTCTCAGGGGACCACCCTCGGAATAGCGAGGCTCTAACCTCTTTAGGTAATTATTAGCTTACTTGCCTGTCTCACCAACTGTCTCTGGGCAAACTGAAGACAGGGGCAGGACCAAATTTGATTTTATTTCCCAGAGGTTTAGTACAGAGAGGACACATAAAAGTTCAAAGTAAATGTTGAATGAATGAATGGATGGATGAATGAATGAATCACACACTAGAAGAGAGGGGGTGCTTTTCTGTGGAGGCATGATGTATCTCTCCAGTTGTCACAACTGGACCCATTTGCCAGACATCCTTCTTAGATACTTTCTAGGTACTTTTCTGCCTCTAAGATGAAAATTTCCTCCCTCTCTGGGTCTCAAGGAGGGTTCCTTTTCCTGAGCCAGAAAAAGGAGAGGAAAGAGAAGTCACCATGCTGATCACTAATAAAAAGACCTAAGTCTGTCCAACACCAGGTCTGAGAGAATAAGAACATCTACTGGGTAATGAAATTCATTGTGCAAAACCTGCCCTGGGCACAAACATCTACAGGACATAGATACTCAACGGGCCATTTACGCACCTTGTTTCAGAGGAGGGGCTGTGCTTTGTTTGACATGGATTCTAAGCTTTAACTTACACAGTTATGTTAGCCTGTACTCTTAATGCAGGAGAAGTAAAGACCCAAGGAAAGAAGGAGGAAGCTTCATTGAGGCAGACACAGAAAAGCCCAGTCAACTTCTAATACCAGGTGGGAACAGCTGTAACCCCAGGTGTGACCGCGTACTACCTTTCGTGCTCAGGATCACGGCTGCATTTACTCGGGAGTGGATCATTTCACAAAGAGGCAGAGAATGTGAGTGCCATCAGTCAGAAGGCTGTGCCCGGAGAGCACACGATTTCATCAGGCAATGATGAATCACACTGGAGCTCTCACATCTACTTTCCCATGACCTCTGAGCAACTAGGGAAAACCGAAGAACAATTCTGGGCATTCGATTTCCCTAACAAAGCAACAGAAGGCCCAGATTAAACTGGCCTCTTTGAAACTTGAAAGAAACCACCATTTGTCACCTTTTAAGGGGGCACACTGATTAATGGGCAGTGAATAATCACAAGACAATTCCCTGATTAAATGTGAAGCCATTGTAAATGCAGATTCATACGCTTAGGAAGAAATAAAGGCAGACTCTTCTTGAGTTCAGCTGAGTCTGCTCATAAGTTTCGTATTTGTAAAAATAAAGTGAAAACTGCAAAGGCGGCTTTTGAGGAAGTGTTTAAGAGACACGAGGAAAAAAGCAAATTTTTAGCACAAATTCTGAATGCGGTTACCTTACTAAACATGGTCTTGATTGTTATAATCCATCTTTTGTCACCATTCCAACAAGGGCCACAAAAGCTGGAAAAAGCAACCCGTCTTCACCAAAATGTCAATGCTGTCTGAAAGTTTCTGATAATGGTGATGATAACAATGAAGTTGCCATCAACTGGATGTTCTAAGCATTCTTCATATATGAAATTGTTTATTCCTGATGACAATATAAAATTGATTATTTAACCTCAGTTTTACAAATAAGGAATCTGAGGCATATAGAGATGAAATAACCTGCCTAATGTTACATGGCTGGTTAGTGGCAGAATTTACTCTAACTTGGTAATTTGGCTCTAGGACATGTGCTTCCCACCCACCTCGGGTTTCTCGAGATAGAATTGACACACAACAGTGTGTAAATTTAAGGTGTACAAGGTAGTGATTTGATACACGTGCAATGGGATTACACCACAGCATTAACTGATGCTTCCCTGCATTGCATTACATAATTACCAGTTCTTTTTTGTGGTGAGAACATTTAAGATCTACTCTCTTAGCGACTTTCAAACATATAATAAAGCATCACTGACTATAATCACAGCTCTGTGCGTTACATCTCCAGAACTTACTCACCTTCTAACTAGCAGTTTGTACTTTTTAATCAACATTTTCCCACTTCCCCCACCCCCCAGCCCCTGGTAACCTACTTTCTACTCTGTTTCTGTAACTTTGGCTTTTTTGGGTTCCATATATAACTGAAATCATACAGTATTTGTCTTTCTTTGTCTGACTTATTTCACTGAGCATCATGCCCTCAAGCTCCATCCATTTGGTTGCACACGGCAAGATTTCCTTCTTTCCCATGGCTGCACAGCTGAATAATATTATACACACTCCCCCCCCCACAACTTTTAAAAAATTAATTAATTTATTTATTTCTATTTTTGGCTGTGTTGGGTCTCCATTGCTGCGTGCAGGCTTTCTCTAGTTGCATCAAGCGAGGGCTACCCTTCATTGCGGTGCGCGGGCTTCTCATTGCAGTGGCTTCTCTTGTTGCGGAGCATGGACTCTAGGCACGTGGGCTTCAGTAGTTGTGGCTCACGGGCTCTAGAGCGCAGGCTCAGTAGTTGTGGCACACGGGCTTAGTTGCTCTGCAGCATGTGGGATCTTCCTGGACCAGGGCTCGAACCCATGTCCGTTGCATTGCCAGGCGGATTCTTAACCACTGCACCAACAGGGAAACGCACCATGTCTTCCTCTTTGTCCATTCATCCACTGAGAGACACTTAGGTTGTTTCCATACTTGGCTATTGTGAATAATGCTGCAATTGAATAGGGGAGTAGCACAAGTGCTTTAAATTCCTCATGGCATTGGTCATGATTGTGTTAGCAGACTATTGGGTTGGCCAAAAAGGTCGTTCGGGTTTTCAAAACCCGAACGACCTTTTTGGCCAACCCAATAACTGCTGTGCTTGCACGGCATTCCAGATTCTACAGTATTTACTTCTCTATCTCTGAAGTTGCTCTCCCGGCTCTCATATTCCATAAGATTATGAGCCAACTCATCACAACAGGCAGATGAGTTTAGTTGAAGTGCTTCAGTCCAAGTCAATCAAATAATGAGTGCCTGGTAAGTCCCACTCGTGGCTCAGGAGACGAGAGGGGGGTGGTGGGAAAGGACATAAAAGACACACAGAATGTGGGCCCTGTCCTCATATGTTGACTTCTAAAAGATATGTTTTAACTAAAGATGCTCGAACCTTGGGAGGCCTCACCAAGAGGACGGGATGACTGCCATAAAGCGAAGCCAGGGACGGTGGTGCTGATTTTGCTGCCCAGCGTCCTTTAGCCGTTCCATTGTTAACAGCACCCTGAACTTTTGAAGCGTCTGATCTTTCTTTCTCCCAAGGTTCACAGTCTCGGTCTTTTTTTTGCAGTACGCGGGCCTCTCACTGTTGTGGCCTCTCCCGTTGCAGAGCACAGGCTCCGGACGTGCAGGCTCAGCGGCCATGGCTCATGGGCCCAGCCGCTCCATGGCATGCGGGATCCTCCCGGACCAGGGCACAAACCCGCATCCCCTGCATCGGCAGGCGGACTCTCAACCACTGAGCCACCAGGGAAGCACCACAGTCTTGTTTTGATGTCAAGGGACAGACAAGTGGCCTGAGTTATGCCACTTGGAGTCATCCTCTTGGGAGTTCAAATCTTGAGGAGAGTAATGCGAGGATTAAAAAAAAAAAACCCGAAATAAAAACCAAACAAAAAGCCCATTAATATCAACATAAAGTGCATACTCACTTGGAGAAGGTATTGAACTAGAACCCCCCCTGGTTTGTGCCTTTCTGAATGTTGCTCTTCAGTATTGCTTCAACAAATTCACTGTAGGCCTAGTTTCTGCTGCTTGTAACCAAATAACCCTAACTGGAACACCAAAATTACATATTCAGTTATTCTACAGACTAGTTAACATTGAACTACACGTATCTCAAGTCATTTTACCAAAGCAGTCTGTTGCTCCCAAAGGGAGCGATCAGGTAGGATTCAAATAAACCTGCTAATTAAAGTCAACGTGGGCCTGTGCTCCACGGCGGGAGGGGCCACAACAGTGAGCGGCCCGCGTATCGCAAAAACAAAACAAAACAAAAAAAGAATCAGAAGACCTTACTGGTAGACCCAGCTCAGCCACGAAAAGACTGTGTCCTTGGGCAAATTACTTCCCCTCTCTGAGCTTATTTCATATCTGTAATATTAAGGAGGGGAGGGTCTTTGAGTATTCTCTTTGTAAATCAGAGTTTCTAAGGTTCCAATGAAAACAATATGCTATAGAAATTACTAAGAAATTGAGTAGATGCACCTCAAGACCTGTTCTTCTTAAAAACACTTTTCTCACGTGGATTGGTAAGATGGAGCTGAGTTCCAACTTGACTCCTCGAAGTAGAAGTCTTACAGTATGCATGCTACAGAGGATCCAGTATCTTTCTTATGCCTGTAATGATCTTACCACTCAAGAGGAGAGCTCCAAAGGTCAGGATTATTAAACAGCTCTTCTGTCATTTAACTGAAATCTAGTTATGGACCAACCCCAAGGAGGTCAGCAACAAATGTAATTTAATTCTTAGCTATTAATAAATGAGTTTTAGATTAATTTGGATCTTCAAAGGAAATTTGTATTGAAGCAAAATTCATCATAAAGCTTACTGGATTATTTTGTTGGCAACTGTTCAAATTTCATGGTTTCAAGGTTCAACTATATCACTAAAGAGGAACAAAGGCCAAACACATCTCTCATTTGGAATAAACAGTTACAGTCCTAAAATGTATTTATCTTTTCATCATATTTCCTTGTCTTATACTCATCTGACCTCCAAAAGCCACCCAAACCACAAATTTCCCAAAGCTACTCCTGACCTATTTTGTTGTTGTTGTTCTAGAGCTTACCCCTTCTGCAATTTAATGACATCATTTCCCAGCCCTGTGGTCAGTGGCCTTGAGCTGAGCAAAATGGTCAGTTCATATGGTGAAAGGCTAAATATCAAATGATTCAGATCAATTCTAACTGGAGCTAAATTGCCAGACAGCATGAGAGAACATAATTGTTGGAACAAGTCTAAGTATCATGAAAACAGACATACAAACTTATAAACATTACTAAGACACATATTTCTATATTAATGTAGTTTTTCTTTCAAAAGACATTCTTTGCCCAATAATTATTTTTTAATGATTTTATCCATTGGTATTAAGATTTAAATTAAGATTAAATGAGATAATAGGTGGAAATCCATTAGCACAACTTGGGAGCTTCACAACAGCTGCCAATTCTGGACCTCTGACACTGAGCCAGGCACGGTTGTGAATTGTACTTAAATCACAACATTTGATTCTCATTGCCCTTTAAAAGAGCACCTATTACTATTCCATTTTCCTGATTAAAAAAACAGGCTTAGAGTAACAGAGTACATGTCCAGGGTCACACAGCTAAAGAGTGGCAGAGCTCAGGTTTTCATCTAAGTGTCTTAAAGTTCATCCTTTTAGCTACCCTGCCATGTTAACAGATTCAAGTAGAATCTGAAAGAGAAAGAAAGCAAAATGTGATTTCTTGAAAACTTTGAAATATTAACTGAATGTTATGCCAAAGGGAAAAAATCTTTTTTCCCTCTTTTAATGGCCTTGTTAGGAATTGTTGATGCTACTGTGTATGTACGTATGACACCTCATGCCACTGGCATACCTGGTGATTGCGCATTTGACCTGATAGTCAGGGGTCTTCCTGGTGGTATGGTTTAGGGGGAGGGGTGGTGGCCATCAGTAACATTGGCTTCTTGTCATTGAGAAGTAAAAGCTAGTGGTGTGTGACCTAAACAGAGATCTTTTTGGGCAGCAACGACCACTGGCTTGGACAGGAGATTGCCTCTGTAAGAGGATCCATCTGTGCTGTCTCCTCAGGAGGGCTTACATATTTATCTCCAGAGAATCTGACACAAGCCATTTGTCAGCCATGGTCACACGTGCTCGCTGTGGCCACGCTTTATCCTTTTAGTCAAAGCAATAATTTCTCGTTGTGAGAGAGCAACTGTGTGGTGCCAGGTGTTGATATTTTAGAAACAAACAGCAGTAGGGACAGCTGTGGTGGCAGATTTCAATTTTTCTAGCCAAGCTGGTGATCGCATCGGACGCCAGATGAAATGAAAGAGTTTCAGCTATGAGGTCTTTGCATCTCTACAATGATGTGTGATTTGGGATGACCTTTCTCAGGGATTCCCCCGGGATTTACCTTCATTCTGGAGCAGGCCACTTTAAAGAGTGGCTGTTCTCAGGCTCTGAGACCTCCTGAATGCAGTCGAAGAGAGCCCTCAGATATTCCGTGCTGGGGCCCTCCACCACTGTGTCTCTTCTCATCGTTCTCACTCATCAATATGCCCACTTTCTTGTCAGTTCAAATTCAATGTGACATTTGCTTTCACTTTCCTCTGTAGGTCAATGTCCATCTGAGCTGCACAAGTGCTGGCTCTGGCATAATTTTTACTGCTTTGGGGCACCATCATTTCTATGCTCTGATTTAATTAAGAAAAAATATGACTTTAAGGAGATTTTAGTGGAATCTTTGGTTTCTCAGGTAAAAGCAGTGCAGAGCTAACAAAGTTATGCCTCTGGATTCTTCAACAGGTAGTAAAATCAGGCCCTCCAGTAAAATGAAATTTCACTTCAGTACAAGACTAGGAGGACCTTACTTTGTTATTTTACTATTGACAGTTCAGTTTAGTGATGTAAGAAAATGCTATGTTCGCATTGGTACTTAACCTCTTTGAAAGCCATACCCTCTAAGTTTTATATCCTCCACCCTTAGGTTTCCATGGATTCAGGGGTGAAAGCTTTACACTGTGTGCTCCAAACCGGCGCTTCAGAAAAAATTCCTGTGATGAAAATGTTCTCTATCTGCACTGTCCAATATGGTAACCACTAGCCTAGACTGGACAGGTAGCTCTAGACTAGAGGCTCACAGACATCAAATCAAGAACCTATTTCAAACAGATTCTTTTTTCAAAAGCACCCTTATGGAGCTATAATTCACATATCATACTATTTGCTCATTCGATGTATATAGTAATTCAATGGTGTTTAGCACATGCACAGTTATGCAACCATCACCACAATCAATATTAGAATATTTTTGTCACCCCCCCCCCCAAAAATCCTAAACCCATTAGCTGTCATTCTCCATCTCTTTCAGTCTTCCCTAGCCCTAGGTAACTATTAATCTACCTTTTTCCCCCCATAGATTTATCTATTCTGGACATCCCATATGAATGGAATCATACAGTATGTGGTCTTTTGTGATTGATTGGCTTCTTTATATCATTCTTTAAAAGGTTCTTTATAATATTTTTAAGGTTCATCCATGATGTAGTATCAGTGGTACTGATCAAGATGTATCAGTGATCATGACGTAGCAGTACTCCATTCCTTTGTATTGTTGAGTAATATTCCATTGTAGGATAGACTACATTTTGTTTACCCATTTATCAATTGATCAGCTTTTGCATTGTTTCCACTTCTTGGCTATTATGCATAATGCTGCTATGATTATTCATGTACAAATATTTGTGTGCACGTGTATTTTAATTCTCTTGGGTATATACCCAGGAGTGGAATTGCTGGATTATATAGTCACTCCATCCATAACATTTTGAGGAACTGCCAAACTGTTTTTCTAAGTGGCTATACCACTTTATATTCCTACCAGCAAAGTAGGAAGGCTCCAATTTCTCCACATCCTCATCAACACTTACTATTATCTACCTTTCTTATTTTAGCCATTGTAGTGGGGGATGAAGTAGTACATTATTGTGGTTTTTGTTTGTATTTCTCTAATAGTGATGTTGAGTATCTTTTCACGTGTTTATTGGACATTGGTATGTCTTCTTTGGAAAAATATCTGTTTAAATCCTTTGTTCATTTTTTGATTGGGGTTGTCTTTATTGCTGAGTTGTAAGTCCCTGATCATTTTTATATACATAAAATTTGTAAACATATTCTGTCATTCTCTGGGTTGCCTTTTCATTTTTTAAAATAGTGCCCTTGGAAGTGTAGAAGTTTTTGATTTTAATGAAGTCCAGTTTATCTTTTTTTTTTTTTTTTTTTTTTTTGGTCAGCTGTAATATCAAGAAACTATCACCTGATCCAAGGTTATGAAGGTTTACTCCTAAGTCTTCTTATAACAGTTTTAGCTCTTATATTTTGGTCTAGGATCCACTTTGAGTTCATTTTTACATATGTGAGAAAGGGGTCCAACTTATCATTTTGTATGTGATTATGCAGTTGTCCTAGAATGCTTTCTAATAAATACTATTTTTTTTCTTGTTGAATTATCTTGGCACTCTCATCAAAGATCAATTGACCATAAATATAAGGTTTCTTTCTGGATTCGTAATTCTATTCTATTGTTCTATGTCTATTCTTTTTTTTTTTTGCGGTACACGGGCCTCGCACTGTTGTGGCCTCTCCCGTTGCGGAGCACAGGCTCCAGACGTGCAGGCTCAGCGGCCATGGCTCACGGGCCTAGCCGCTCCACGGCATGTGGGATCTTCCCGGACCGGGGCACGAACCCGTGTCCCCTGCATCGGCAGGCGGACTCTCAACCACTGCGCCACCAGGGAAGCCCTATTCTTTATTTTATTAATTTTCACGCTAATCTTCATTATGTCCTTCTTTTTGCTTGCTCTAGGTTTAGTTGACTCTTTTTTTTCCCCCAAAGTGTCTTAATATGGAAGGTTAGGTTATTGACTTGTGACCTTTCTTCCCTTATAATACAGGCATTTACAGCTATAAATTTTGCTCTAAGAACTCCTTTAGCTGCATCCCACAAGTTTAATATGTTATTTTAAAGTTTCATTCATCTAAAGATTTTCTAATCTCCCTTGCAACTTCTTCTCTAATCCATTGCTTAGTTAGGCATATAAGTTCATTTCGAAGTGTAATTTGGTTCAAAAATTAATTATGGAGGGGAAAAATTCCAATTTTTCACCATATATTTTGATTTTTAAAAATGAACCATTTGGATTCAGCAAATACATTCTGCACTCATCATGTCAATTTTCATGACTACATCTTTGTACTGCTTCTCAAGTTTTAACATAGACACAAGTCAGCTGGGGACTTTGCTAAGACAGAGATTCTAGGTGTGGTACAGGTGTGGGCTCCAAGATTCTGCATATATAACAAATTCCAAGTACCGCTGATTCTGATGCTGCTGGTTCAAAGAACATGCTTTGAGTAGAAAGGCTCTATGCAACTGCTTGGGATGCCCTTGTCATTTATTTTTTGTGATTAGCTGCAAATGGCCCTTTCCCCTAAAACTCCTGCACCTTCTAGTCAGGGATGAATATTCTTTACTCTAACCTCTAACGCCATCCTACCCTTTATTTCAACTTGTCCCACTCTTGTAATCGTTTCTTTATATATTGCTTTCTCCAAGTGAACTATGAGACTAAGGAGAGCAGGTCTCTGTTCTCTTCATGACTTTATTTATTGTCTGGCTTAGTATTTGATGGCTTAGCCTAGATGCTTATTAACTCTCCATTGAACCAGTAATAATAACTAACACTTACTATGTATCTACTGTGAGCCAGCACAGGGTCAGATGCTTGGCAGACACTATCTCATTTACTCATCAGACCAGCCCTACGAGGAAGGTCCTATTATTATCCCCATTTTGCAGATGGGAACTGAAAATCCTGGTAGTCATGATCAGTTGAGTTTGATCCTGGTTCCTTAAGAAAATTAACTCAGCCCAGTTGAACTACACTGACCAAACCTCTGAGCAATCTAATACATGCTAAATTCTATTTGTGTATATTATGGTAGCCAGTTCAGAAAAAGAAGGACAGCAAAACACCTTTTCCTCTTCTGCCTGCATGGGACATTGAAACAGGTGGGCAGCAACAGTAATACTCTACTCTAGCCTCGCCCTCACCTCTTCTTGCTTGGTCAGAGTGTGTGCCTCCCATCTGGGTCTCCTGCCTCCAGATCACTCTCTTCTATGCTTCCTCTAAAATGTCTATTTGATCATGACACTGGCTAAAATTTTCAATGACTCATAGTTGCCCTGTAAGATAATGTCCAAATTTCTTAGGTCAGCTTACAATCTTCCTACATACAACGTGTCTAGCATTTCCTTCTGTTGGAAGAGGATACTTCTGGAATGCAGAATGACTATTCATTCCTCATACAAGACACATTCTACTCCTTTGTGTCTTTACACACTCTCTTCCCACTGCTCTCGATGTCCTTGTCGATCTGTTCCCTTACCCATTCATCCTTCAGGGTCCAGTTTCTACTAATTCTATTGAGAAATGACCTTAGCTCTACCCTCAGCTCCAGGCCTCTTCCTTTGTGTTCCTTTAGAATTACACACATACCTCTAATGCTATTGTTGTCACGTTTTATGACAGTGACCTATTTATGTCTTCATCACTAGCCTGTGAGCTCCTCAAGGGCAAGAAATGTCCCACCTTCCTATTTCCAGTACCCAGCACAGGACTGGGCACTCAACAGATGTAGCTGCATAAACCAATTAGGTCAAAATATAAGACACCAACTATTAACCTTCTCTACAGAGTTCTTGCACATTCATTCCCAAAGCTTTCCATGTGTTCGATTACTACAGTAAATTTCAGATCTGCTTTGAATGAGAACTATATTTGTGCATGGGATTTGTGAGGGCTGGAATTGCAGCATATTCATCTTGTATCTGTCGGTTCACAAAGGACACTGTCTTGCACACTGAAACCGTTCTTTAAAGGTTTGCAGAACTGCAATGAACCTAACTAGCTTCTTGGGTTTTAGCCAAGTTATTATAAAGCCTTCTGCTACTCTGGGGCAACAATTAACTCCAACACAGGAGTGAATGATCTATCGCAATGCTGTTTGATGTTTCGCACTCTCACGTTCCTATGACAGGAGCTTTCTTCAAAAGAGGCTGGCGTACCGTCAATTCTGATTACATCGGTCAACACCCAACCCAGATAATGGCAACGTAGCAGGTTTGAAAAGAGGGGCGTCATTTTAGAAGGCCAAAGTCAATTGAGGAAGTAGTAATAATTCACAGAGGGAAACATACTTCAGTTTGAAAGCGTTCATAGCTCCACTCTCTTTCTCTTTTGTTGAATTAGAAATAAATTTGTGGGTGGACATCAGAACATGGCTCTCTCAATGACTCCTTCACAGACTGGCCTCTAACAACCTCAAACACACTTTTTCTCACTCACTACTCCACAAGCATTCACTGGGCACTGGCTAAGCATGAAGCACTGTGCCAGGCACTGCTAGGACAGATGATAAGGGAGAAAAACACACAATCAGAAAGCATTATTGGGTACTTTAAAATAATACTTTCAAAATCAAGTGCAAGAAAGATCATAGGCCAAGAGCAAGAATAACACCAGTAACTCCATTAGGTCATATGGGTATTTGAATTCAGACTTGGATATTGTACCATCGATGGCTGAGATAATAATTCTAATGGTTATAGATGATCAACATTTGCTGCTCTGAGACAGTGATAATTGAAATTAACGTAAGTGCTCCTAGGATGAAGACTGATATTAATATGGCCACTGCTTCTGTAACAGAGAAGAGCCAAACCGGACTACATGTTGGATCTGTTTGTTTTACCTTAACCTCTGCATTCTGCTGCTTTTGTTCACTAAAAGGATACTGTCTATACATAATGGCCTGCCTGGGGGAACCCTGCCCCTCTGCCTGAATGTTAAACCAAAGTGCCTTTGTTCAGATCCGGACCCTGTTCCACCTGTGGATGGCTACAAGAAAGAAGAAATTAACACATTCCCTCCCTGAGGCTGGCCATTCCAGGTGATATTTGCAAAACTTATGGCCTTTTTACTTTACTTCCTCATCTCCTCCCTCTCTCTGTGCTATAAAAGAAACTGGAATCCAAAGCCCGATAAGATGGTTATTTTGAGATTTCAGTCTGCCATCTTCTTGGCCTGCCGGCTTTCCGAATAAAGTCATATTCCTTGCTTCAACACCTCGTCTTCAATTTACTGGCCTTTGTGCAGCGAGCAGCGCGAGCTTGGACTCGGTAACACTTTTCTCACCAACTTTATCTCCTACCACACTCCCCCCCCCCGCCTCGCCCATGTATTTCAGCCACAATGGCCTTTGGTCAGAGTCATAGACACTTTCTGCTCCCATGATAGGATTTGCACATACTGTTCCCTCTGCCTGGAACATCCTTATCTCCCCTCCCCCACTCACCTGAGTAATCTCTATTTACCCTTTGTGTCCCAGCTCAGTGTCACTTCCTCAGAAACTCACTTCCCTGACTTTTCTAACCAGATTATATCCTCCTCTCATATACCCTCCTAGCACCATACGTCTCCTTCAGAAGTATTTATGGCAGTTACAATTTTTAAAAAATCTTATTCTTATTTACTTATCTGGCACCTCTACTAGACTGTAACTCCCATGAAAGTAGGGATACAATTCCATTCTGTTCACCACTGGCTTCCCAGTGCTCAGCAAAGTGCAGGGAACACAGTAGGTACTTGGTAAAAGTGTTGAATAAATGAATAAAAAATAAGTTGAGGTGTCATGAAAAATAATATTATAGTGATTACTATTATAATAGAGTTTAAAAAGGATTCTATGTTAGCAGATGGATATGAAAGAGTTCAAAGTAAAAGAAAGAAAAAACCTATAGAACAGGATTGCTGGAGAAGAAACTCAAATGAATATATTCAAAGATGCAGATTTAACGTGGATTCTGAAAACATGAAGAATGATGGACAAGGTACATTATAAACAAGGGGACTTAATGGACGAATTATAAGAATCGTCCCCAAAAAGCTATGCTGCTAAGAAAAATATGGGGCACAGACCTTTCAAAATCTGAGGAAAAGGAAGTAGTGACACAGACAAAACATCTTCATATTTATGGTAGAAATGTAGACTCTTTCTGGACTGAGTGTCAAAGGCGCATGAGAATGTAATGACTTTAAAGATCGATTGGAATTCTAACTAAATCCACCCTGTAGATTTCACCAATCTGAACTATGAACTAAGCACATAAATTATGTATGCAAGCGTGAGGTGAGGGTGTGGACCCATGGAAATGAAAAATTGTGATTAATACATCTGTCAGAAATTAGAATGCTATGCCAGTTGGTGATCTGCTTTAAACTTCTCCCAGAGAGCTCATGTTGCAAAAGATGTCAGCTGTTCAATTCAACACCACCGTTTGTGTCTGGTTGACCACCTAGAACTGGGTCTGAGACTCAGTTCTACACTGAAAGAAGTAAGAAAATGGCAGACTCAGTTCTACACTGAAAGAAGTAAGACAATGGCTTCTTTCTCAGGCCAATAACCAAACTCTACTTCATGAAAGCACCTTGTAGAAAACTCTTTGCTGCGGTGGCATGGATGTTCCCCAAAGGTAACTTACCAAGTCTACAGGGACCTGGCACAGTAAACTGGTTCCCCCAGCGATTACAGAGTCCCTTAAAAGAACAGGCTTGTACTCTGATGATTTAAATACTCAGACAGGGAGCAGTTCAGGGCACTGCCATGATGTGAAGTTCCCAGGCCCACAGGAACAGACTCGCTCTGAAGTGTTTTCAGACTCGCTCATTCTGTTTTCTCTGCCTCCGCTCATCTTTATCCTCCATCCTATCCCAATTCGTGATACCATGTGCCTTCCTGGTTCTGTAAGTGGCAGGTTTCTCTGCCACAAGACTCTTGTAAAGAGCCTATGATTAATATGGAAGAGACAGAGGCGTGGATAATCAATCGTGCAATGCACCTGTTCATAGCCAATTTCATGCTTGCTCCCACCCTCTTAATGGCACACGGCCAATTTCTCAAAGTCCTGGGGTGAATTTGCACATGTGGGGTCTGCAGAAAATCCTGTGGGCGTAATGTTGGTGGCAGTGGAGGGTTACTCTGCTATACAGTTCTTAACAGAATGACAGAGAAACTCTTTTGGAAGGAAATTTGGCAAAATTCATTAAACGTGAGAAAATGGTCATACCCTTTGACATAGCATTAACACTTTCTTTTTAAAAACTAGTCTAAGAAATAAGGCCTATACTAACAAAGACTATATACACTAAGTTATTTATTGATGCATTTATATCATAGCAAAGAAATGGATACAAATCAAATGGCAAATAAAGGAAGTATTAAGTAAAATGTGGTATATCCACTTGTGGAAGTTAAGTGGTTATCATCAATGGTAGTTATCAAGACCAGGAAGCAAAATGAAAAAAAAAACAAAACAAAAAAAACCACTTAGGACTAATGTAAAGTGGAAAAAACAGGATTTAAATGTATATATGAATTATAATAAAATACACACATAATAAACTGCAAGCAGGAAACACATTAAATTGTTCCCATGAGAGGTTTTTTTTGCTTTTTTTGTGTTTTTTTTTGCGGTACGCGGGCCTCTCACTGTTGTGGCCTCTCCCGTTGCGGAGCACAGGCTCCGGACGCACAGGCCCAGCGGCCATGGCCCACGGTCCCAGCCGCTCCGCGGCATGTGGCATCTTCCCGGACCAGGGCACGAACCCGTGTCCCCCGCATCGGCAGGCGGACTCTCAACCACTGCGCCACCAGGGAAGCCCCCCATGAGAGTTTTTAAACTGTGTGTTGGTTGGCTGTTATCTTCATCTTTATTTCCTAAATGTACAGTGTTGTGAGTGTGATTTTTTTAAAGAGAGCTTTATGGAGACAAAATTCACATACCGTAAAATTCAGCCTTTGAAGTGTACAATTCAGTGGTTTTTAGCATACGCATAGAGCTGTACGATCATTACCACTATGTAATTCCAGAACATCTTCATCATCTCCAAAAGAAACGTGGAACCCTTTAGTAGTCATTCCCCACTTTGCCCTCCCCTTAGCTCATGGCAACCAGCAACCTACTTTCAGTTCATATGAATCTGCCTATCCCACAGATTCTATGTAAATAAATTCATACCATGCAGCCTTTGCATTTGGCTTCTTTCATTTCGCATAATGTTTTCAAGGTGTGTCCATGCTGTAGCACATATCAGTACTTAATTCCTTTAATAGCCAAATAATATTTCGTTGTATGGATATACCACATTTTATTTACCCATTTATCAGGTGATGAACATTTGGGTTGGCTATTATGAATAATGCTGCTATGAAAATTCAGCTACAGGTGACCGTTTTCATTTATCATAGGTATTTATCTAGAAATGGAATTGCTGGGTCATACGCAAACTCTACGCTTAGCTTTTTTGACAAACTGCCAAACTCTTATCCAAAGTGGTGGCACCACTGTACAGTCCTGCCAATAATGTGTGAGGGGTTCCAACCTTCCACATCCTTGCCAACTCTTGTTACTGTCTTTTTTTTTTTTTTTTTTTTTACTGCAGACATTCTTGTGAATGTAAGGTAGTAAATCATTCTGGTTTTGATGCATTTCCCTAAGGATTAATGATGTTGAACATTTTTTTCACACGCTTGTTGTCCATTTATACATCTTCTTTGGAGAAATGTCTATTCAAAACCTTTACCCATTGGGTTATTCATAGTTTTATTATTGAGTTGTAAGGGCTTTTTAAATATTCTTTAAATATTCTTTTTAAATATAAATAACCCATTGGGTTATTCATAGTTTTATTATTGAGTTGTAAGGGCTTTTTAAATATTCTTTTAAATATTCTTTGTTCCTTTTTTTTAAAAATTGAAGTAGTTGATTTACAATGATTCAGGTGTACAGCAAAGTGATTCAGTTATATTATATGACTATGTATATATATATTCTTTTTCAGATTATTTTCCATTATAGGTTACTACAAGATACTGAATATATTTCCCCGTGCTACACAGTTCTTTTTATATTCTTAATACAAGCCCCTTATCAGATATATGATTTGCAAATATTTTTTCCATACCATGGGTTATATTTTCACTTCCTTTATGGTGTCCTTTGACGTCCAGGTATTTTTAATTTTGATGAAGTTCAATATATCTATTTTTCCTTTTGTTACTTGTATTTTTAGTATCATATCTAAGAAACCATTGCCTGATCCAAGGATCATGAAGAATTACTATTTTTTTCTAATGTTTTTATATTTTAGCTCTTAAACTTAGGTATATCATGCATTTTAATTTTTAAAAACATAAATTTATTTATTTCTGCCTGTGTTGGGTCTTCATTGCTGTGCACGGGTTTTCTCTAGTTGCGGTGAGCAGGGACTATTCTTCATTGTGGTGCATGGGCTACTCGTTGCGGTGGCTGCTCTTGTGGAGCAGGGGCTCTAGGTGCGCAGGCTTCAGAAGTTGTGGCACGCAGGCTCTAGAGCACAGACTCAATAGTGGCGACACATGGGCTTAGGGGCTCCGCGGCATGTGGGATCTTCCCAGGTTTCCTGAATCCTAGTCTGTTGGGTTTTCACCCTCCTCTCCCGCCACCTCACCTTACTGTCTTCCTAATATTTGAAATTCCATTCCAAGGGCCTTAAGACTAACCTGTGTTATCTATGGCTTTATAACTAATCACCCCCAATACTAAGGGACTTAAAACAATCAATATGTATTACCTTACAGTTCTTGTGTGTCAGCAGTTCAGAAGCAGCTTAGCTGAGTTCTGGCACGGGGTCTCTCATGAGGTAGCAGTCACGATATCAGCCAGAGCTGCAGTGGACTGACTGAATGTCTGTCTGGGGCTGGAGGAGATGCTTCCAAAGAGGTTCGTTCACATGGCTGACAAGCTGGAGCCGGTTGTGGGCGGGAAGCGTCAGCTCCTCACCAGGTGGGCCTCTCAACACTTTACTTACATTGTTCTCACAACAAAGCTTCCCCCAGAATGGACCCTCCAAGAGAAAGAGGTAGAAGCGGCTGTGTCTTTTATGAGCTAGCCTCTAAAGTCATATACTGTCACTTCCATTTGTCCAACGAACCAACCTAATACAAATGGATAAATACTAGTACGTATGGATCATTGGGGGCCATCTTGGAGGCTGGCTAATGGCCACAGCCTCTTTTATGCTTTCTTATCATAGCACTTGTCCCAATGTATTATAATTCCCTTTTTCTTGCACACCCTCCGTGGCAGAAACAGTTGTCTGCCTACCAAGAGTCACTGTCCCCATTCTCCTTGATGACAGAATCCTGATTTTTTAAAAAAATTTATTTATTTATTTTTGGCTGCATTAGGTCTTCGTTGCTGTGCGCAGGCTCTCTAGTTGCAGCGCGTAGGTGCTACTCTTCGTTGCGGTGCTCGGGCTCCTCACTGGGGTGGCTTCTCCTGTTGCAGAGCACGGGCTCTAGGCGCACGTGCTTCAGTAGTTGTGGAACACGGGCTCTAGGCGTGCGGGCTTCTCCTGTTGCGGAGTACGGACTCTAGGCGTATGTGCTTCAGTAGTTGTGGCACGCAGGCTCAGTAGTTGTGGCACACAGGCTCTGCAGCATGTGGGATCTTCCCGGACCAGGGCTCGAACCCGGGCTCGAACCCGTGTCCCCTGCATTGGCAGGTGAATTCTTAACTACTGTGCTAGCACGGAAGTCCCATGCATTTTCATTTAAATTTTATGTATGGTAGGAGGAAGAGGTTCAACTTGATTCTTTTGGGTGTGGCTATCCAATTGTCCCAGCACACTTTCTTGAAAAGATTATCCTTTGTCCATTGACTTTTCTTGCAGCCTTTTCAAAAATCAATTGACCGCAAAGGAAAGAGTTTATTTCTGGACTTTCAATTCTATTCCATTGATGCTTATCTCTATCCTTACAAAATAGCACATTGTCTTGAATAGTGCAGCTTTATAGTTAAGTGTTGAGATTGGAAAATATGAGTTCTCTAACTTTGATCTCCTTTTTAGAGATTGTTTTGTCTACTCCTTGCATTTTAGATGAATTTTAGAATGAGCTTGTCAATTTCTGCAAAAATGGCAGCTACGATTTTTTTTTTCTTTTTCCTGCGGTACGCGGGCCTCTCACTGCTGTGGCCTCTCCCGTTGCAGAGCACAGGCTCCGGACGCACAGGCTCCGGACGCGCAGGCTCAGCGGCCATGGCTCACGGGTCCAGCTGCTCCGCGGCATGTGGGATCTTCCCGGACCGGGGCACGGACCCGTGTCCCCTGCATCGGCAGGCGGACTCTCAACCACTGTGCCACCAGGGAAGCCCTGGCAGCTACGATTTTGATAGGGATTCTGCTGAATCTATAGATCAGTTTGGGGGAGTATTACCATCTCAACAATGTTAAGTCTTTCGATGAATGAACCTGGAATTTCTTTCCACTTCTTTAGATATTTTAATTTCTTTGAATGAGATCTTATACCTTTCCGTGTATAAGTTTTGCACTCCTTTTCGTAAATGTATTCCTAATCATTTTATTTCTTTTTATGCTGTTGAAAATGGAACTGTTTTCTTAACTTCATTTTTGGATTGTCCGTTACTGGTGGACAGAAATATAATTAATCTTTGTATTTTGTTCTTGTATTTTGTAGCCTCACTCAACTTACTGAAGGTGTGATTTTAAAATAAGAATGAACCATCTAAGGGGGAGGAAGATTAGTGTCCCCCTCAATCTTACATAAAGGATATGGATACTCTGGGAATCCCCAGTTAGAACTAAAGACACCCATCTAAATACAAATATGCTGCCCACTGGCATGAGAAGAAAAAAGTGGGAACTCAGGAACTTATAGGTCTGGCAAGATAGTATACTCAGCTAGTGTGTCTAAATAAAGTAAATAAAATATGATATAATTTGTGCTATGGACTGAATGCATCTCCTTCAAATCCATTTGTTGGAGCCATAATTCATAATGTGATGGCAGTTGCAGGTGGGACCTCTGATGGATAATTAGGTTTAGATGAAGTCATGAGGGTAGAGCCCTGGTGATGAGGTTAATGTCCTTATAAGAAGGGGAAGAGACTAAGGTTCGTTCTTTCCACCATTTAAGGACACAATGAGAAAGTGGCTGTCTGCAAACCAGGAAGAGGACCCTCACTAGACACTGAATCTGGTGGCACCTTGATCTTGGACTTCCCAGCCTCTAGAACTGTGAGAAACAACATGTCTGTTGTTCAGGCCACCCAATCTATTGTATTTTGTTAGAGCAGCCTGAACCAAGACTGTTAGTTAGCATATGGTCGATATTGTAAGAAACAAAGGCAAATCCCCAAGGGACAGAATAAACAACCAAACAGACTTTAGAGAGTCAAAGCACCAGACAAGTGAGCTGACCCTGCTCCAACTCTGAGAGCTTTCTGGATTGGTAGCAGCTCTTAGTTTGGCTCTTCATGCCATAAAAACAGAAAATAAATTTTAAGGCCCAATATGTTGGGGAGAGAAAACCAAGACCCTGCATGAAGCTGGGCTCTCAAAGAGTATAACTCCAGTGCAAATAGGACAAATAATCTCTACCTACTAGCTCAGGGAAGTGATAAGGGAGATTATTTCTCTATCTTGGCTTTGACTGGGAAAAAGTTATATTAAACTTTCCTGGGATAAATCAAAACTCTGAACTTGCCCAGGGATCGAATGTACAGCAAGATAATTATAGTGATCAATACTGTACTGTGTACTTGAAAGTTGCTACAAGAGAAGAGCTATAAAAGTAGAGCTTTTATCATAACAACAACAACAATAAAATGGTAATTATGTGAGGTGAAGGATGTGTTAACACTGATTGTGGTAAACCTTTCACAATATATACCTGTATCAAACCTATACCATGTTATAATCAATTATATCTCAATAAAGCTGCAAAAGAAAGCATCTCTGAACTTACACTTCTCGTAAATTTAGAGACAAACTGTACACTACTTAAGTGGAACACATACCCCCTCCCCAACTGAGAAAGTAACAGAAACTGGTATGGCCCAGTGGTATCCTTGCCTGAGAAGGGACCATAAAACACACTGTGAAAGGGCACTTCAATTACTCAGGTCACATGGAATTTACATACACAAGACAAGCCCTATTTAGAATGAATACACAACCATACATTAAAAAAAAAAAAGAGAAACGATCTACCGTAAGCAAGACTCAGCAAACAAACAAAAACAGTAACAAAAAACCCCAGAAGGATTAGAATCATAAAAGCTGTAATATGACAGAGGCTGTAAATCAAATACATTTAAAATGAGTAAAGGGATAAAACATGGAACAGAAATTTAAAAAGAAATACACAAATAAACAATAATAACATGTGCAAAATAACCCTGTTAAAGACAAGACAAGAGAGCAGACTCCTAGCAATCCGGAGAGAATGGTGGGTGGAATGAGAGGAAAAAGTCATTTGGGCTTATAAAAATATATCTCTGTTTCTCAGCAGCCCAGTTTTAGTTTCAAGGTATTAGGGAACGCTATATGCTTTTTGGTAAATGGCATTGTCCTGAAGTATTCCAAATAACTCAAATAGTTGTATTCTTCAACCATTAGCAGTGAGTTCTATAATCAGAGCATCATAAAAGATCCTGGATTAGAAGTCAGCAAAGGATAACCAGGTGTTATAGACACTTAGTTCCTCGTGTTTGGAGCATCGCGTACCACTGATGGCCTCCCCTCATCCTCTGTGATGGCCCACTTTAGCTCTGAATACCACTGGCTGAATCAAATCTATTCCTTCTTTGCTATTTTTTATTTAAAAAAATAAATAGGGCATAGATAGCGCTCTATTTTTTTTTTTTTAATGCTCTCCTCTTTCAGAAGCTGCTACAAAGCCTCCCAACTTGGAAACACATTCAGGTTTCTATTTCAGGTATTTTCATGGTTCTACAATCAACAGAATTCTTCAGGGACACTGATCTGTGTACAGTCATTTATAACCCTTTTTGGCTCTTCGGGTTTTTGTCACACTTTTCAATAGGACCTACTATTCTACTTTTTTGTACTGTGAATGTTACTACTTTGTTTCTTACGCCCTGTTTCCCCTCAGAGTCATTCAGGTCATTCACTTTCTGTTCCACTTAAAAAGCCAAAACCAAAATGCTGGCTACTCTTCAAGAAACTTGTGGCTGCTTGTGAATACAAAAAATACAATTTTCTTTTAGAGAAAACCTCAAACTCCCAAATACTGAACAATCTTTAAAACTGATCCATAAATAGGAGTCTCAGTAGTCACATTTTCACCTTATTTTCTTTAGAAATATCTCCACAACAACTCAAATTAATAGCTTTTCACAGTCACTTTTACACTTTAGATGAAGACCAAATGTATTCTTTCTCTTCAAAAGATGCCAAATTCCCTATGAGTCACTATTCATACCTTTTTTCCAGGTACGATGATTTTCTTATTAGAAACGCGGGCACAGAAAGTAAACATGTGCTGAAGATTGAGTACTTTGAAAATCTTTCTATCCAGAGTTACATTTGCTGAAGAACATTTTTTTTTCCTATGGGGACATGCAGGTTGAATATTAGGAAGCGTTCAGACAACTTCCCTATGCTGTAATATCATTAGTGGTCACTAAGCTTTCTATTCACAACTAAGTCCTGTCTTCATCCAACAAGAATTGGTCTTATTCTGTCAGAGAAGGGCCTGGGTCCTCATGAATCACTTTCTTTTTTGGGCCTGTGAATGGATCTTTTGGGCCAACTGCATTGAGACTGTAAAAGACACCTGAATAATTATGTTAAAACAAGATGTAGGCGCTTTGATTCTCCATTTAAAATTAACCTGTATGAAGAACTTCCAAAATGACAGAATGTAAGGGCCTCTGAAAACCTGCTCATCCATAAAAATCTATAAATTGTTCATCCATAAAAGAACAATGGCAAAAACTGTCATCATCAACTTTATCAGAACTCTGGAAATTAACCAAAGGCTTGCAACAATTCAAGGAGTATTACACAAGAAGAAGGGTAGATGCTCAGTAGGAACAGTGAGCTTTGTAGCACTTTATCTTTCCTTCATTTCACCCCCCTCACCCCTGTTCCATGCTAGCCTTGAAAACCAACAGTCTCACAACTAGGGTAGCTTTGAAAATCAGTAGCCAGGCAGAGGACAGGGTAAGTTTAGAGCTCCCCAGAAGCCTCATTCCTAGAAAACTTTCCTCTTTTGACCTGCCTGGATGCTCCCTAAGAACCCCCATTTTCAGGGCTTGTATTTATTTGACCATACTCAGAGCTTGCTCAGTGCAAACAGCCTTTTCCCTGTGGCATTTGTTGGAAGTAATCAGTGGTAGTTGTTTAACATCACAGCTGTCTGAGGTGAGACTATCAGTTGGGACAAAAGAAAGACTGACCAAAAACCTTGAAAGGAAAAGCAGGGAAATGAGATGTCCATGAAGAATTGTGAAATGCTCCAATATAATTCCAGGGGGTCTAGAAGACCACATGCACGTGTAAGCCTGTATGTATGCCAAGAAAAGGCCTGAGAAGACTATTTCACCTCCAGCCGCTCTTGAGACACTACACAAGCAAGAAGTTAACCCTAAAGCAGGGTTGTGAACCGTCTGCTAGAGCACTTAAGGCATGCCCCCACAAGCACAGAAAACCCTTACTGCGAAGTCTGAGAGACTTATTTGTCCAAACAATTTAAGAAAATTTCTATCTAATCATTAGCTGACTGTTAAGGTGAGTTAAGATTTTAGTGACCACACATGACAAAAAATATATAAACGTTACAGAATTAGTTTAGGAAAGTCACTAAACAAACAGCAAGGACAATTAACAAAAAGGAACAAGGATAAACCCAGAAAAAGGGGACTCTGATTACAAGAGTTGCGACATTACATTATTTAAAATATTCACTCTCCAACAAAAAAAGATATGAGACATATGAAGAAACATAAAGTATAGCCTATACAAGGGAGAAAGAAGCAACCACTAGAAACTATCCTTGTGGAAGTATATTAGATGTACTAGACAAAACTTTAAACCAGTCAATCCAAAGAATTTAAGAACACAATATCTAAAGACCTAAAACAAAGTATGTGTATAATGTCTACAAAACAGATTATCAATAAGGAGACAGAAATTATTTAAAAGAAACAAATAGAAATTCTGGAGTTGTAAAGTACAAGTACAAATGAAAAATTCCCTACAGGGGTTTAACAGTAGATATAAGTTGGCAGAAAAAAGAATGAGCAAACTTGAAGACAGGTCAGTTGAGATTATCCAGTCAAATGAAATTATTCAGTCAAGGAAGAGGAGTAAAAAAGAATAAAGAAAAAGCAACAGTGTCTCAGAGACCTGTTAGCACAATATCCCACCAATATATGCAGAGTGGGAACCCCTGGAAGAAAGGAGAGAAAGAAAGGGGCATAAATAATGTTTGAAGAAATAATCACTGAAAACTTCCGAAATTTGATGAAGAACACTAATCTATACACTTCAGAAGCTTAACAAAATTTCAGTAAGATAAACTCAAAGAGATCCACACTTGGAACATCATAATCAAACAGTCAAAAGCCAGTAACAAAGAGAGAATCTTGAAAGTAATAAGAAAAAAGTGATCCATCATGTAAACACAACAGGTCCTCTATAAGATTAACAGCGAAAGCATGGAGACCAGATGGCAGTGGGATGACATACTCCAAGTTCTGAGAGAAAAAGACTCTCCAACAAGAATTCTGTATCTAACAAAATTATCCTTCAAAAACAAAGAATAAATTAAGACATCAGATTTTTTAAATGCCAGAATTCCTTGCTAGCAGACTTGACCTACAAAATACTAAATACTAAAATACTAAAGGGAGTATTTAATGCTGAAATGAAGGGATACCAGACAGTAATGTGTAACCATGTGAAGAAACACAACAAGAAAACGTAACTACATATAAAGAACACATGATGAATTTTTTATTTATAGCACTTTCCTTCTCCTGATTTAAAAGGCAACTGAATAAAAGTAATAATTATAACACTATCATGATGGGCTTACAACGTATAAAGATGTAATTCGTATTACAGAAACAGCACAAAGGAGAAGGGAGGAAATGGAGCTATGTAGGAGCAAAATTTTCTATGCTATTCAAATTAAATTGGTATTAATCCAAACTAGAATTTTTTTTTTTTTTTTTTACGGTACGCAGGCCTCTCACTGTTGCGGCCTCTCCCGTTGCAGAGCACAGGCTCCGGACGCACAGGCTCAGCGGCCATGGCTCACGGGCCTAGCCGCTCCGCGGCACGTGGGATCTTCCCGGACCGGGGCACGAATCCGTGTCCCCTGCATCGGCAGGCGGACTCTCAACCACTGCGCCACCAGGGAAGCCCCAAACTAGATTTTTTAAGTTAAGACGTTAATTTCATTCCTCAGGGCAACCACTAAGAAAATAACTCAAAATATATAATAAAAGAAACAAAAAAGGGAATAAAAATAGTACACTAGAAAATATCTATTTAACATGAAAGAAGTCAGTAGTGGAGGAACAGAGGAGTATAAAAGGATATAAGACATGTGGAGAGTAAACAGCAAAATGGCAGGTATAAATCCTATCATATCAGTAATTTTATTACATATAAATGACTTAAACACTCCAATCAAAAGGAAGAAACTGGAAGACTGGATTTAAAACTGGTGATCCAGCTACATGCTGTCTAGATTCAAAGACTTGAATAGGTTGAAAGCAAAAGAACAGAAAAGGATATGCCACGCAAACAGTAAGCAAACACTGTTGTGGCGATAGTATTAGAGAACATAGCAGTGGTTAATATGAGAAAAAGTACTTTATGACCAATACATGTTAGTAGAGACAAAGGACATTTTATAATAATGAAATAATCAATCCATCAGAAATAAGTAACAATTATAAAAATATATGCATCTAACTACAGAGCCTCAAAATACAGGGAAGCAAAAACTGACAGACAGTAGATCTAGTGAGTGAGCTCAGAAAAGGTACAGGATACAAGATCAACTTAAAAATCAATTATATTTCGATACACTAGTAATCAACAATTCTAAAATAAAATTAAGAAGACAGTTACATTTATAGTAGTACCAAAAATAATAAAATACTAAAAAATAAGTACAAAAGAAGTATAAAATTTATTACCAAAAACTGTAAAACTTTTTTGAGAGAAATTAAAGAAAACCTAAGTAAATGGAAAGACATCCCATGCTTATGGATCAGAAGACTTAATATGGTTAAGATGGCAATACAAACTCAACCTAATCCCCTATCAAAATCCCAGCTGCTACTTTTGCAGAGATGAAGAAGATGATCCTAAAATTCATATGAAAATTGAAGGAACCCAGAAAAGCCAAAACAATCTTGAAAATAACAAGAATATTTTTGAGCTGCTGAAAATTTCCTGAAATAAAATAATGTACAACTCTGTGAACATACTAAAAAACCACTGAATTGTACACTTTAAAAGGGTGAATTTTTTGGCATGTGCATTCTCTCTCAGTAACACTATTTTCAAGAAAACCTGTAGCAGACGTGTCAGGCCAAATATATTGATGGTGTAGAGTTTAGTTTGCTTTCCTCCTACTTCTTTCACACTGAGAGATACAGGCCTATTTATGCTTTATTTAGAATCACTGATCCAGAATTAGTTTCCAGAAAATAATATTCAATATCTGAGTTCAGAGTCATTACGCATTGCAGAAATGAGTGTTTCTAAGAGTTTTTCAATGTGGTCATCATGAGTAACATTCACCAGGTGTGATCAGTACCGGCTCTGCAAAAGTTCTTCAGTGGAACTATGATTTTAAGGATCTTTATGAAAACTATAACAAGCCTTATTTTGCAAAATATTCAGTGTGTAGTAAAAGCTCATCAACAGAGGGTCAGAATTGTTGGACGAAGACCAGACGCCCAGGTTTTTCACTCTCTTAAAGTCAAGGAAATACATTCAAGCATTTTCCCTATTCTTCTCTGCCAGATGTTGGCCTCTGTAAGATCAGCTCACCTGGACTCTTAAATTATGGATTACTGATTTTCAAAACACTGGGATAACAAGCTACCAAGGATAAGTATGAAATAAATCTTTCATGAATGGAGAGCTGTAGGCCTAGATCGCTAACTCTAATTTCAGATTCCATTTCCCTGCTTTCTTCTTTTTTGACTTCTTAGGTTAAGTAGAGAAGAAGAAGAAGAAAGAAGAAAGAAGAAGAAGAAGTAGAAGAAGAAGAAGCAGAAGCAGAAGAAGGAGGAGAGGAGGAAGAGGAAGAGGAAGAAGAAGAAGAAGAAGAAGGAGAAGAAGAAGAAGAAGGAGAAGAAGAAGAAGAAGAAAAAAAGCCAAAGGCTATGTGAAGAAACTGGTTATCACATGCTTAAAGATACTTTTAAGGTGTCCTATGTATTTTGGAGAGAATATTAAAGAAAGGAAAAGTGTTTTGCATAGCGAAGTTTATAGTACAAATAAACCAACAATTAGGAGCTAGATATTTATGTTAGCTCTTGATAAAAGATGGTATGGACCTTGAGATGATCCACTCAAACCCCCTCCCATGGACAACTGTCAAAAGTATCAGTCTATTTACAGAGAGAAGTCAGCTCTTAAGACATAGAACTGTCAGGCATACCATCTATAGCAGCTAAGGTTAGTGCTGTGGTGCGTACCACCAGGAATGTGGACCGATAAGCAATGCCAACTGAAAAAAGACTCCCTTGTGTTAACGTGGATGGGAGACATATAAACAAATGCACATATTCTAAAGGCAAGACTCCGACGATGCTTGTGATAAGGATGGGAGTTTCGCGGAGAACTTACGTGGAATCATTCATTCATAAAACTGAAAAGCTATGCAGCTGTCACTTACTGAACATTTCCAAGTTGGTGACAAGTTGTTAAGATTTATCTGGGATTTGCAGTAAGATGTCAGATTCTAAAGCCCATACAATTCATCATAATTCTATTTGCCTCCTCAAAGTAAAAATGAATTTCATCCAGTGAAGAGCTCTATTAGAAGGACAAAAGCAGAATTTTCTTCCGTTGATTGCCTTTTCCAAATAACTATCAATATTGTATACAATATTCTGTCATTCTACAAATATGTATTAAGTGCCTACTACATGCCTGAAATACAGTCTTTAAAACGCTATAATGTGGTTGAATGAAAAAATGCATAGGGTGAGAAGTCAGGGCAGGGGTCCTGCACTGCGTCATTCCATTATTTTGAGTTAGCACTTTAGCTGGACTTCATGCTGAGGATCTCTTCACAAATAGGTTCATTACCAACTATTAGCCAAATTCTCTGAAAGAAAAGAAAAATCATCTATCTGTACCACAATGATTTTATATATAAATAATCTTATATTCACTCAGATCATTATATAATACACAATCATTTTTAGTTAACTCTTAAAAGACAGCTATTGGTCTTCTGATAGCATTTTACAGGGCACGCTAAAAAGAAACTGAGAGGCTTACAACTAATTATCTTGAAGAATTACTGAATGCAAATTAGATGGCTGACGATGTTTATGTTACTGTTTTTGCTTTTCTCCATCCCAATCTGTAATATGTGTGAGATGAAAAATTAGTAGCTCAAATTCAGGGCTAAAAAGATGGAAGGTACTTTGTGTTGAAGCACAGAACAAAAATACCACATCTGTCCTCCTTAAAAACCCTTTGCAACTTGTAAAACATCCCACCTGCACAGCGGAAGGAATCCAGCTTTTATCTGACAGGCTGTTAAGAAGTTTGACCTTTGGCTTCCTTTACACTGCTGCAACTTAACTTTTCATGTAGTAAGTGTCCAGAGTCCTTTTTTTCTCATGCAAATTTCCTTGTCAAAACTACAAATGGACACTTGATCAAAGGTCAGCCCTCTTTCACATTCTCGTTTGATAAAGAAATTTCTATTTCATCTTTGGCATTCACGCCAGTTTGAGAAAGTGTTACCTGACAGAGAAATTACTGATGCATCTCTTTCTGGTCCTCTTTAAAGTTTTTCCACCTCCCTCCTTTTTTCTTCTTTTAAATCTTCTGGGTATTTTAATTTAAATATGTTTTCACTTATTAATGGGATACTTAAATTAGCTGTGAAGGAACCTGAACTTTGTCTGCTTGTTAACTGAGGTTGAACTGCTGGTAGATAACATCCAGCAACTGACAGAATAATTATCAACCATTTTTATCAGCAGTTTTTCATGCTTAACTTGTAGAACTCATGTATCGATATGCCTAGAGAAGGCAACTTGTTACCTAGGGCCAAATAAGTGCTTTTTTCCCTAACTAAATATCTTTTTTTTTTTTTTTTTTGGTTTAAAATGAATTTAACTAATTTATTTTATTTTTATTGAAGTATAGTTGACTTACAATGTTGTCTTAGTTTCAGGTATACAGCAAAGTGATTCAGTTATACACATATATACATATTCTTCCAGATTCTTTTCCCTTATAAGTTATTACAAAATATTGAGTATAGTTCTCTGTGCTATACTGTAGGTCCTTGTTGGTTATTTGTTTTATATACAGTACTGTGTATGTTAATCCCAAACTCCTAATTTATCCCTCCCACCCCCTTACCCTTTGATAACCATAAGTTTGTTTTCCACATCTGTGGGTCTGTTTCTATTTTGTACATAAGTTCATTTGTATCTTTTTTTTTAGATTCCACACATAAGTGGTATCGTATGATATTTGCCTTTCTCTGTCTGGCTTACTTCACTTAGTATGATAATCTTTAGGTCCAACCATGTTGCTGCAAATGGCATTATTTCATTCTTTTTTTATGGCTGAGTAGTATTTCGTTGTATATATGTATCACATCTTCTTCACCCATTCATCTGGTGATGGACAATTAGGTTGCTTCCATTGTCTACATGCACCCCAATGTTCATTGCAGCACTATTTACAATAACAGAATATTCTTTTGTCTTTCTTTTTTTTTTTTTTTTTTTTGCGGTACACGGGCCTCTCACTGTTATGGCCTCTCCCGTTGCGGAGCACAGGCTCCGGACGCGCAGGCTCAGCGGCCATGGCTCACGGGCCCAGCCGCTCCGCGGCATGTGGGATCTTCCCGGACCGAGGCACGAACCCGTGTCCCCTGCATCGGCAGGCGGACTCTCAACCACTGCGCCACCAGGGAAGCCCTCTTTTGTCTTTCTTACTGAGAAGAATAAGGAAAAGAGGAACAAAGCCATTCTTAAATTAGTTCATATAAATATACTATTACTCTGCAGTCAGTTGCTTCATACTGAAAACCCAGGTTGAGTTTGAACAAAGATCGTCATTCATTTAGCGTACTTTCAGTTACAGAAGAGAAGGTTAACTTTGAGATGCTACGAGATAGGCAAAGATCCACCTGAATTTTCATCGGGACTACTTCAGCTAGTTGTCAATGGTGCAGAGCCTTGAAAACTTCAGTGAGATGTCTGAAGAAACAAAACTCCTGATTGTAACACAAAACTTGCATCTAAAAAGGAAGAAATTGTCAAGTGAAAATTTGGTGATCTAAATAACACTGTTCCATGTAGAATACTTCACTGCTTAATAAAAGGAACAGTGACCACTGGAAGAAAAGAGACGTTAAAAGGAAACAGACTGGGTTTGAACCCTAGTCCTGGAACTTCCTAGGTATGTGACCAGGCATCACTTCGTGAGTTTTCTGAGCGCCAACTTGCCAATCTATATAATAAGGATACTTAAAGTTCCTTACTTAGGAGCACTCAACAGATGCTACTACTTCTTCCTTCCTCTTTACATATAATAAGTCTATTTATATACAGTAGATACATGTAATAATTAAACACAGTAATAGTGTTGTGGGAAAGCCAGGTGAAATATTTTTCTTTATTATCCATTAAAAAAAAAAAAGGGAAGATTAGTGAGGTAAACTGGCCTGCCTTGAGTCCCACAGCTAAGAAGTGGGTCAAGGATTTGTGTTCAGACCTTCTCTTTCCCCAAGAGCTCTTTTCTCTATTTTCTCAAAAGAAAATAGGAACAGAGGACTTTTAGAATTCCTGTGTAATGAGGAATCCCAAACTCTTTGCCAAAAAATACCTTCAACTTCTTACCCACCTCTATTCTCAAAGTTTTTTCAATTTAGTTAGCACTTCATAAAGCAAGCTGTTACTAGTTCTGTCCAATCTTAACTGATTTAAAAAATCTGATTCTTGTTAACCAAGGAGAAAGTACGCTTCCCTTTAGGTAAAGTACAATGTCCTTATTTTTTGCCCCCAGTATTCTAAAACCCTCTGCTTACTGTCTAAATACACCACCAATTGCTTTTTTAAAACAGATCTAAGGGGTCCTCTCAGTGGGAACAACCAGAGAGAATTCTTCACCCATGTGGTGAGTCTCAGGGCAGTGTGTTAAACAGACACAATAGACCCACCACCCAAAGAATCTTTGAGGTCAAACCCCTTACTTGCATCTTTCACAGTTCAGGAATATAGGGGCGGCCTCGGTAATACTACACAGCCTCCCCTCCTTTCCTATCCTTTTCCCTCACCCTGCCCCTCCCGCATCTTGCCCGCCTCAGGACACTCCCATTTCTCCCTAGACTATCCAGCTTTTCCCTCCCCCAATTTTCCCTTTATCCTTTCTCTGGTCTTTTATCATGTAGATTTACAAGGCATTCTTTTCTGTATAGAAAGAGTTTCTCCTTAGGATTGGGAAAGGGGGAGAAAACCACCTACAGTTCCGGGATTCTTCTCTGCAAGCTAGGGAAGTGGGAACAGGCTGAGAAAAAGTGCCTTCACAGGAGATCCATAAGCCCCTCTGTGTTGGTACATGCATCAGCTCTAGTTTTGAGGATCAGGAAAAAACTGTTGAGGATGGGAGTTGTTTAGGACAGAAGGCACCCCTAAGCCATCATTAGTTAATAAGGTCACAGGTGGAGAGAAGTAGGAAATTTGCCTCCGCTCCAATGTTCAGGGAGAAATTAATCAAGATACTGAAGTAATAGGGCTGGTAGAACCTGATAGTTAATGGTCTTGCCAAGCTAGTTGTCTTTCTTTTGCTTGATGTCCCTCCCTCGGGTGAGCTGAGGCTCATTTTGAGTCTAAGTTTTTCAAAGCTGAAAGGCGTTCTCCCTACCGTGCAGCTAACCTACAGTCAACATCTCCTGAAAGGAATGAACAGCATGTTGGTCATGGAACTCAGCTAGCTTCATTTGTTTTTCTTGTCCCTTTTGTTGTTGGGAGTTAAGACAATGAGCATATATTGGAGGCAAAGTGGTCATCGAAACTGCCTGGGACATCTGGATGTGGTCCCCTAAGTAAGGCCACTAACGTCAATGGCAGGCGTTCTCATGATCCAGTGCTGCTTTCTTTCAGATGCTGATGATCTTTCTTACTTTTTCCTTTAAAGGCAGAAGAGTCCGGCTGCACCCAGAGCTGCTTGCAGGCTTCCTCACTAATGGGTCTCAGTGACCCTGTACCTGATCAGCAATGATCTGAAAAGGAACACCTTTTGGAACCCCAAATCCTCCACCCCACAAGTCCATGCAAGTGAGAACCAAGCACCATTTTATGAAAAATCACTGGTTGTGAATTTGAGAAATAGCAGTGGCGTTACTGACTGCTTCCTACACATGTGCTGTATTTGGCTGTCCAATAAATAAGGTAAATACTCTAGTGGGATTCTTTTTTCTTTTAATCCCAGCTTTATTGAGATAGAATCCAGATACTGACAATTCACACATTTTAAGTGTAGAATTCAGGGGTTTTTTTTAAAGCATATTCACAGAGCTTTGCAACAATCACCATCATCAATTTTAGAACATTTTCAACACCCCAAACGAAACCCTGTACCCATTGGCAGCCACTCCCCATTTTTCCTTAACTCAGGACCCTAAGTAACCTCTAATTTACTTTCTGTCACTACATAATGGGACTCCTTTCACTCTTGCTTTTTAAACCAGTGAAAGGAAATCTACATCTCACAGTGCCGAGGAGCACAGACAGCATTAGGACAAGGGTGAGGCACACAGGTCAGAGCTAAAGAGGGTCTTAGCGGAGTGAGTAAGAGCTGAGCATCTAGGAAGAGAGACCTGGAGTTAAGTCCTGGCTCTGCATGGGCTCGCTGTGTGTTTTCTGAAAAGTTAACTTCTCTGAATCTATTTTCTCAACTACAATACAGGAACAATAATCATTCCTACTTCATTGGCTTGTTTTGAGTATTAAATGAGAATGAATATACATCATTTAGCAGTGTTCCTGGAATATCATAAGTGCTCACTACATGTTAATTAATATGATCATATTTATTCCCATTATTCACAAAACCCTCCGTGGAATGGATTATGGTTTACACAATAACTCATCCTGCCACAGCTTAACAGTTCCACTTTACTTCTTCTGAGTCACTGGAGTTGTCATTTAACAGGTCAGTTGTGAGAATGGCTTTAGAGCGGGGGAGGAGATGAATAAATGAAAGTTGAGCAAATGAAAGCAGCAAAAGCAGACTCCTCTATCAAGAACTTGGGCAGCGGTGTGAGGGGGAAGGTCTCTGCAGGGTGGAGGGGGTTTGCAGAAGGAACCAATAAAAAGAATGAGATTGGAGATGCCAGAGAAAAGAGGGTCAAGGTCCTAAAGACAAAAGTCAAGGCCATCCTGGAAATGGACATATCGTATGAATAACTGGATAAGCATTTTTAAAGTCACAGCTAAGAAAGTTAAAAGTAACAGTGTCTTATCCTGCGTTCCCCTGAAAGCAAAGCCTAAGACAAAGGTTCAAGTGCATGCGGTTTATTTGGGAATGTGATCCCAGTAAGCAGGAGAATAGCAGAGCAGGAGGGAAACAGGAAGGAAGGAAGTTTATATAAGGCCTTGGCCTCCTCTGCAGGCAACTGGTGCTTAATTCCATAAAACCTTCTGAAAAATCTCATAAAACATGTTTTAGAACTGCCTACCTAGAGGCAAAAAAGGAAATATTTCTCTTTTGTCTCCCTTTCTCCTAGGTCAAAGATGGTCCACTAGATTAACTCCTTTGCATTTCCGGGATGAGAAAATTCTGAGTGCCAAGCAAGTTGCCAAGGGTTTCCCATGCTGCGGCTTCCAAGAAGCCCAAGGGCTGAAAGCAAAAGGTACAGGGCTATGGCCCCAGTGGAGAGCTGTGCCACTGTACCTGGCTAAAGCCTGTCATAGCTTGCACAGGACTTCCCCGGTGGTCCAGTGATTAAGACTCTGCGCTCCCAATGCAGGGGGCACGGGTTCAATCCTTGCTCGGGGAATGAGGACCCTGTATGCTCTACAGAAAAAAAAAAAAGCCTGCACAGAGCTGTCACAAGTAGTGGCTGGGTTGAGATAAGAGTCAGGGCTGAGAGGATTTTACAGTGACAGGCGAGAGATGTCCCACACAGATAGCTATCATTATTCAACATTTATTATACACCAAGCACTGTTCTAAGCTTTTGACGTTAACGCATTTATTCCTCACAACCACCTTCCACTGCAAATAAGAAAACTGAGGCACAAGAGCTAAGTAACCCACTCGAAGTCACAAAGCTATTAAGTAGCAAAGTCAGGAGTCAGAATCCTGCATATAAGCTCCTAACCATTACACTGCATATCCTCTGATAGAACTGGGCTGGCTGAAGCTGAGGCATGGGAGTGTGTGTGTGTGTTTGGTGGGGGAGAGGGGTTATCCCACTCTTTTACATTTTTCTGGCCCTCTCCACTCAGTGGTCCATAAATGACCTCTACTGAACTCTAGGCATAGTTTATTCCTTGAAAGTCAGCCCAAGGCAGTGGAGTAGGAAGACCCTGTACTCATCTCCTCCCAAGGGCACACCAAAAGTATCGCTACTTAAAGAGCAACTATCTATGAGAACAACCTAAAGACTAGGAGGAAATATTTTCCACAACTAAAGATACGAAGAAGGAGTCACAAGATGACAGGTAGGAGTGGCAGAGATGTGGTCTAGTCAGGACCCCCATCCTGGGGCTGGTGATTCACAAATGGGAGCAATATCACAACTACAGAGCTCTTCCCCAGGAAGAAGAGGTCCAAGGCCTACATCAGGTTCCCCAGCCACGGGGGTACAGCACCGCAAAGATGAGGCCCCAGAATATCTGGCTTTGAAAATAAGCAGGGCTTATGTCCAAGAGAGCCAGAGAGCTGTACAAAACAGAGACCCCACTATTAAAGGATGCATACAAAATCTCACAAGCCCCAAGTCCCAGCACAGAGGCAGTAGTTTGAAAGGAGCCTAGGTCACACCCACTTGCTGACCTTAGGGAGCCTCTCCAAAAGGCAAGAGTCAACTGGCACTCCCCATGAGGTCAGAAATGCTGGCAGCAGCCATTGTGATGAGCTTGTTCTACTGTGATGACACTGGAGCTGGGAAGTGTGGGTCTGCAATCCTCCCTCTAGCCTATTAAAGTGAGCCTGCTGCAGCTGTGCACAACCAGACCATGTGGCCAGCCATGTCGGACCTGGCCCTGCAGCTGTGTGCTGACCGTGTAGGGAGCCTACTCTGTGTACCAATGGGCCTGTAGCAGCCACATGCCCCCAGGCTGCATGTGAGGCCTGCCCCGTCTCTAGCGGGCCTACAGGCATTTCACAAAGCAGGGCACTGTAGCCTGCCTGGCCAGGGGCCAGCCCTGCCTACCAGTGCACACACGGAGTCAGCCCATCACAGCACAAGGGTGCACAGGGCACACATAGGGGCCACCCCTAGAGCACATAGCTCTGGTGACCAAAGGATAGCATGCTGCCGGATACCACAGGACATCTCCTACATAAGGCCACTTTCCCAAGATTGAGACATAACAGACCTACCTACTACCCAGAAACAAAACCAGAGAATTTGGCAAAATGAAGCAAGAGACGAACATGTGCTGTGAACAAGAGACTGACTTCAGATCTAAAGACGCACAGGCTAAAAGTGAGGGGATGGAAAAAGGTAATCCATGAAAATGGCAAGCTGGAGTATCAATACTTATATTAGACAAAACAGACTTTAAAACAAAGACTGTTACAAGAGGCAATGAAAGACATTACATTGTAATCAAGGGATCAATTCAACAAGAAGATATAACAGTGTGTAAACATATATGAACCCAACATAGGAACATCTAAATATCAATACATAAAGCAAACCTTTAACATAAAGGGAGAAATTGACAGTAACACAATAATAGTAGGGGACTTTAACACCTCACTTATGTCAATGAACAGATCATCCAGACAGAAAATCAACAAGAAAACACTGGCCTTAAATGACACACTAGATCAGATGGACTTAATAGATACATACATATATATATATATATATATATATATATATATATAGCATTCCATCCCAAAGTGGCAGAATATACATTCTTTTAAAGTGCACTCTGAACATTCTCCAGGATAGAGCACAGGTTATGCCACAAAACAAATCTCAGTAAATCTAACCACACAAATAATATCAAGCATCTTTTCTGACCACAACGCTATAAGATCAGAAATCAACTAGAAGGAAGAAAAGTACACAAAACACAAACATGTGGAGGCTAAGCAATATGCTACCAAACAGCCAATGGATCATTGAAGAAATCAAAGAGAAAAGTAAAAAAATAACCTGGAGACAAATGAAAACAAAAACACAATGATCCAAAAATCTATGGGATGCAGCAAAAGCAGTTCTAAGAGGAAAGTTTATAGCAATTCAAGCCTAACTCAGGAAAGAAGAAAAATCTCAAATAAACAACCTAACCTTAAACCTAAAGGAACTAGAAAAAGAAAACCAAACAAAATTCAAAGTTACTAGAAAGAAAGATCAGAGAGGAAATATATGAAATAGAGACTAAGAAACAATAGAAAAGATCAATAAACTAGCAGCTGGTTTTTTGAAAAAATAAACAAAATTGATAAACCTTCGGTCAGACTCATAAAAACGAAAAGAAAAGAAAAGAAAAGCAGGGCCCAAATCAATAAAATAAAAAACAAAAAAGGAGGAGTCAGAACCAACACCACAGAAATACAAAGGAGCATAAGAGATGACTACGAACAATTATATGCCAGTAAAATGGACAACCTAGAAGCAATGGACAAATTCCTAGAAATGTACCATCTCCCAATACTGAACCAGGAAGAAATAGAAAATATGAACAGACCAGTTACCAGTAATGAAATTGAATCAGTAATCAAACAAGTTTCAACAAACAGAAGTCCAAGACCAGATGGATTCACAGGTGAATTCTACCAAACATTTAGAGAAAAGTTAACACCTATCTTTTTCAAACTATTCCAAAAAGTACAGAGGAAGGAATATTTCTGATCTCATTCTACAAGGCCAGTATCACCCTGATACCAAAACCAGACAAAGATATCACAAGAAAAGAAAATTATAGGCCAATATCACTGATGAACATAGATGCAAAAATCCTCAACAAAATATTAAATAAACCTAATTCAACAATATATTAAAAGGATCATACACCATGATCAAGTGGGATTTATCCCAAGGATGCAAGGATTTTTCAATATCCACAAATCAGTCAATGTGATACACTACATTAAACTGGAAAATAAAAATCATATAATCCTCTCAATAATGGCAGAAAAAGTTTGACAAAATTCAACATCCATTTATGATAAAACTCTCAGCAAAATGGGTATTGAGGGAACATACTTCAACCTAACAAAGGTCATATATGACAAGCCCATGGCTAACATCATATTCAGTGGTAAAAAGCTGAAAGCATTTCCTCTAAGATCAGGAACAAAACAAAGATTCCCACTCTCACCACTTTTATTCAATGTACTGTTGGAAGTCCTAGCCATCAGACAAGAAAAATAAATAAAAGAAATCCAAATTGGAAAGGAAGAAGTAAACCATCTGTTACTGTTTGTTGATGACATGATACTACATGTACAAAGCCCTAAAGATACCACCAAAAACCTAGTAGAATAAATGAATTCAGTAAAGTTGCAGAATACAAAATTAATATACAGAAATCTGTTGCATTTCTATACACTAATAATGATCAGAGAAATTAAGAAAACAATCCCATTTACAATTGCATCTAAAAGAATAAAATACCTAGGAATAAATCTAACCCAGGAAGTAAAAGAATTGTACTCTGAAAACTACAAGACACTGATGAAAGAAACTGAACACGACACAAACAAATTGAAAGATGCACCATGCTCATGGACTGGAAAAATGAATATTGTTAAAATGAACATGCTACCCAAGGCAATCTACAGATTCAATTTAATCTCTGTCAAAATACCAAAGTCATTTTACACAGAACTAGAAAAATAATTCTAAAATTTGTATGAAACCACAAAAGACCTTGGAAAGGCAAAGTAATCTTGAGAAACAAAAATAAAGCAGGAGGGCTTCCCTGGTGGTGCAGTGGTTAAGAATCTGCCTGCCAATGCAGGGGACATAGGTTCAAGCCCTGGTCCGGGAAGATCCCACATGCCGCAGAGCAACTGAGCCCATGCAGCACAACTACTGAGCCTACTCTAGAGCCCATTAGCCACAACTACTGAAGCCCATGTGCCTAGAGCCTATGCTCTGCAACAAGAGAAGCCACCACAATGAGAAGCCCACGCACTGCAAAGAAGAGTAGCCCACATGCGCCGCAACTAGAGAAAGCCTGCGCACAGCAACAAGGGCCCAACGTGGCCAAAAATAATACTAAATTTTAAAAAAGCTGGAGGTACCACACTCCTTGATTTCAAACTACACTACAAAGCTGTGATAATCAAAACAGTATGGTACAGGCACAAAAACCAACACATAGATCAGTGGAACAGGACAGAGCGCCTAGAAATAAATCCATGCATATATGGTCAATTAATCTATGACAAAGGAGGCAAGAATATTCAATGAGGGAAAAGACAACCTTTCTGATAAATGGTGCTGAGAAAACTAAAGAGCTACATGCAAAACAATGACACTGGACTACTTTCTTTCACTTATATACAAAAATAGACAAAAAATGGATTCAAGTCTTAAATGTAAGCCCTGAAACCATAAAACTCCCAGAAGAACACATAGGCAGTATGGTCTTTATCACTGGTCTTACCAATATTTTTTTGGATCTGCCTCTTTAGGAAAGGGAAACAAAAACAAAAATAAAGAAATGGCACCGGGCTTCCCTGGTGGCGCAGTGGTTGAGAGTCTGCCTGCCGATGCAGGGGACACGGGTTCGTGCCCCGGTCCAGGAAGATCCCACATGCCGCGGAGCGGCTGGACCCGTGAGCCATGGCCGCTGGGTCTGCGCATCCGGAGCCTGTGCTCCGTGACGGGAGAGGCCACAACAGTGAGAGGCGCACGTACCGCAAAAAAAAAAAAAAAGAAAAGAAATGGCACTACATCAAACTAAAAACCTTTTGCACAGTGAAGGAAACCATCAACAAATGAAAAGGCAGCATACGGAGTGAGAGAAGATATCTGCAAACAATATATCTGATAAGAAGTTAACATCCAAAATATACAAAGAACTCATATGACTCAACATCAGAAAAATAAACCCAATTAAAAAATGGGCAGAGGATCTGAAGAGATGTTCTTCCAAAGAAGATGGACAGTAGCCAAAAGGCACGTGAAAAGATGCTCAACATCACTAATCATCAGGGAAAGGCAAATCAAAACCACAATGAGATACCACCTCACACCTGTCAGAATGGGTATCACTAAAAAGACAGCAATTAACAAGAGTTGGTAAGAATATGAAGAAAAGAGAAACCTTGTGCACTGTTGGTGAGATTGTTAATTAGTGCAGCCACTACAGAAAACAGTATGGAGGTGCCTCGAAAAGTTAAGAATGGTACTACCATATGATCCAGAAATCTGACTTCTGGGTATTTATCCAAAGAAAACAAAAACACTAATTTAAAAGATATATGCACCCCAATGTTCACTGCAACATTATTTGCAATAGCCAAGGTATGGAAGCAACCTAAGTGTCCATCAAGAGGTGAACTGATAAAAAAGTTGTCGTCTATACGTACAATGGAATATTACTCAGGTATTAAAAAATGAAATCTTGTCATTTCTGACAAGATGGATGGATCTAGAGGATATCATCTGAGTGAAATAAGTCAGAAAGAGAAAGACAAATACCATTTTATCTCACTTATACGTGGAATCTAATAAAACAAAATGAGAACAGACTTGAAGATACAAAGAACAAACAGGTGGTTGCCAGAGGTGGTGGGTGGGGAGTAGGGAGACCGGGAGAAAGAGATGAAGGGGATTAAGAGGTACAAGCCTCCAGTTATAAAATAAATAAGCCACAGGGATATAATATACAGAATAAGGAATATGGTCAATAATAATATGATAACTTGGTATGGGGACAGATGGTTACTAGACTTACTGGAGTGATTTTGTAATGTGTGAAAAGTCAAACCACTATGCAGTACATTTGAAACTAACATAATATTACATGTCAAGTCTATTTCAATAAAAAATTTATTCCTATCTAAACATTCCAATATCATGCTTGACTAAATTCCACCCACCTTCTTCCCAAAGTAAAACAACTGAAATAAACCCAGCTTGCTGATTCAAGGTTAGCTGAGAGTCCCTTTCAGCTGCAAGGCTTCCTGCTCATTTATTCTCCACTGAATTCTATTGAAATCATTCGGTGATCACCACTGGGTCACTTCCAAAAGGTAAGAAAATGATCTTAAATACAAAAAGAATGTAAAACTACCTAGAATAAAACAAAATTTTTTAATGGAACGACAGCTACACTTGACTATTGAGCACTTGACCTGTAGCTAGTTCAAATGAGGTGTTGATGTAGGTTTAAGATACACATTGAATTTGAAAGATATAGTACAGAAAAAAATAAAATATCTCAGTGTTTCTTATATTGATTACATAATATTTTAGATATACTGGGTTAAATAAAATAATTAAAATTGATTTCATCTTTTTATTCTTTTTTAACATGGCTACTGGAAACTTCAAAATTGCTTATGTGGCTCACACTGTATGATTATTAGTTAGTGCTGACCTCGACAATCTGAACTCTGCCACCTTCTCTAGCCTCATTCTCACTTTCCCAGTTACCACACTTCAGTTATCAGCCTGGTTCTTCCTAAAACACCCCAACACGTTCCTACCACAGGGCCTTTGCAGTGGCTGTGTCTCCTCAGCCTAGAACGTTCTTGCCCCACATTTTCCCATGGCTTGCTTCTTCATTTTATTCTTGACCTCTTCAGAGGAATAGCCCCTAACTACTCTGTGTATTTCTGCCACTCTGTATGCCCTTACTCTGTTCTATTTTCCTTCATAGCATGTTAAAGTGGTATTGTGTCCTCTGCTGCTCTATTTTATTACTGTGGAAATACATGGATGGATTAGTTTTTGTGTTTCCTTATAACCTACTTTTGGGATAATGCCCAATCAAAAAAAAAAGCTTGCTCACCTAGATGGATGATTTCATCTCCAGGGCTTGGCATTTCAAAGCTGCCTTAGCTCTCTCTTTGTTTGTATCACATCCTTCAGTTAGGGTGAGGGGCTGGACTGGCTTGCAGCTCAAGGATCTTTACAGGGGGTCTTTTCCCTCAGAAGGTGCGTTGGCTTGCCTGGCCTTCGGGTGCTGAGAGGTTCCCATCAGAGGTTCTCATTCACAGGGGCTAATGTCTTCTGTTCCTTTGCGTCCCCTACTTTTAGTGACAGTAGAGGGCAGCAGAGTCCTTTCCACAGGATGCATTTTGAGCAAAGACCAACAGTCTGTGGACTGTGCAAGCCCCTTTCAGAGAAAAATAGTTAATGAGTCCTATTATGTCTAGGATCGGACTTACAGAAGTGGCTTATTTTCTTCCATCTCTAATTATAAAGATGATTCAAACTTCTGAGGAAATGGAATCTGCACATTTGGAAGTCAGAGTATTACAGCAACCCTTTCTGAAAAAAAAATCAGTCTTACTGTTTATTTTATGTTCCTCAAAGTCCTTATTATTTATTTTATCTGGATTTTTATTTCCTTCTTTCCATTGTATTTATAGTTTAAGGGCTGACTAAGGGGCTGTAGGACTGGAATAAGTTGATCTTGTAGATTCACATTTATTTGGTCTACATCTCATCCTGGACTTTCAGGAATGAAAGCCGGCCCCTTATGGCAGGTAATTCCTGCATTTATCTGTACTGATCACAGTGAAGGGCAGGTGACTTTAATTCTAACTTGCCACATGGTCCAGAAACAAGGGTATGCACTAATCCATTACCATTATAGCACTGGAAATTCTAAATAAAAAACAGAGATATAGGTTAATTAATAACCCCCAGAAATGAGGCAGATAAAGTGCTTGCAGATCTTTCAGTTATGCTAGTCAGTCACGCAGATATGCTTCCTACGAGCATAAGAAGAAACACCCAATTTCCCCCAAAGTATTTTTAAAATCTAATAGGTACTGAGGGTGCTGTCCACCAGTGATTTTAGAATTAATGCTTAGCTGGAAGTTTCAGTAAACCAGCAGCTGAAGGGTGTCTTACCTGCTTGATTTATTTTTATTTTTAAATTTTCATTATATTTACTAACAAATCGCAATTATTTTTTCATCTCTGTATTTCATGGACCAAAAAAAAAAAAAAAAGGCTTAGAAAAGACCACTTGGCTTTGGCATGTTGGCCATGAAAGTTAGGAGCTGGTGACTAGAAGCTTCCTCCACTAGCTGTACTCAGTAGGTTTCCGCCTAGATGCTGGTTTACTGTCTCAGTAACAGGATTTTGATTCATAACTGTATTTATTCTCAAATTGCACCCTACTGCTTTGCTACCTAGTAGTTACACGGATATCTGCGATCGTGTTCTGGTGGCTCTTATTGTGAATGTTACGTTCTCGAAAAATTCTGTGTATGAAAAACAGCTCCAAGTGCTTGGGGCCAGAGGAGAGAAACTTGACTTTGCTAAGCTGTAATCACAGTTATTATACCAATAGCCGCTGGAAGATTGTTGCTGTTTATGGCCGCACAAATCAGTCTCAGCCAGGATTGTCTGGGCTTTGCTTGAATTGGATACTTAACTTTGAACTCTAGGTTTTGAAATTTTCCATTCAGTCTCAGGAATATAACGTTAGGAAACTGGATTCTCAAGAGATGGCAGAAGACAGTGTTGAGCATGCCTTTTAGATGTAAAACAGGATTAAAGAGCTTCATCCCATTGAAATTATTTACCATTGGAGCCTCTGAATACAAACATACTCTTAAAGGCAGTGTAGCTTAAGGCAGCCATATGAAGGAGAATAAGAAAGGATTATACATATGAAATACTGAGAAAGAGATGAGAAAAAAACTACAAGGAAAATATAAACTAGACGTGGGCTAGACATTCTATTTTGAATGTATGAAGATAAGTCGGGAAAATTCTGTTTTCACTTAGAGTAACTCTATGCAACACACATAAAGCAACAAACTCTTATTCAAAAACCTAATCCTGATTTAATAAGTAGGAAAAAGATCTCTGCATTCTAACTCTGTCCTTGTAGTGAGAAAGAAGTGAGTTATGATCAGAACTCTTATTGATAGGTATGAACTCAGGACGTTTGAAGTACATACTTGATAAAAATGCACTGAATGTTCCTTTGTGCCAGCTACGGTGCTAGGTACTGTGGATGCAAAAAGCGAGCAGGAAGGAGAAAGATGGCCTCTGGCCTGGAGGAGTTTAGTGTCTGGAGGAAGAGATTGAGCCGCTAATTTAACACATTTATTTAATAAACAATCACAGTACAATATGATAAGTGCAAAAGCCAAAGTATGGGCAAACTGCCACAGGAACGGGAACTAAGAGGAGACAACTTCTGAAAAGAAATAATCTTACATATGTACCTATTCAAAACAGTTTAATCTGAAAATAAATCAGCATACAAAGGTTAGGCAACCTGTTTTGTAACCTCAGATTAGTTTTGAGTATGATCATTTCTCTGTAATGACAGCCCCTATAATATACAGTTGACCCTTGAACAATGAGGGAGTTGGGGGACGACCCTCCAAGCAGTGGAAAATCCACCTATAACTTACAGTTGGCCCTCCCTATCTCTGAATCTGTGGTTCCGCACATGCAGATTCAACCAATGCAGATAGCGTAGTACTGCCTGTTTACTACTGGAAAAACTCCGTTCCTAAGTGGACCCGCATTGTTTATTAAACCCCTGCTGTTCAAGGGTTAACTGTAGTTTGTACGGCTACTTGGGATTCCAGTTGTATTAAGTCACTCTAGGAGTTTCTCTCAAAAAATAGAGTTCTCATCTTATTTCGGCGTTCCTCCATAGCACCTGACACTGGGCCAGCGTTCAAAAAAAATTTTAGAGCTAAATTAAAGTTGAATATGTTCTTATGGGGCAGGTGACGTGGAAAAAGAGAGTTTGCTCACTGGCGAACATCCGAAGCAAAACCGGATAAGGTACTAATGAAAAGGAAGATTATAGCTAAATAAACCCTGCATATTGTCATTTGCCCAAACTTGACACTAAATATACTTTTCAGGACTAAAAATGTAACCTTACAATTTCCATCACTTGATACATATTTGGATTTATTTTAAACAGAAAATACATATCAAATAACTAAAAAGTAGACATCTCTGATATGAGACGAGCTTGGCATTTTAGATATTTCTTCTTTATACAAATGGGACCAGATTACAAAACATGGATTTATCTAGGGTGGTCTGGTCTTAGGTACAAATGAAGTCTTTAAAGTCTGCAGGAGATTCATAAGGAGTTGTTTTTCCTCTTAGAGCTGATTATGACTTTTCATAGGGATAGGCGCATTTTAAAGCTTTCTCAATTAGGGTAAAAAACAATGCCCTAACTAAAGTATCAGGATACATGGAGACTTTGTTCTGGATGGTGGTGGTGGCTCTCCCTTGCAACCCTTCTCCTAACTGACATCTCAGAGATAGATGCTAACGAGGTCCCACTGAGATTTGGCCTTCCCAAACGGTTCTCTGTTTTTCTAAAACAGAAGCTCTTAGACCAAGAGTTCTCCATGCAAGAAGCTGCCTGAACCACTGTGTAACCACTGGCTTCCCTCTGCTCAAAGCCACGAGTAACTGCCCATGATAATCACAGCAACTTGTCCTTGCACCACACGTGATCTCACGGGACATGAGTAACATCACAGCCCACTTGGCAAATCTCCACTTTTCAGGTACTGAACTAGCTTATAGAGTTTACAAGAGATGAAAAACACAAATGATAAGCACAAACTTAGTCCTCCATTCACTAGTGATGCTCATCTCATCTTGTCATTTTTCCCCTCTAGCCATGGTATTCTCTAAAGCTAGAGAAGATGCTACTTATTTCATGAACCCACACTTTGTGGGTAATTTAACTTGCTAACGAGTGGAAATCATCACCCATCCAGAGTGGGTACCACCAGCTATGGATTTCCTGTAAGTCTATTACTGGCAGGATTTGAGAATGCCTCTGGTCCTGAATTCTGAAACAAACATTTAATGAGCTACTACAGCTCTGAAGATCTAGTATTCAAAGCACAATGAATATAAGTCTATGCTTTAAAAAAATTTACGGTCTACTTGTAGAGGCAAATAAATATACAAAAATGTAACCAGTGTTTGGGGACATATTTAATAATATGATAGACTGGAAAGTCAGCTCTAGGAGGGTAGGGATTTTTGCCTGTCACTGCTGCATCCTCAGCTCCTAACATAGTAACAAGCACATATTTAGCGCTCCAAAAAACATTTCGTTTTTGTGGTACGCGGGCCTCTCACTGTTGTGGCCTCTCCCGCTGCGGAGCACAGGCTCCGGACACGCAGGCCCAACAGCCATGGCTCACGGGCCCAGCCGCTCCGCGGCATGCGGGATCCTCCCGGACCGGGGCAGGAACCCGCGTCCCCTGCATCGGCAGGCGGACCCCCCAACCACTGCGCCACCAGGGAAGCCCCTCCAAAAAACACTTTTTTCTGAATGAATGAGCAGCACAGTCAGTAGGTATCATGGGATTCAGGGGAAGAGACCTGTGTGAATGGAGAGGTCCTCAAAGGCACCGTGGAGGAGGGGAGATGCCATATGAGCCTTAAAGTACATAGAGTTAGGTGGGCTTATTAAATTTATTGTCTTATTTATTCAGTGCCTCCTACATGCCAGGTACTGGCAGGGAGGGGAGTGCAAAAAGCAAATCCATCACTGATCTAGGATGATCCTGAGAGTTTCACTCAGAGGCTAAAAGCCAGCCTTGTCTGCCAAACATTGCTTAGCATTCAAGACATGTACGGAAAAGCAAAAGGGCGAAATAATCAAGAAAAAGTCAGTAGTCCGAAAGCAGATGGCGTAGTGGTAGAGAAGGAGAGGGTACAACGTTTCTTTCTCGCCTGCCATTTCCTTTCATTTCTTGCTAAACATGGTTCAGAAGTCCTGGGAAAGGAGTGGAAATGCAGACAAACAGAAACGCTGCCCGCTTTGTCACTGCGTGCGGAAGGGATTGCCTTGGCCTTTGTTTTCCAGCCTGGAGGCTGGTTACACATTAGGCACGGTCATCTGACCTTCACTGTCAGTCTAATGCTAAACCTCGCTGCCCTCTCCTCTCTTCCAACCCACTTCCAGCTGCCACCACTGCGAAGTCAACAAACACCGCCACCAACACCCACCCCTCCACACACACACAGATGTCTGAGTTCCTGAGAAATCCACTTGTTTGTTCACCATTTCTCTTGCAAATCTAAAAATCACCCTGGTGGCTATAGGCTTTGGTGAGTCAGGAGGTTAACTGCGAGGCCAGAAAAACAGACACTGGGAGGAGGTCTGAAATCTTTCCACCACCTGCTCTTTAAGTACGAGAGCCAGCTGCCAGGTGGCGGGTCTCTGATGGTGGGAATCTCACCCTTCTCACTGTTTTTGGCAGCTCAAAGTGTTATCTGGCACCTTAGTTGCATCAATTTAGTGCACATTATTATTTCATGTTGCTGGACTCATGTTTTGAAAAAAACACAAACACGTGTGTGTGTACATATATGCACATATACCTTTTGATTGCACCGCCTCCGTTGGTTGGCTTTACTTGGAAACACGGTAAATTTAGCAAGCCTCTGTGACATACAGTTAGGGCTCTGAGCTTCAGAGTCCACAGACCTCGACTGAATCCAAGTTTCTCTGTGCACTACAAGCGGTTAAACCATCTATGTTCCTGTCTATGTATCGGGGGATGTCAAAACGTCCCTCACAGCGTTATTCTGACAATTAGATGGGATCATCTGATGTGTTACTCACTGTTTCTGAGGTATTGTGCATATTAATAAAAGTTAGGTGTAAGTACTCTCCTTGTTTCCCAGTCTGGAGTCTGACCTCAAATTAATCCCCTTAGTCTAGGTTTCTTTCTCATTTAGTCTAACTGTTTAGGTCGAACACCTTAGAGCAGGATTTCTCAATGTACTGACATTTCGGACCAGACAATTCTTTGTTGTGGCGGCATGTCCTGTGCCTTGTATTAGCATTAGCAGCATCCCTGGCCTCCACCCACTAGACGGCAGTAGCAAAGTGCGTCCCCTCCCCAACCGTGACGACCAAAACTGTCTCCAGATATTGAGATATGTCCCCTTGGGGGCAAAAGCACCCCTGGTTGAGAACCGCTGTGTTCGAGTCCTTCTCGACTCCTCTCTTTTTTGCACACTTTTCCACCTGATCCATCAACAAACGCTGTTACTCTAAAGATGACCCTTTCTTATTCTCTCTGCTGTTACCTCCTTCATCCAAGCCACTGACGTCTCTCTTTGGCCTTAGTCTCCTTGCCAGTCTGCTCGTCCCCTAGCCCTCACCTCCGCTCTCATTCAGTTCCAAACATAGTGACCTCCTGGTAGCCCCTGCTACACAGCAGGCAGGTTCCCACCTTTGCAGTGGCTGTTCCTTCTGTGGTAACTACTTTCCCTCCTATCATCTCCCTGTCTCACCCCTACTGCTCAGATATTACCTTGGAGATTAGGTCTTCCCAATCCACCCCGATTTCTGATACTTCTTATCCCCTCTATTTTCTCCAGAGCATTTTTCTCCATCTAATACTGTATATTTCATTTATTTTGTTTGTCTTCCTTCCCTACAATGTCACATCCATACGGGTAGGACTTTTGTATGCTGAGTTACTGACTGTGTTCTCCAACGTCCGACCCTCAGGAGACACTCAAATAGCAGTTAAAGGAATGCATATACGTATTATCACCATTCAAAAGCTTTTAAAAATGGTGATAAAATGGGAAACATAAAATTTACCATCTTAATCATTTTTAAGAGTACAGTTCAGCAGTATTAAGTACATTCACACTGGTATGCAATCCATCTCCAGAACACTTTTGATCTTGCAAAACTGAAACTCTCTATCCATTAAATAGTAACTCCCCATTCCCCCTTCTCCCCAGTTCCTCACAACCACTATTCTTTATGAATTTGACTACCTTAGGTACCTCTTATAAGTGGAATCACATCTCTATTTGTCTTTCTGCAACTGGCTTATTTAATGTAATATCCTCAAGGTTCATCCATGTGTCAGAATTTCCCTCCTTTTTAAGGCTGACTAATATTTCATGATATGTATATATCACATTTCAAAACTTCTATTCATCTATCAATGGACAGAAATGGAATTCTGGGATCAAAGAGTAATTCTATTTTTAATCTATCTTTTGAGGAACTGCTGTATTGTTTTCCATAGTGGTTGCACCATTACATTCTCATCAACCGTGCACAAGGATTCTGATTTTTCCACCCTCTCACCAACACTTGTTATTGTCTATTTTGTTTGTTTGTTTGTTTGTTTTTGCTGTACGCGGGACTCTCACTGTTGTGGCCTCTCCTGCCGCGGAGCACAGGCTCCAGACGCGCAGGCTCAGCGGCCATGGCTCACTGGCCCAGCCACTCCGCGGCACGCGGGATCCTCTCAGGCCGGGGCACGAACCCGCACCCCCTGCATCGGCAGGCGGACCCTCAACCACTGCACCACCAGGGAAGCCCTGTTTTGTTTTTGATGGTATCCATCTTAACTGGTGTGAGGTGGTATCTCATTGTGGGTTGGATTTGCATTTCCTTAATGATTAGTGATGTGGGGCATCTTTTCATGTGTATCATTGCTATTTTTAACCTCTAGGGCCTTCATCAAAAGAGTCTGTGGCTTATCCAGGCAGTGTCACATCAATATCCATCTCTCATACCTACTGTCTGTTCTCCCTTGGGGCTCTGAATCTCTGTTGCAGACTTTACACCACTGGCTTTGGTGGTCAGTGAGGGAAGGGGCTACCCTTCTGCATTTGAGAACAAGATAGAAACCTGTGGATTAAAGTCCATTTTTGTCCTTCTCTCACTAACATCATTCTTTACGCTTCTGTAGGCAATTATCTCACAGCAAAGTTACAAGAGTAAACAATTAAATGTTCAAATTAGGACATTTACTGGTGAGACTTTCAGAAGCTCTCTGGGTGGATGACTCACTCAGCTGACTCACTTATGTAATTTTAATGTAACACTTGTCAATCAGACGCTTAACCTAGAACAAGGTTTATTTCCCCTCTATTTCCATTTTTTTTTCTTTTCAACCTTGCAACATCTTAGCTTTAAAGAGTTATTTGCAGTCATTGACTTAATTTATCTTGTATATATGATCCATGTTAATAATCCATATTTATTAGTAATTCAGTAAAATCTGGAACATGCTCATATGTATTCACCAGAAACCTAGCATAGATAAAGAATTAATGAAGAAATCTCATATCCTCATGATAAATTCTTTTCCATTTAGCATTGATGAGTTCCTCTAAGAGACTCCAAAATATTCCTCTGAGAAATATCAATTTTGGCATATAAAATTCTGGACTGAGCTTCCCTTTGAGAGCTTCTTCCAGTCAACACTTGCTCTTTCTTTACTATGGCCTTAAGGCTGTGTTGCAACAATGACCCAGTGGTGATTATACTGTCATATGACAATATAAATGTGCACATGTCCTAAGCCTCAGGGACACAGATGACTGCCCAGAAAGTAGACGGTATCCTCATCTTTCCCTTGCTTTACTATCTTCCATTTTACCTAACTTCTTCTTGAATTCCTCCTTTGGTTTCTCTATAAGCTGTTTTCTATTCTATGTGGCAGAGAGGTCCCTCCCAATTTCTTTCAGAGGTTTCTCTCCTTTTTTAACCTTTAAACATAGCTGTTCCTCAAGTCTCTTTGCTCAGTCTCCTGCTATGCCTTCTTGTCAATCCCATTCACCTCAAATTTCCATTTTCACCTCTCTTCATGAGACCCAAATCCATGCAACTGGCATGGCCTTTCCTGAGCTCCAGATAGGAACCCCCAGCGCTGGTCAGGAATCTTGTCAAAGCCACCACCTCTCAGTAAACCCAGTCTGCCCCTATACCTCTTTCTGCTTATTGACTTAAGTATCCTACTCATCTCAGTTTACAAAACTGAAATATCTTTTCTACTTTCATTTCTGCTGTCAACAACAAGTAGCCAGTACTTAAAGCATTTAAAGGAAAGAAAGATTATTTTGGGTTGGGGGACTCAGGGGAGGCTCCAAGGAAGAAGTGGCTTTGGGGCTGGCCTTTAAAAGATGTGGAGATTATGTCAGGTGGAGGTAAAGGATGGGGGAGAGTTTTCATAGGATGAAAGAGGCAAAGAGGCCATGTTTCAGGAGGAGGAGACTCAGCTGAACTGGCTAGAACGGAATGGAAGAAGAGATTAAGGCAGAAATCATGGTGAGTCATGAGTTTAGAGAAAGGAGTTTGATTTGAAGAGAGAAGCCCTGAGAACCCTGTAAACATTTCGCAGTTGGAGTAACATCATTTGACTTTATAATCTGTTCTGTTGTATCCCGCATTCTACCTTCCCTGGAGAAGGGTATCCATCCTTGGGCAATCCATCTCTCCCTCTCCCCTTGCCTCTCCCCCTCCCTCCCTCTCTCCCTCCCTTCTTCCCTCTCTCCCTGATTCTTCTTTGTATTCCCCAGCATGTTACCCAGCACATTGGTATTCAGTAAATGTTTGATAAATGGATAAAGAGGATACTGGCGCATATATAAAGGAGCAGTGAGCACAGACATTAAACTACTACAAAAAATACATGCTCCATTTAGTACTAGAATGTCTTTAGCTTTTAGGCTTTCCCTCTAACCATCCAATCCCTCATTTACCCATCCTCCCTTCTCTCACTCAGCTAACCAGTCCTGTTGACTTGTAGTGTATCAGATACAACGGACATAAAAGAATAAGGCCTCAGGAAGCTACTTGTGGGAATCAACAAGACGTGTAAACAAACTCTGAAATATACTGCAAAGAAGGATTTGAGAGAAGAATGCCTAAAGTTACATGGAAACACAGTGAAAAGAACAATGAGTTACCTGGAATGACATGTGAGCCACACAGATCATTCACTCAAAAAATGTCACCTCCTATGTGCCAGTCACATAGCTGAAGGTATCCTGTGTGAGATGTACACCCTGTTCCTAAGACCTCTTTGATTTCAGTTTGATTAATAGAAAAATACTCTCATTTATTGGGCAACTGCCAATATCCCATAAATCCTCACATAAAGCCTTTATACAGACAAGGAAACTGAGATGCAGAGAAGAGAGGTAACTTGCCCAGTTGGAGTTGATTTTAAAGCTTATGCTCTGTTTACTACACGATGCCTCTCAGAACAGTACAGAGAAGGATGTACAAAGTGTTATGAGAACTCAGAACAAGGGATACCTGGGGGGAAAATTAGGGAAATCTTCCTGGAAAAGATGAGGTTTTACAGCAGAAAAGCTACAGGAGGCCTGTTGTTATTTGCTCTAATGAAAAAATGTTTAATACCAAGCTCTAGTGACAGTGTTTTTCACCTATCCTGATATGTACTTGAAGCAGCACATGGGTGCAATTTTACTGGTGTGTTCCATTTGAGTGCCCGAGGTTATATGTAGAATTGATTTAGGGGTGACATTTCCAGAAGAATTTATTTGCCCCAACAAAAGTCTGTTGCATGAGGCCTCTTCTCTCCCATCCTAACCCAGTACCAAAAGTGCCAGGGGCTCAAAGTTCACTACATATTGTGAGTCAGGGCACTAAGGAAAAAAGGCTCATCTTTTTTCCTCGTCCAAGCATGGCTCAACTGGTATAAATCAATTTATTAGCACTGGGTTTGAGATCAAACATTTGAGCCTTTTGTGTATAAAAGGCAAGTCACAATATCTCCAGCCTGAATAATTCATGTTGTTTGTAATGGCTCTTTTAAGCCTTTCTGTTAAACTTGAAGATTAGCTTTTTCTTTTTTTTTTACTTCCTTAATCAAAGCTTATTTTGACTCAACTTTGAACAATTCCTCAAGCTGGATTGCTCCACTACTGGATTCAGTATTCTGGGCTCTGGGAATCAGGTTGTCGCTGGTTCTTAGGCGTGCTGTATTATTCAGTGCCTTTGCAAATGATAAATAAGTTGAAAGCCTAGAAGGCTATTTTCTAATTTCTCAAGGGTCTCTTTACCACCTAGTTTTCTTTTCATCAAATGTTATTTACTGAGTAACTCCAATCAGCCACTTTGGTATTGCAGCTTGCTGTGATTTTAGCAGATAATAAATGTCAGCATGGGGAGGGTAAGAGATCCCGGCCTCCAATGTAATAATATTGTGTATTTGAAATTGACTCCACTTTCATCAGACTGAGTGTCACAGGGGGCGAGACCTTTATTCAGCCATCTTGATAAGATCCCAGGGATCCCTGTTGGAATCGGTAGGATTTGCCATGTGTGCAAGAGAAGAAAAGATTTCAAAGATCTAAGAAACAAAGCAATCTCTTATTTGTCTTGAAAATCATATTATATTTTGTGTTTTACAGGCACATACACATATTAATGTGCAGTCTATCATACTGCAGACATAGGAACAAAGATGTTAAATTAACATGTCACATAGAACCTAGCAGGAAAGAATCATTTCTACTTGGAAGGTAGGGAGATTAAAATGGGAAGTCACAGAGGGCAAATACGTAGAAGGCAAGTCAGAGTAGCTAGCCCCTTCTACACCATAGTAACCACTGTACATCAAACCAAGCAGTCTTCCATGCTGAGCTCAAATGCAGCTCAGAATCCTTCTCAACACAGTCGGCCAGGAAGCCACTGGTGATCTTGAGCTGTCATGCTAGAGAAAAATTTTAGCCGTTCCTGACCTCTTAGGGTAGTTATGTCCAAATGCAGGGACCGTTATAAGCAATCCAGGAGGCGGCCTTGGAGATATTCCCTATTAAACACAATAATAAAATAATCTAAAAAAAGGGGGTCCCTGCGATTATTTCAGAATTGGCAGAATGCCGTGGTTCCTGTTGCAGTGGGTCTTCCATGACAGCTCAGTGCTAGTACCTTAACTCATTAATAGCTAGTTTACTGCATTGCCAACTAGTTTACTTCATTAACAGTTATTTTGCCTCCTTAACAGCAGGCTCGCACCTGCTTTGAAGCTTTTGGCCAAGATCTCTGTGTGGGCTCTCCTGACTTCAGTAGAGGTGTCTTTGACCTTTACTCCTCAGAGCTTCTAAATTTTGTATCAGTCCCTAACTCCTATCTCACATCTTTTATACCTGAAATACAAAGAATGGTTTCTGTTTCCCTGTGTGAACTGCAGGCAAAAAAGAGACACCACATTTTACCATTTTATAGTCTAAAAAAGCAGGTGTTTTTCTATTCTTTTGACCTCCAAATATGATAGCTCCGCATCCAGATGTTTATTTCTCTGTGCCTTTCGGTATGATGTTTCCTAACAGTTATATAAAATCTATACTAAACACTACTGCTTCACATGTATTAAGACTTAACCTCATATAAAGATGTTTTAGCTCTCTGAGAGTTCAGGTAAGGAGTAGACAGTATCCCTGTTTTCCTTCTGACCTTGTGGTTTTCAGAATTTATGAAAAGCTGATTAAGAGAAGATTACAACTTATTTCAAACTAGTGCTAGAAGACATTTTATCATTCAAGTTAGTAATATCAAACGTCACCTTTATGGCCTCACTCAAAAAGGAATAAGGCAGAGAGAGGGACACACATATTATCTTCAGTACTGTGGGTTTCCTCTAGTTGCTACCTGCAAATGCATGAGTGTCTGTTGTCAGCCTGGTATAAAATAACCACCTTCCCACAACTTTGTCACACTATTTTAATACGGTGTTTAATAGGGAATTAACCACTACCATCTTTCAAAGGTCTCTTCTGTTTCACAGAGAAGATCTCAGGGACTGTATCCACAATCTCTGTCCCCATATAGTTCTAGATTAGAGTTGGCCATCAAGAAGCACAAGTAATAAGATCTGGAAGATGAAAGAAAAGGAGAACTCTTTATTCCCTTGGTGTAGTTGTAGCCAGACATACAGTGTAGGAGGATGGGGCTAATCCTGATTTTCTGACGCTGGGCATTGCTCAAGCAGGCGCTCCTTCCCCAGAGTATGATGGTCCTTTTGGAGGTAGATATCTTGTGTCTTAGTTCAGAACTATGATGAGGTTCCCAAGGCCTCAGGGACCACCCACAGCTATTCCTCCCAGGTCAGTCCCTCTTGGGATACAGTGTGACTCAGGCCATCACCATATGCTGTCCCAGCAACCTGCTTCCCCTTCTAAGTAGCTGGAACCCACTTCTCACCATCTCTGGCTGACACCCCAAATGGATTCTCAGTGTACTCCAGACAGATGGGAGGAACGTGCAATATTTTCTCCCAGTCCGTCTTCCAGAAGGCCTCAAGAAATCCAATTTTAACAGGAGTTCTGATCACATCAGTCTTCTGCGACTTCATTAACGTCTACTGATGTTAAGATAAAACAAAAGCATGACATAGATGACTCTTACAATCCTGCCTCCAGCCTATCTTTCTAGCTTTACCTTTGGTCACTCACTTGTTCCTCACCAATCACCTGTGTCTGTTCCAGCTTCACGGAGCTACTGATCATCCCTGAACACCCAAATAGCAGAAGAAACTAAAATGAATGAGCCATCTATGATGTGTCACTCTCTGTACCTGGACTTTGGTGTATATTTCATTTAATCTACACGATCGACAAGGGCACTGAGGCTCAAACGTGTTAAGTGGCTTTTCCAAGCCTTGAGAGCCAGGAAGTGGTGGAGAAGCTGCTGAGCGGGGTCCAGCCTTTCTGACACAGCGTGACCTCCAAGGTTCAGAGCTGCTACTGGCAAAGCCCTCCTCACAATGTTCTTTCCCACCTTTCTGCCTGGTAGAGCCCTCTGCTTTCTCAAAGCACAGGCTGGATTTTCATCTCCCCTCAACTCTTCCATGGCTACAGTTAACAGGGTTGGTCCCTTGTCTCCCCCAGAACCCAGAGCTCTTTCAATGCCTTGTTGTCACAGTTCTTATCACTTGCCATCCCTTTTACCTGCATTTGTGACAGTCTGTAATTACTAAGTGCAGGACATTTTGGGGACCAGGACTGAAGGTAAATTATTCATACTGGATCCTTAGCTCTTGCACAGGGCCTGGTAAGTTTAAGATGCTCTATCCTATTTGATGGAAGGAGGGAAGGAGGGAGGGAGGGAGGGAGGAATTTCTTAGACTGTCCCACCACCATCTATGGAATGGAAAAAAAATATGCTTCGCCTGGTAGGAAAGTCTCTAACCAGTACTATCTAGTCATGCCAAATAATGGGATGTGCCATATATACATCCGGGAATAAAAGATACTAGAAGTAAAAAGATGGGTTAAAATGGCAGCAAAAAATAACATTTAATGAAAATACTATTAAAAATAGTGACAAGAAGTACATCAGGCCATAATGGTTCCAAAATTGACCTGGAACATAAAATACCCTGAATTAAGTTAAAAAAGCTTTAGCAGCAAAGATGAATTATTTTTATATAAGCAAAAAGATAAAATAAAGATGAGGAACCTGTGAAAATAGAAAACTAAGAGAAAGATTAACATGTAAGATCAACATGTAAGATCAAAGGTGACATCTCTAAAACTCTAGAGCTCAAATAAGAATTTTTAAAAGTGGATTACAGTGGTTATATATTATCTTTATGGTGATTGAGATTAAAATTAGCAAAACTAACACAATTAGGGTCTAAAATTGTTATTTTCAGTGTTCTAATCTAGAATTAAAAGGGAAAATGAGAAAATATTTTAACAGTTGTGTATTAGAAATACAAAGTGAATAGTATTAATAAGATCTCACATGAAAGGTGTGGAATAAAATCACTTCTTTCTGAGGGCTGGAGTAAAATTTGTTTATTCTCCTCAACATGACACGAGCCATGGTTTTAACAAAATTGGTTCAGTTTTCTCTGTGTATGTTTGTATAAAATACTATACCACTGCAAAGCTAATTAATGTCAAATTGAAACACTAGAATGTAGTTATTACATGGGTATCGTCTAAATTTCAGTACTCTGTCTTTCCACTGCTTGCATTAAGCATAAAATAGAAACCAGCAATTCTCAGAGAAAAGCACAACTGTCAGTTTCAGAAGTTTATAAAACAGTGGTCCAGCAGTTAGAAAAAGGAAATGCTGTTGACCACAAAACAAGATCTATCTACGGAAGAACTTTAAGGTGATAATTTGTAAAGTTATTTTGCATTTAAAGAGTAAGAGAATCTAGGAAGATCATTTTAATCTTGCATATATTTAATCAGTTGATTTCAAGAACCTTCATCTTAAAAGTACCGGAGCACAGAACAGGAATATGTTTACTGAGACACTAAGTCCCTGAGCTAATTACTATAAAATGAATGAGCTTGAAATATACAAAAGAAGATGTCACAGTATTTTATCCAAAGAGAGTTCAAGAGCCTTTGTATAATGAACACAGCTTCTGACCTGAAGGCACTGCCATATGTGCAAAGATTATAAAATAAGTGCATTCAGAATGGCGAGTAAACTTCTCCACTTAACTGATTTTGTTCACTAAGACTAAACAAGACACTTGGTTTCAGGGGTGACGCCAACAAAACAATTACCAGGTAGTTAATGCTCCATTTTTGGAAGACATTCTGTTGCAAATTACTTCATTAGGAGTTAATTTGATGAGATCCAATCAGAACAGACTGGTTCAACAGGTGTTATTTGCAAACCTTTTTAATAAGGGATGTTGTAACACACTTTGCTATTGATATTTCATTTTAAAAATTCAGGATCCAGAGGGAAGATAATTATTTTAAATTCTAGTCACATATTCCTCTCAATATGTTCACTAAAATCCATCTTGAACACGAAACACCTACAGCTATTCTCCCTAGTAAACAAAGATTAGTGGCCGAAAAATAAGTGTTTTGAAATACAGGAAGTGAAATCAGTTTGTATGATTTATGTTTCTAGAGCATTTCCAGTTTGTTCATTCAGTTCATATTTCTTGAGCACTTACTCAGGATTCAGGAACTGTGTAGGACAGAGAACAGGGCAGTGAACGAGGCAAATTTCATCTCTGTTCTCAAGGAGTTTATACAGTCTAATGGGGAAGACAGATAGGAAATAATATTTGCACAAAAATACATTTCTTCCACACAAGACGGTGGAAGAGAAAGCTCTCAAGGTTTGGAGCCAGACAAACCTGAAATCAGATCCTGCCTAGCAGTGAGCTTGTGACCACATTTTAGCATGCTTATTTTTTAGCAAAACAGGAATTGTGAAACCCGCCATAGAGAATTCTTCTCAAAACTAACTGGAATAATGTCTGGGAAAGACTGACAATTTACAGGTATACAAGTCATTTTGTTTTTTCCCTTATTTGCATTCCTTATTCCTTGATATTCCATTCACCTAATACTGGCCATAAAAATCTGACAGCGAAAAACCCTTTTCCTCTATTAAATTTAACAAGTTATTTAATAAAAAATTCACTTCAAAACAAAAGCTAAAATAATTTTGTTAGTTAATGAAGGAGTTATCTCTATTGAGAATAAGTGTATATGGAATTTTGTTATCAAGTTCCTAGCCTATTCTCAGTGTTCATCCAACTTCCTTACAATTTAAAACATAAAAAAAAAAAAGGAGTAACATTTTTACTGCCTGAGGGAAAACTGGATTTTATCTTCAAAACAACAAAGCTCACAGAAAGCAAAGAATAAAGCACACACTCTAAGCTATCTCCTCTTAGGTATAAGAAAACCAAGTTCATGGAATTAAAATCAAACGCACTTAAGGCAATTATCAGTAGTTTATAGAATAACACAATTTTTTTGCTTACCGCGGTTGTTGGGTAAAATATTAATCTTCATTGGAAGTGTTCATGCATATTAAAATTTATTTAGGGTTTTTCTTTTAACTATATTTTTAAGACACTAGGTAGAACACTTGATCTTGTATGTGACGTTATGAAGAATGACAGCCATACTCTTCATGTACCGATGGTGCTTTTTTAAACCCTGTAGATTTAACTCCGAGAATCTGAATTTATTATAGTTCATTTTAATATGACCTTCCTTGGAAGAAGGTTTAGCATTTTGCTTATCATCTAAAATTCTGATGAGGAAAAGAATCTTGCTGCCTCTTCTACTTGAGATGTAAAAAAAAGAAAACAGATGTCATAACTTCAGATTAATAGCACCTTGCTGTACGAAGGGAACTTCAACCAAATTCCCTTATTATACTGATGAGAAAACTCAGGTGGTTTAAGGTCCTATTTCAAGTAAGTATCAGAATCCAGATTGGAATGCGGCCTATGTGTGCGTGCGTGTACCCGTGGGGGGATGGGGGGGTAGGGTCCACACGTGCCTGCAACCTTGTGTTTCCCTCTGTATTGAGCGCAAATTAAACTCTTCAAAGTGTCTGCTTTACTTAAGGTTGGAAAGGAGAATTTTACTATTTATCTCAAAGCAGTTTTGAATCCAAGTTTTAGAGTTCACACATGTGCCTCCAGCATTCCATGACCATTTAAAAATGTTATCTTATATAATTTTCAAACAATAAGTAAAGGAACAAATCACATGAACTAACTAAATGTATTAGATACCAGAGTTTAACACATTCAAAACCTCTCATAGACAAGTATTTGCTGCTTAGTTAACTTGCTTTTCGAGAGAACTTGGAATAAAGCATGGGCACAAAGCAAATGACACCAGGGAGCACGGAGGTAATGTGAGGGGCTGAAGGCGGTCAGGAGGCAGCTGCACCTCATCCAGGCAGCTGATTGTTGCCTGAGGAAACACTGAGCCCATGTTGGCCACATCCTAATTCTCTCCAGTCAAGCATAGACTCCAGGTCTTCAGGAAATTATGAAAACAGACCAAAAAAGGACCTAGTTAAGGATCCAACCAGTGACTGGCTTCATCATCACCTGCTCTAATTCACTGAGTTACTAACGATAAGGTGAAAAGGCAAGTCAAATGAAAGAGAACATAACCATCCAGAACCTCCTGGGAATGAATGCATCGCCCTCATTTAAATGTTTCATCACCACCGGCAAGTACTGACGTCAAAAAAGCTCAATCTGCATCTGTCAAGTAGAGATTAACAATACCGCCTCATAGGATTGAGTGCAAATTAAATGAGATAATACACACGGATACTATGGCAGAGTGCCACGCATCTAGTAAACCTCTCTTATTATCAATACTACCATCATCATTTATTTGCGGACTGTTTCTTTAGGGCCATGCTGAATTGAGGCAGTGCATGCAATAACCCCATATAGCAAACAGGTGAATGCATTCTATAAGAAAAAAACTAATCCCAAATAAATTCATATATATTTTTGTCTTTTAATACAAATGTATCACATGGTTCTATAAGACGATTTATCTTCAATGTACTTACAAGTTAAAAATTACTGTTCTTATAAATACAATACGCACCTAATAAAAATCACAATATATCCACAGGAAGAGAAATAATTACACGATGACATTTCCCCAACACAGATTGAATATCCTTTCCAGCTATAGTCACTTATGTAGTACTCAGCATAATCTGCCGGAATCCTTGAAACTACAACTGCTGTTGGTCCTCCTAGAATCTATGAAGGCTATATCATTTTTAGATTAACTTTCTGGAGACATATGCATGTGGTTTTAAAATTTTCTTCAACATCAAATTTTAATAATTTGGGAAGCTTTTCTTCCCCGCCCCCAGACTACAGATAACCATCTGTTTCAATAAAGTTGTTCAATAAAATTGTTTCCACTTGCAAAAAGTGACATTTGTTAACATTCGAAGATCAACAGCCCATTAGGATTTTCTGTTTCAACCAGACTCTCAAACCCATTGTGCTCTGTGGGGTAACCAGAAAAGGCACTAGCATATTTCAAGGAGTTTATAGTCAAGACAGGAAAGTGAGGTGAAAATTCCAAAGGTATCTTTAAAGCTACTATAAATTTAAGCTTGTGCATAAAATAGTTCATTGTAATAGTAAGTTAACTGAACCAATTTAAAACGACTTTGAAAAAATGGATTCAAATATAAGGATTTATATAGTGCTTTTGCTATTGACATTCCAACACATTTGTAACTTTATAGGCATAGTTCCTGAATAAATATGAATAAGTAACAGTAATCATATAGAGATAAACCTTTTCTTTTGCAAAGCTCAAATGTCAAGGAAACAAGCCTCCGGAAACTTGCATAACACACACAACACTCAGAAGCTAGGGGAGACTCCAGGAAAATAAAACCGGAAGTTAAGGGCTCTTCTGTATCTGTATACAGGAACAACAGCTATATTCTCATTATTTCTCCCAAGGAAGTTCTAAAGTGCAGAGCATAATCTTTTTCCTCAGAATGTTCACTAAACCCGGTTTCTAAGGCTGAAGGCCAAAGTTCAAAAATTGCTCTGGAGCTTTCCAACTTCATTTTTGTCAAACCAAATACTTATTGTATAAAAAGGACCGATTTCTGAGAAGCCAGACGACAGGGACCACAGGCGAGATTCTACTAAAGGAACCTGCATCGTATCGTCAAAGGGCTGACTCAAAAACTGAAACTGATTCCAAGAAGTTCATATTCATACAAATATATCTGAAACCCACCTCGGTTTACTTTTATTTCTCCACGCAGTGGAGTATCAAAACTCATCTTCCGAAAGATCAAGACGTTGCCAAATTTCAAAAGAAGTGAAAAGCACCGGGAGATGACTAGCCTTTCATGTACCACAAAGAATACACCTTGCAACACATAACTAGATTCCTAGCCCACAGAAGAGAGAATAACATCACAAAACAAAAGCGCGACCTTTCATCGCGAGCAGCGCTAGACGGCAGAAGACAGTCGGGTAGGCGGCCAGGCTCTCCCGCCAGCTCTCATCCGAGCTGAGGCCTCACCCTCACCTTCTCTTTGGTCTCAAAGAGAAGCCTTTCGGCTGACCAGAGTTCCAGCAGCGGCCTCTTCACCAACGGGACACTGCTGTGAGCTAAAGAGTACTCTTGGCAACTTTCATTGCATCTTATTCGGCTGGTGGGGATTAAGCCAGCAGTGAGGGGACCTAGCCAGACCGCCCTTTTCCTCCGTCTAGCACATCACGTGTCACCACACAGGGCCGCCTCAGTAAGAGGAACACACCCAGAGAGCAGTTGGGGTCCCCTTCCCCCCTAAAAAACGCTGAATTACTTACAAATGCAGAATCTCCGGAGGAAGAGTGGAGACGTTTCCTGCTCTCTGGAACGCCGCCTGCTGGAATGGGCTTCAGCTGAAACCACTTTGAGAAGCTTGATTGGAAGGCGCACGTGGGGGAGGCGCGCGGCTGCGGTGTGTGCTGGGATGCTATTGTTGGGATCAGCTTTTGGCGGTGGTCACAAACCTGGAAGCTGTTTTTCTAGGCATCAAGCTTCAGTAGCCACCCAAGTCCTCTAAGCCTCATTTTCTTTGTTTCAAAAATGAGGATAATAACAGTACCTATTTAAAGGGTTGTTGTGAGGAGTAAACGAGAGAGGTGACCGTGAAAAGCGCTTTGTCAATAACGTGCTCAATAAACGTGAACTCTGGGTGTGCCCACCATCCAATGCCACAGGGAATGCGAGGGGTTGACAAAACAAGGACCCACCAACATTATCATCCTTATTGTTATTAACATTCTCTTCGTGTCCTCTGTGATTCATCTAAACCAGCTGACTTGGCGCTTTTGCCGGCATGCCCTGTAATTTCTCCCCTCTCTTCAGAATCCACAGCTCTTGCTAGGGAGTCACATAAGGGTGAGTCTGAAATCTGCCTCTGCCGTTTACCAGCTATGTAACTTCGGGCAACTGGTTTCATTTCTTTGAGCCTCGATTTCCCCACAGGAAAAACAAGGATAGTAAGAGCATTTCTCTCCATAGGTTATTTATGAGCATGGGATGCCATACGGTGTGACGCAGACTAAGAATTCACCAGATATTCTTAGTAATAAAAATTAGTATTAGTATTCACTTTGCTTGGCATATCCTCTCCATCTAAAACCTACTCTTTCTTTTTTTTTTTTTTGCGGTACGCGGGCCTCTCACTGCTGTGGCCTCTCCCGTTGCGGAGCACAGGCTCCGGACGCGCAGGCTCAGCGGCCTTGGCTCACGGGCCCAGCCGCTCCACGGCACGTGGGATCTTCCCGGACCGGGGCACGAACCCGCGTCCCCTGCATCGGCAGGCGGACTCTCAACCACTGCGTCACCAGGAAAGCCCACCTACTCTTTTTTTAAGGCTCAGTTTAAAAATCTCTTCCACTTGTCCACACATCTAGTCTCTCATGTAACATATATTCTTATGTCTCTTTCATGCTCTTGAGGATTAAGAAATGACTTGGACTTAGCTCCTGGTATCAAGGAGCTCCTAGCATGGGAGCCGAAACAAGTCAAGTGGACATTGCTCTTCGTGTATTGTAGTGTTAAGTGGCCAAAGAAGCATTCATTTTACAGGTGGTGTTAATTTCACACAGGAAGAATCTAGGAAGGGAGACGATGTGTACCATTGTGATGAGAAGCATGGAGTGCTGTGTTAGATCTGAGTTAAATCTCCACCTTGCCACTTGTCAGCTAGCTCACTTTGGATGAATTACAATATTCTCTCTGAACGTCACTTTATGCTTCTGTAAAATAGGGATAACTGTAGAACTTACATGATCGAGGGTGAAGATTAATATGAAGATCCACTTAAAATGCTACAGAAATTTTAATAAAGGTTAGCTATTATTAGTAGTAGTGGTATCAACACAGGTAATATCATCATCAAGACTTAGTGATGGAGATACTGAATATGGTTCTTGAATTATGAGGTGGATTGGAATACAAGGCTGGGGAAAGGAAATGAGGCAAGAAGAAAAACTTGGAAGTGAGAAAGGGTAAGTTTGCAGGCATCTGAGAGAGGCTCACTTTGGCCTCATCAAACACTGAAATGTGTTGTTAGGGTGACCACCTGTCCTGGTTTGCCTGGGACTGAGGTGCTCTCCAGGGAAGCAGGACTCTCAATACTAAAATGGGTAAGTCCTGGGAAAACCAGGATGAATCGATGACCCTACACTTAGAGGATGGTGGCCTAGCAAACCAGGGTCTTCAAGGCCATGTCAAGGGGTTTTCGCTGTATTTGTAGGCAACAGGGAGCTCTTGAAAGTTCTTGAGTAGGGGAGTAACTGTTCAGAAATGTGTTTCGGTCAGTCTACAAAATGAAGTCTTTATCTCCTCTCCCTTACCAAATCAGTCTCCTTCTCATGGCTCCTCCCACAGTCCTTTATTTGTCTGCCTTCTAGCATTTATCACGTTATCTGTATTAAAGATCTGTGTGTGTGTGCATCCTCATAATTTTACAATGTAATCTCCTTGATATCAAGTTTGGATCTTCACGTTATCTTATATGTAAGCTCAGCATGTATTGAGTTGAATTGATTAAAACCTATGATTCTGTACAGTATTAATCGACATTTACTATTCGTCTCAGTTCAAAATTGAACATCAGTTTTCTGTGTGCTTAGTAATTATTCTTCTGGTGACACATAAGGTCAGTCTACTAAAACATTGATTGGCAAATCTGCACACACAACGATCCTCTGTAAAATGTAAAGGAGCATTCTTCCCCTCTCTGTTAAAATTTTGAAATGAAGAAGTTTTTCTTATTCATTAATTTATTCATTCATTCAACCAGCAAATGCATCTTAGTGTACTATGTGTTGGTTCCTAGGCTGTGGCCTCAGATACAAATAAGGAATTGGGGTTCCCCACCTTATTAGGTAGCCAGTTAAATCCCTATAAGGCAGAGCAACAGAGTAGAGTTTATGTGCACAGTTCAAGTCAGCTTAAGGTCATTTTCAAATGCTTGACCACCCTCATGGAAAGGCCTGTTTTAAGTACTGCCAAGTCAACAAATCAAGGAAAAAGCATTAATTTATTTCTATGCATAAGGAACTGTGGAGGAAACCAAGATATACTAGCCAGTGAGATACTATGGCAAGGCAGCTTTAGAACACAGGTTCTAGGGTCAGAAAGATATGGATTCATATTACAGCTCTGCACCCCACTTACTTACCTTTGACATGATATTAACCACTCTAATCCTCAGTTTCTTCACATTCAAAATGGGAACAAAATAGTATCTGCCTCATAGGGTTGTTAGAAGAATAAAACGAGATTGCTCATGTAAGGCACTTAGCGCTGTGAATACGTTTTATGCAAGGAATATGTTCCTTAAGCCCTCAGATAATCTAAGACTGACCCAGGCAAAGGATGGAGGGCATTTCTATCTACTGGCCACAGAGGGGCTTCCTTGTAGCTAGTTCATTCATTCATTCACACAGTTTATAATCACTTGGCTGACCAAGCTTTGAAATTATGGGATTCTTGACACATTTTGGGTTGGGTTGGGTTGGGTTGGGTTTAGTTCCTGGGACGCAGACTCTGGGTGGAGATGAGCATTTGAGAGGTTTGTTAAGGAATGGTGTCGGAACCAATACTTACAAGAAGGGAAGGATGCCGTTTTAAGAAGTCCCCAATCAACCCTCCAGGATGCTCTGAAGCTGAGATGGCTCTTCTAGGTCGTCCAATGTTGGGGCTTTCATTCCCCCGTTGTAACCAGTCCTTGGAGGGAAGGGCGTATGGTCTTCGGTAGGGCAGCTCTCTTCAGATGAGGTGATCTCCGGAGAGACACTGATGTGAGGTCTGTCAGCTCATTTCACTCCCAGCAAGCGGGTGAATTAAGTCCTGAAGTGGGGATCTCGGCAGTGTAGCAGCCCATCCACTATAGGAGTGATTGCCATGATTTCAGATGTTGTACAGTAAGTGAAAGGTTATGTTTTTAAGTGACATAATTTCAAAACTATATACATTGCTACCTTACTGTGTGTGTTCCCTGTTACTACTATTATGCTACTTTTAGCTACTTCTTAATTTCTTATCTACTTTCGGTGTCTATCTTGTAGCATTTTGGTGAAGACTAAAAATCACATAATGTATGTAAGGCACTTTGCAAAGTTCCTGGCATGAAGCAAATGTCTGGTATGTGTTAGCTGTTTTTTTTTTTTTTTTTCATTAAGAGAAGGTCTAGGAATATACAAGCACTCAGTAATAAGCGGAGAAAAGGAAACTATGTTAGAATTCTAAAACTTACAGACTGACTTAAAGCACTAAGCATGTCACTGGCAAAGTTTACATTATGGTATGTGACTAGTGGGTGTCTTGGTCTAGGCTTATGTCAACCTTAAATAAAGGTTGGGGTTTGGGCACCTAGTAGGAAGTCTCGGCCAGACTGAACGTTCTTCACTCCCTCTTATGAGAAGGTAATTTGAGAATGTTAGAATGATACTCTTGTCCATCTGGGGAATGAACATGGAAATAATGATAACAGGGAAGGGATAGAACCAAGATCTAATAAAGGATCTAAATTCAAGATACAGGGTATTTCTCTCTCAACTAGGTCATCATACCATTTTTTGCTTCATCTTAATTATCTTACTTGAATCCTTAGAACATGTGTTTCTCTTAGGCAGAGACCAAAATTCTGTAACTGCTTTTTAATTTACTGAACATAGTAACAGCACTAATGGACAGAATGATGATCTCCCTTTTGACTGTCTTAGTAAGGGGCATGGTTATTTTCTTTAAGTATATTTCACGTACCTATTTGTAAAGGTGACTTCAAAACAAAGCCTTTCGACTGTTGTCTTACTCCTACCCCCACCCCTAAAATAGGGTTCAAATGCTTATTTGGGGATCGGGAACCATGTCCTATTCTGATTTTGTTTCATTTTATTCTGTTTTGTCTTTACCTCCACAAGTACCTAGAGCAGTGCCTAGAATGCAGTGCATGCTCAATAAAAATTTGTTGAATGAATGAATGAATTGCAGAGCTGGGAAAGACACAGAGATGACACAGTCCTCATTTTAGAATCCTGTTCAGACAGATGGAGCCATATGTGGGAGGCTGCTGAGCTCTTTCAGTCAGAGCAAGGACCCAGGTCTCGGAACTTTCCACTGCAACACATTTCTGCATTTTGTACTCTGAGAAGCCAAGGAAATCTGCTCACAGCATTGCTGGACAGTTATGCCCACCCAGGGCATTCCTTTTCTTAGAGCTATTTGCTTCTCCAAAGCTAGATGTAAAACAGAGCACGCTTTCCTCATTCCAAGCCCATAAAATAATGTTATCACCTCGCAATTACCTTCACGCCTTTTTTTCTTTCATATCTTTGGGAATCCTCCTTTTCTTTGTAGGATGTGTCAGATGCCTTCTTTGATCATTCCTCGTAGTTCTGAGGTTCCTCTTAATTATCTAATTAATTCCACAAGTTTGGAATAGATCTAGATCCTACATTAGAAAGAGAAATGAGGACAAGAACAAGTTTAAGAGACGTAAATCTTTAGGAAAATTATTCTAAAAATCTATATACTCATCTTCAATAGAGAAAAATAGTTTTTGAAAATCTTCTATGATCTCACCACCCTAACACAGGAATAATAATAGCATTCTGGTGAGTTTATTCACAGTATTTTTATCTTAGACATATTTTCCCATGGTTATTATCAGAGTGCACTGCACTAACACCTGCAAATTCGACTTATCTACTCAACATTATATGATTAGCATTTCCATTTTTTAAGTTAACCTTTATATAATGTTCACTGGTTGTACAATGTTCCCTTACAGGCCCGCATCACAACTGACTTAATAGTTTTTCTAAAGGTGGACATGAATGCTTTTTTCCAGTCATTTGATATTATCAATCAAGTAGGAATGAGTATTTGGTGTCACATAGCTTTTCCATGTTTTGGGGATCAACCAATGCTCTCTAACCCAGAGTTTCTCAATCTCCAGCACTTTTGACATTTGGGGCCAGATAATTCTTTGCTCTGGGAGGCTGTCCTGAGCATGGTGGTGTTACCTGAAAACTGGGTTCACCTCTTGGTGGGTGTCGAGCCCCCAAAAGACACAACCAAGCCAAAGAGTGGGAGAAGGAGGATTTATTACTTGCAGCAAGAAAGGAGAACACTGGGGACCCTTCCCAAGCAGGGTCTCTCCAAACAGCAAAATTGAGGAAGATTTAAGTTAAGGGTACCTGCATGTTCATGAAGGAGCTTGAGCTGAGAAGGATTGAGCATAGAATTCAGGCAAAGGTCAACAGAGTCCACGCTTTAGTTGACTGGAGTCAGGAGGGTCAGAAAAGGTCAACATCGTCATTCCTTTGGTTCCAATTGATCTAGTGGTTGAGCACCTGAGGGGGTTTAAATTCTGCAAAACAGCTCAAAAATGTAATCTTTACCATTGGGGGGAAAAAAAACCTGGGAGTCTTTATTATCTGATTTATTATCTTTGCTATTGTTCCTTCTCTTGCCCTTGACCCTTAAGGTCATTATTACTGAGACCTATTCAAGGACAGCCATTGTGGGCAGGCTTAGATCACAAATGGCTTAGGCCTAAAATGGCCTCTCTTACGTCAGAAAGCTATATCTGGTTCTTTTCCTCTGGAGACTCCCTACCCTGTCTGCTTAGAGTCAGATATTTAGCAGCATCCCTGGCCTTCGTCTACTAGATGCCAGCAGCACTCCCTAGTAATTACTTTAAATCTAGAAGAACTAAACTGTTCTAAATTAAAGTTTTTCAGATTATTAAAATAATTTAAAATATTAAAAATTTACATAAAATTATATAAAAATATATTAAAACATTAAATATAATATTTAATATGTAATATTTAACTATATAATTATATTAACTTAATTTTTAAAATATTTTAAAATGCCCTATTTATATTAAAAATATGTACCAACTTAAATATAAGGAAAGAAAGAAAAAGGAAGAAAAAGACCATGTAAACACTAGTTAAAAAGAAACCCATGTGGGCTTCCGTGGTGGTGCAGTGGTTGGGAATCTCCTGCCCATGCAGGGGACACGGGTTCGAACCCTGGTCCGGGAAGGTCCCATGACGCGGAGCAACAAAGCCCATGCTCCACAACTTCTGAGCTTGAGCTCTAGAGCCTTTGTGCCACAACTACTGAGCCCATGTGCCCAGAGCCCGTGCCATGCAACAAGAGAAGCCACCGCAATGAGAAGCCCACCCACTGCAACTTAGTCCCCGCTCACCGCAACTAGAGAAAGCCCATGCACAGCAACAAAGATGCAAGCAGCCAAAAATAAATAAATAAAATAAACTTATTTAAAAAAAAAAGAAACCCATGTGGCTTTCTTAATATCCAACAAAATAGACTTTAACACGAAATACTAAAAAGTTCATACTAAAACATGGAATGTCACTTTGTAATGAAAAAGGTTGAATTTTCTGGAAAGATAAAATAATTAACTAGTATGTACCCACAAATATGGCAAAAGACATATCAATCAAATTTATTAAAAATATTTGTTATAAATCTATTCAAGCTTTCATATACATATAATATATATACATATATGTTGACAAAAAATTAATCAATTGATCTAAGAAAGGAATGGAAAATTTTATACAAGCCAAATTTGAGGATTATAATCCAGGAAGAACATCTCAGAAAGCTCTGAGAACTGTTCCACCTGTTAGGAGTCAAGGCACAGTTATATGTTTTTCGAGACAGAGGACTATACATTGCATATAATTGACAGTTTACACAATCCAGATCTAAGCACCATGTGACCCCTTATGAGATCAAGAAGGAATACTATCTTTCAGGAGTCATTTTACTGATACTAGGAGAATACTGGTCTTTATGGTTGAGCAGCTCCCAGTGGGGAAGGTTTGGTTGATGCACAATACAGGTGCACAATGCAGTTGGGGAAGAGAGGAGGCCAAAGGGCACAGAAGAGTTTTTTGTTTAAATTTTTCTTGTCTTGACATAAAATATGAGTTATATCTCACGTATATCATTTATACATATAATTAACGTGTATATTTCAGTAGGACAAAACATTGGGGTAATTCGGTGACAAAGTATGACAAAATAGAAGAGACTATTTCAATTAGGTGTTTAAATTTCTTGCTTAATCTATGCCTAAACCCACTGAATTCATCTGATTACTCTGTGTGGCAAGTGAAAATGCAACAGAAGTTTTATATGGATGGAAAATAATCACTCGCCATCTCCCTCTACGAGGATTATGTCGCTAGCCACTGTAGTCACTGACATTCAACACACCCTAAAGGGGTTCAGGGTGGAGATCAGGAATGAGACACTCTGTGCTCTGGGAAAAACTGGCAGAACAAGACTTCAGACAGTTAGATAGTTTTCAGGAGATTTTATGAGCCCAAATTATTGCATCTTCTCATATCTAGAAAAGCACTAAAATCATTAATGGAGACCTCTGCTCCTTTGGACTAGCAGCAAACTTCTTGTGACCAGCAGTAACCTATCAAAGTGTGTGCTTGACTGCACGTACCCCCCTTCACTAAAATAACATGTATACTGACCTTCCCTCTTACCTCTTTGGATCCATTCCTCAGAGATATCTGAGAGGCTGTCTCCCAGGCTATAGTCCTCATTTTGCCCCAAATAAAACATAACTCACAGCTCTTATGTTGTGTTTTGATTTTTGTTTTTTCCCCCAGTTGACAATATATGACCTCATTCCTTAATCTATCCATCCATTTCAGACCATTATCCATTAGGTAGAGTCAGGACCAATTCAATGGCAGCTTCAGAGATGTAGGGAAGGTTGAAATTGGGTTGGAAGATATACTGATAAGTTGCATAGTTCAGTGTAATATAAAACATAACATGAAAACTACTTCAATCATAAACTGAGAATCTTATAGTAATTAAAATCATTTTCTTAAGAAATCATTTAGAAATTTTTGAAAGATGTTTATTGCTGTTATCTTTAATACTCCTTTTTTTCCCCTCTAGTACAAGAAATATGCATAGAATTGACAATTCTTAGAATAACATGGAGATATTCAGCCTTCTCATGAGATTTAGCATACAGTGTTATTCTTCCTATGTAGCCAAACTGTGTTATGTTTTTCTAAAGTGAAAGTGTTAAAATATACTGTGGCGTGACTTTAGTTTATATTGTAATTTTATTTATCACCATCTTCTTGGTAATACAGTATAGCAAAAGATTCAAAAGATAAAACTGTTCCTACCTTTCTGTACTGGCTGATATACGTGCGTACATGTGTAATATCCTATGCAAGTCACCCCTTCTGCACGTAATATAATAGTTTTAGTTTTAACTTTTTTTAAAAAATGAGAGTAGTATTTACATATAACCTACACACATCCTCCCGTATACTTTTTTTAAAAAAAATATTTATTTATTTATTTACTTATTTGGCTGCACCGGGTCTTAGTTGCGGCACATGGGATCTTCATTCCTGGCATGCGGGGTCATTTAAAGAGCCCACATGGAAGAAGCCGCATAGCACAGAGAGATCAGCTTGGAGCTTTGTGACCACCTAGAGGGGTGGGATAGGGAGGGTGGGAGGGAGGGAAACGCAAGAGGGAAGAGCTATGGGGACATATGTATATGTGTAACTGCTTCACTTTGTTATAAAGCAGAAACTAACACACCATTGTAAAGCAATTATACTCCGATAAAGATGTTAAATAAATAAATAAATAAAGAGCCCACATGTGCAATTAATTTTCTTTTATTACTGAAGTCTACAGAACATTAGTTCACATTAGCAAGGTATATTATGTTCTGAATAATTATAACCGGGACTTCCCTGGTGGTCCAGTGGGTAAGACTGTGTGCTCCCAATGCAGGGGACCCGGGTTTGATCCCTGGTCGGGGAACTAGATCCTGCATGCATGCCGCAACTAAGAGTCTGCATGCTGCAACTAAGAAGTGTGCATGCCACAGCTAAAGATCCTGCATGCCGCAACGAAGATACTGTGTGTTGCAACTAAGACCCAGCACAGCCAAAATAAATAAATATTACATAATTATAGCCATATGTTATCACTTGCACATTATTTTGAATTTATCTGCTTTGTCACTGTGTCCTCACATGGAGGGGAGAAAGAGAGTAAGCTCTCTGGTGTCTCTTATTATAAGGGCACTAGTCCCATCATGAGGGCCCCACTCTCATGAACGTACCTAAACCTGATTACCTTCCAAAGGCCCCATCTCCACATACCATCATATTGGGGGGGAAGGGCTTTGACATAGGAATTTTGGGAAGACGCAGCTCAGTCCGAAGCAGCAATCAACAAGGAGGTCTCCAAGGTACGATCCACTACAATGAACTATTAGGTCTCATAAGCACTGAGTGCCACGGAAGCATTTTTTTTCTCTCAGCACAATCTGGGACTAGTTAGCCAAGCAGCTTAGAGCTCAGTGCTGATGGATCAGCCAACTCAGACTAAATCATTATGAAAAAGCATACCTTTATTGTCACTGTCCTGATTATGCCCCTCTCTCCTTCTTTCTTTTTCTTTTTTGGTAACCAGAGGCATCAGCTGACATTGTGTGGCTAAATCTGGAATCATGCATCATCACTGATGGAAAAACACCCTGAGGAGAGAAGCATCATCCACCTCATTTAACAAAGATGTAAATAGTGCGTTCCATCATATCCAAATACTCTTTCTTAATGACTCACGCTACAACCTTATGTCCACCACATTTTCTTTAAGGAAAAATTCAAAACAATTTTTATTGCCATCTCATTTTAAGATTTCATACTTTGATAGTAGAACCTCCTTCTTTCTACCACCTCACATATCAGGGGTTTTCTTTGTTTGTTTGCTTGTTTGTTTGTTTTTACTTTTCTATTTGAAAAAGTGTAAATCTGCAAGAGTAGAACAGTAAATTCCCATAAATGCTTCACTTTGATTCACCAAAACGATAACATTTTGCCACTTTTGCTTTATTCCTGTGGGTGCATACATTTATTTATTGTTAATTTAAGTATAGTTGATTTATAATGGCGTGTTAGTTTCAGGTATACAGTACACTGATTCAGATAGATATATATATATATATATATATATATATATATGTATATATATACTTTTTCAGATTCTTTTCCCTTATAGGTTATTACAAAATACTGAGTATAGTTCCCTGTGCTATACTGTAGGTCCTTGCTGTATGTGTATACTTTTATACTGATTGTTTATGCCAAACCATTTGAAAATATGTTGCAGGAATCATGAACCTTCAACCTATATTCTCTTAGAACAAAGGCTTGAACCTATATTCTAAAGACTTGAACTTATATTCTCTTAGAACAAAAGCATTTACTCAATAAACAGAACCCAGAGGATGAAAGGAAGAAAATGCTGATCTTCACCAAGGACAGGTGTGAAAGGGACCAAATTTTTAATTAAGAATTTATAGAGCAATTAAATTTCCCCTATGACTGCAGGAACCCGGCAAATAAAGGGATTCCAAACTGAGTTTAGGCCTGCTCCTTTGACCTGAATCATTAAGAAAGTGTTTGGGGGACTTCCCTGGTGGTGCAGTAGTTAGGAATCCGCCTGCCAAATGCAGGGGACACGGGTTCGAGCCCTGGTCCGGGAAGATCCCACATGCCGCAGAGCAACTAATCCCGTGCGCCACAACTACTGAGCCTGCGCGCTACAGCCTGCGAGCCACAACTGCTGGGCCCGTGTGCCACAACTACTGAAGCTTGTGAGCCTAGAGCCCGTGCTCTGCAACAAGAGAAGCCACCGCAATGAAGAGTAGCCCCTACTCGCCACAACTAGAGAGAGCCCGCGTGCAGCAGTGAAGACCCAACACAGTCAAAAATAAATAAATAAATAAAAAGTGTTTGGATTCTATTTGCACTACAGGCTTTAACCCCGTGAGGAGTCAGTGGGCTAACACAGGTGGAAAAATCAGCAATTCATTGATTTGGTCCATTCTAAACATAGTTGAAGCTTCCTTAAACTATTTCTGAGACCCCACGCTGGCTGCATTCCTTTAAATGCTTGTATTGGTTCCCTCTCAGCCGTTAGGATTAACACACTGCTGGGCCGGGGTTTGCTTTTAGATCCACAGATTAACAACCCACAGATCTCCTTTTGCCAGGCATCACATCATCCGTTCTGGAGCCAGTCATTCTGCAAGCCTCAGGCTTGAGGCTCAGACTAGGAAACAAAACTTGCCACCTGGGATCCAACTTTAAACCCAAATTCAAACACAGGCTGATGCTGGGAGGTCAAAATTCCCTTGGTGTAGTTTACTTACAGCTCCTGACCTTTAAGTATTATAACAATTCCTTCCACTGCCTTCCTTGTCTCTGTATTCATTTGTGTCTGACAAAGCTGGTCTCACAAACTCTGTTAGTACCATGGAGCTTTCCCACACCCCCTTTCCTTGGTCTCTAACCATTGATCGCTTCCTGACTGCTCTTATCATGCTACACTCTTCTTTGAGAAAGGTGTTTTTGGCAAGAAGGTCTCACCACAGCCCTCATCTTATTATACACAGTCAGCGTCTAATTATGTCATGCCACTTTTTTTTTTTCCCATTGGGACTAAACCTTGCTTAATCAAGTTGGCCAATATATTTGTGGTACTGTCTGTTTTGAAGAGAATTGTTTCAAATTTGAATTTCAAAGTCCTTACGAAAAGAATCGGCCTGCATTCCCTGCCTCACGCTCCCTTACTCATCTTCAAAGCACATCACTCACCCTCTGTTTCTGTCATCACATCTCCTTTTTCTGGCTTTGACCCTTTTTTTTCCCCTTATAGGGGCCCTTGTAATGACACTGGGTCCACCTGGCTAATCCAGGATCATCTCCCCATCTCGAAATTCTTAATTTAAGCACATCTGCAGGCTCTTTTGCTTTATAAGGTAATACATTCACAGATTCTGGGGATCAGAATGCGGACATCTTTGGGCAGCCACTATTCTGTCTACTACACCCATTCACCATCTGATATATGCACTTATGCAATTAATTATGTGAACATTTATTCAGCACCTAACATATATCAGACACTGAGGTAGTTGATGGGAAAGTAAAGAGGAAGAACTGACCAGATGTACACAAAGCAATATACACAAACCTTAAAAACATAGTACTGAGTGAAATAACTAAGAAACAGATGAGATCCATAGCATAATACCATTACATAAACCACAAGGATATATAGAACCTCAATACATATTTTACAAGAACAGATATATACACAAGGACCCACATCAAACCATTATAATGGTCGTATATGAAGTAGGAGAGGATAGGAGTAGAGAATGGGGGGTAAAGGAAGTATACATCTATAACACAAGAGATGGGACATCTGTACCAAAGACAATATTGTGTTATGAACACACAAAATGATTAACTCAGATCCTTGCAATGAATATTTCAAAGGAAGATAAACAAAACAGTTTTAAACAATAAACATAGTAGGTTGATGTAAAGTGTAATAGAGCTGTTAACAAAGCAGGAGGGCACAGAACAGACAGGAGCATATTGTAGAATACTGGTTCTCAACTGGGGATGATTTTCCCCTAAGGAACATTTGACCATCTCTGGGGACATCTTTGGTTGTCAAGTCTTGGTGGGAGGTGCTACTGGCATCTGGTGGGGAGAGACCACGGATGCTGTTGAGTAGTATTTGATAACACACAGGACAAACTCCTCTCCACTCCCTCCCCGGCCCTGGCACGACAACGAATTATCTGGCTGCAAATATGAATACTGCTGAGATGAAGAAATCCTGTGATAGACTAACCAGAAATAAAAATTAAATATCTCTGAAATTATTGTGGTATGCCAGCAGATTTGCTTTATAACTATTTGATTATTTTAGGGATTAAAGTACCATCAACTCCTCATCGTCTGTGTTCTCTCTGCTGTGTTTAATATACTTCTTTCCTAATACCTTATGCCTGTTCTCCATGAATCTCGGTTCCTATGTCTAAATGCTGAAGACAATGATGTTTCTTCTCTTCAGGTTTTTTAGTGATACCACGAGCTTAAAAATATTTGGATCACGATTGAGGTTAGAAAGAAACAACAATCATTGTTTAATTCTATTAGTTCCATTTGGGTTATAAACTAAATCTTCATACAAGGAAGGGTGTTGATGTCCCATATTTTCACAGCTGCTTTGGCATTCTAAGTTTAAATACTGTAAAGGGTCCAGTGGAGTAATTCTATTCAGGGTCTCCATTCTCGTACAAAAACTCAGTCTTGTAGGAGAATAGTGAAGCATGGTCAGCTTGACAAATATCAATTGTTAATCATGTATATACATGACATATATGATATATATGATATATAATTATATATACGATTAGCCATTTATATATGTAATTATATATATGATTAACCATCTGTATATGTATGATTAACCATGTATATATAACCATGGTGTGTGTGTGTGGCATATATATATGCCATTTCATTTAATTATTTAGTGGAAAGATTAAAAAATGCTAAATTACTATACATCTAAAACTATCAATTTAGTCTGACAAAGTCAAATTACTTAACAGTATGACTCTTACCTTTCTAGCTTTTCCTTTTTCCCCTTTTCTTGGTGCATAAAAATATCTCAAACCTATACCAATAGTATTGTCCATTCATGATAGATATTAGCAGATACCAATTGACCATGTGTTTGGCATAGAACAAGACATGTTTAATGGAGAAAAAAGTCCTACAACCTCTCATTTTCAATAGTCTGTCTGATTCCCAGGGACCTTTATATACTGTAATCAAAAGAAAGTTGGCTTGGGAGCCATAGATCCCTATATGACTATGGGCAAGGTATTTAAATTCTCCAAGTTTTAGCCTCTTCATTTGTAACACTGTTCTTATAAAATTTAATTAGAACATGAAATTAAGCGAAATAATGTAAGTAACACATAGCCATTAACTTCCCTTCCTTGTTCAAGTCCTGAATTAATCCCCATCAATACTGAAGTATGAATGTGTTAATGCTTTGCTTTCCAGGTCAAGCCAAGATAAAGCAAATAGGTAAGAACATACTCTATCGCTTTTATGACTGTTTCTATGGTGTATCTTTTCATGCCTAGCTTAAATCCCACACCAGCTGAACAGAAACTCTTCTCTCTTCTGAAGTCCTCAACATTAGCTTTTTTAAATACTCATTTTCTGCTAACTAGGGCTGCCCTCAACCCTCGATTTTTAATTGATTATTATGTGAATGTGTTTTATCTCCATGGATGAATCATACGAGCCATAAGATCCTTGAAGTTAGGAAATATATATATATATATATATATATAGAGAGAGAGAGAGAGAGAGAGAGAGAGAGAATATACCACCTTATATCATTTGTATCTACCTATCTATCTATCCATCCATCCATCCATATATACACCTTAGTCTATTCAAGCTGCTATAACAGAATACCATAGACTGAGTGGCTTATAAACAACAGAAATTCATTTCTTACAATTCTGGAGGCTGGAAAATCAAAGCTCAAGGCACTGGCAGATTTGGTTTCCAGTGAGGACTTGCTTCCTGGTTCACAGATGTCTGCTTTTTCACTGTGTCCTCACATGGTGAAATTCTCTGGGGTCTCTTTTATAAGGGCATTAATCCCATTCATGAGGGCTTCACCCTCATAATCTAATCACCTTCCAAAGGTCCCACCTCCAAATACCATCACAATGAGGAACAGGTTTCCACATCAATTTTGCAGGAACACGTTCAGTCTCTATCTGAATTGCTAACTCTATCTATCTCTATCATCTATATGTATTTTTTTGGCATCAGGAACATTGCTTTATACGGTGCCTGTCCAGAATGTAGATTCAGGGTGGAGTATGGAGGTAATAAATATTTTTGGGGAATTGAATATCCCCGCTGCAAATTTTACAGTCTCTTTTTTTTCACATATATGCTAAATCTCAAATACTTAAAAGACAAATTAATGTGTTTTAACATCCTCCAGTATGATTAGATTTGGTGATTCACAAAATGCAATCTTCTAGTTGTTACCATGTTGAATCCTCACATCACCTTAGAGGGAATGAAAATTAAAATACAACCAAGGCCAGTAATGTTTAATCAGTAAACCTGAATGTTAGTATCTATTTAGAGTTTTGTATTCCAAAGAAACTAAATCATATACAATATATAAGGTTCTAGAAATTACCCCCTAAAATCCTTTTTCAATATGTAGTATTATATCAAATTTATATTCAAATAATCATTTCTGTTGCTGTACAGCAGGCATTAATCCAGCCAACACAAAAGTCTTTAGCAAGGAAAAATGTCATATTTTGCTGTAGCCGGAGCCTGAAAAGAATAAATATACCATAAGGATGTCATTTGCTAAAGTGTTAAGAGTCACCGGTATTTTCTCTTTACTTTCATTTTATGTAGCTCTGGTCAATTTCACAGCCTGAAGCCATACTGAACAGGGAAATTGGAAAACTGCAGAATAGATTTGCAGAAGTGAATTCCTATTTTCTTTTACACTTCCTTCATCAGAGTTGCTATCATTCTTGTGTTGTGTGGTATTATTATCAGCAGGACCCTGGGCTCAGCTGATAATTGCTAAAGTGGTTCTCTTAAAGTGAAGGCAGAAAAAAACCAAGGCAACTGTGCATTTTTCTCATTTTCCAAATTTGCTGCTTTCATACCCTTCATCTTTTTAGAAGACTTTTCTACTCTCAAACAACCATGGTTATAGCAATCTTCTTTGCCTTTGCTTCCTAGGTAAGAAACATTAAAATAATAAAGCTCTAAATGTCTACTTTGAACTAAATATGGGTCCTTCAACTATTCTGGTTTGCTTTTTCAATTTTCATCCTTACTAAAATTTACTTTAAACTGTAACTATTTGAGAAGAGTGCTTCAGAGGACAATATAGTACTTAATACATAAAGAAGAAAACTGGTTTACTCTTGCTGCTGCCTTTCTAGATTAGCAGTGAGTTCTTACTAAATTTCAAATTAGAACTATTTGAAAACAAGCTGTAGTCTTTGGCTGTTTAGTATCAACCCTGAAATAAAAGCTCCTTTGTAGTCTTATAAATCATTGAGAATGAATATTGTGGGACCATTGGCTCAATTTTTACATCTTCTCACTTATTCTGTATTTTTAAAAAGCGTATTTGTAATGATGACGGAATCTTTACCATGTAATGTCATTTGCCTAGTAGAATGGAGTCTATTTACAGTGTCATATAAATGGCACCCTTGTAATTATAAATCTTCATTTCTCCCGTTTATATTTAAATTGGCTTTTGTTCTTTGTATTCCACCCACCTCCAAATTCAGAAATTCTGGGGGATCAAAGAATCAGAAAACTTAAAAAAAAAACAAACTAAACAAGATTGCCAAGTCTATTTGTTAATTAGGTGAGAATTAAATGAAAAAGAAAATTGGCCAAATTTCTTAAGTCTTAGACAGGTGGCTACCAAAAACAAAACACAAACAATAAAACCCCTATTTTAACAGGTTTGAAAAGGTTGCCAGGTAAAATATAGAACACCCAATTAAACTTGGTTCAAATAACAAGTGATATTTTACTCTTAAGTATGTCCCTAGTATTGTGTGTCCTGTGTTTTTATTTGCTAAGATCTGGCAACCATAAGGATTGATGCCATTTTTTTTCTTAATACCATGAATATTGTGAGTGAAACTCCCAATATTTCCATAAGGTAGAAAGCAACAGTGTCTGGGTCATAAAAAATGGAAATTTAAAGTTCTGAGTAACAAAAGTTAAATCAATTTCATCCATGCAGAACTGTGCAGATAGCGTTTTCATAACATGAATTTATAAGTCCATACCAATGTCCACATATCCCAGCCCCGAGGAAACACCAATTCTTGTTAACTTGTACAGAATTATAATACTTTTGAGATCTAAATTATTCAGCAGACCTAGCGGACAGAATTGGATTGTTTTTCACCATTCTCTCTGTTTCACAATCACAAATCCCAAGATCCCTCATCAGGAAATTCAGTTGTTTGATCTTTTCAGGGTTAGAAAAGCTATGCTCATTGGCTAACTATATCTCTACTAAAAATTCCTTCCTATTCACTGATAAGACTTCCTTACATTTCAAACATTTAGAAATAGCATTTCCAATGTTAGCTCATTTGTGTCTTACATTTATTTTTAAAATATTAAGTATCTATAATGCGCCAGTCACCCTGTTACATGCTGCAAACACGAGACAAGAAAATCAAAACACGTCAACAGTAAAATTTCTTCTTTCTTTCAAAAGGCTTGCAGCCTATGAGGCAGATAGAATAGGAATTATTATTCACACACTACAGGTGAAGGAGCTAAGTGTCCAAGAGTTAAAGGGTCTTATCTAAGGGTCTTATCCACATTAAGAAGTAAAGAGCTAGGGATTCAATAATTGTCCCTGGCTCCAGACTCAGGGCACTTTCCAGTATTTCGTCAAAGGAAATCCCAGTCTACATAGTATCTTAACCACTCCATTTACCAGGAGCAAAAAGGAAAGCGTCTTAAAAGTGGAACAGGTGTTCCCTGGGTGCTCGAGAAAAGCAAGGCATTGAGTGGGAGTTAACGATCCTGGCCAGCCATTGTAACCAGACCAAGTTTATCTGTGGCAACCGGAGCACTCGGCCAAGGCGATGCTATTTCAGTTGGGTGTCACAGGTGATTCATCAGAGATGGCTTGCTTTTCGGCCTCCTGATATTTTTCTTCGGGGTGGGGTGTCAGATTTCCTTCGCATTTTTGGACAACAGCCTTCTTGTCCATTTCCAAATTTTTCTGGTTTCACAGCCCTCACGCGGACCCCCGCTTTCATACCGGAAGCTAGTCATTGGCAGGAGATTTAGGAAACGAAGAACAAGGTGGAAAAAAAAAAAAAAAGATCCGGGGGCCTGGAGAGAGGCCTAAAATGGGGAAATTTGCACTTCAAGAGCTTCCCCTACCCCAGCCTCTCAGAATGACAGCTCTCCTCAGCCAGAAGACTACCTCTCCCGGCAGGCACTGCGCGCCCCACAGACACAGGCTGGCGGGCTCCCTGCGCTCCGCCTCCGCCCGGACCAGCCAATAGGAATCCCCAGCTTGGGCCTCCGCCCTACCCGGACCACGCGGGAGCGGGGTCAATAAAACTACATTTCCCGACTCACCTGTGCGCTCCTCGTGGCCAATCGGTGCCCGGAGTTCGGAGCTTGGGGGCGGAGCCGGATGCATAGGCCACCCCATTGGCTAGGGGCGGCTTAGAAGAGCCGGAACCCGGGAGAGAGAGAAGCGAAATGACATTTCCTCTTTAAATAGCTGGAGCCCGGGCCCCGTCGAGAAATGGCCGCGTCGGCAGGTGGGTCGTGTGGTGGCTTGGGAGGTGTGGAGGGGAGGTGGGCCGGGGACGAGGCTCAGGCTGCGAGCTGAGGCGGTGGCGATGAGGAGCCGGAGCGAAGGATGGAGAGGTGGACAGGGATGAGGGGAGGGAGGATGAATGGCGCGGAGGGAGGTGGGCGGTCCGGCCGGACAGGGATGGGGAGGCCGGGTACCGGCCGCCGTTCCGACCTGTTCGCCAGGCGGTTGAGGGGGCACTGGCGGCCGCCATCCATCGAGCTTCCCTCGTGAGGCTCCTGCCCTTCGCTCTGAGCTGGGACGTTCTGGCTGTCGGCGGAGTCGCCGCAGACACCTCGCCTGTTCTGCCCGCACGGTCCCTCTGCGAGCACGGGGCTTCGGGCTCGCCGGGCTCCCAGAGGAGCAGGCTGGTGTGTGAACTTGCATCGCAGCTCGCTCTTTCCCAGATCCTACCTCGCGGTCCCACTGGGGGTGTCTGTGTACATATATGCATTTCTGTAGCGGGGAAAAAACAAGCCAAGCGAAGAAACAAACAACTCCCCGCCCCATCCCACACACACCAAGGAAAAAAAAAAAAAAAAAACCCAAACCAAAAAACAAAAAATAAAACCCGCGACGCCGAAACTGGCTCCGAACTTCTTGTGGTTGTACGATTTTTCTCCTCCTAGATTTAAGTAAGTCTTCCCCAACACCGAATGGGATTCCATCTTCAGACACAGCCAACGATGCCATGGACCCCTTCCATGCTTGCAGTATTCTAAAGCAACTCAAAACAATGTACGATGAAGGACAGCTGACAGACATTGTAGTGGAAGTGGATCACGGGAAAACATTTTCCTGTCATAGAAACGTTCTTGCTGCAATCAGCCCTTACTTCAGGTATGACGATGGTGGAAACCTCTATTGATATCCTCACCAAGTTCCCTTTCTCCCTCAGTATTGCCCACTTGACTTTTAGACTGAGATGCAAGAATGAGATGAAACCAGTGCATTTGTTTCCTGAGAATAAATAACATGCCCTATTTTATTAAGCGCACCCCGCCCCTTTTTTTATTTGACAAATTCTTCTAGAATTCAGGTGGTTGGTTTTTAAGTTAGTGAACATGTTTTTGTTTGTATGTTTCAGAAAAATCTAAAATTGCACTGCCCAATATGGCAGCCACTAGCCGCATGTGGCTATTTAAACTTCACTTACCTAAAATTAAATAAAATTAAAAATTCACTTCCTCACGTACACTAACCACATTTAAGGTGCTCAGGAGCCACCTGTAGGTAGTGGCGGCCACACTGTACAGCCCAGATACAGAACCTTTCCATTACTGAAAGTTTGATTGGACAGTGCTAATCTGAAATTTGTTCCAAAAATTTATCCAGGATTTCTTTCGTGCACATTAACTCTTTTAGAGTTTAAAACAAATTACCCACTTAATGGATTGTTTTAATGCCCAGGGGATAAGAGCAGTGAAATGAAAATGAATGAAATACAGTTTCTATGTGTCTTAGGCCCCAGACTAGTGATTATTTCTTAAGATTTCCGGAAGTTTTTTTTTTTTTTTCTTTTCCGGAAGTTTTTTTTTTCTTTTTCGGTACGCGGGCCTCTCACTGCTGTGGCCTCTCCCACCGCGGAGCACAGGCTCCGGACATGCAGGCCCAGCGGCTATGGTTCACGGACCCAGCCGCTCCGCAGCACGCAGGATCCTCCTGGACCGGGGCACAAACCCGTGTCCCGTGCATTGGCAGGTGGACTCTCAACCACTGTGCCACCAGGGAAGCCCCGGAAGTATTTTTAAGCTAAGTTTTCATTTTCATTTATATTCATCTTTATACATCATAAAACTTTGTAAAGTAAAATTTCAAAACTTGGGTCTAAAAAATAATTTCATACTCTAAGATCAGTGATAAAGGCAATTTCCTGTTTGAGTTTAACTTCTCCTTTTGCTTAAGTGCTCACTTTAAGCCTTTCTGTATTCAGAAATGGTGCATGAAATGATTGTGAAATAATTTTCTCAACCTTTATAGGGCATATAGCAGTGTAGTGTTCCAGACACTGGTTTCTGGTTCCTCTTTCTCAGAATACTGTGTTAAATATAGTCACTTCAGTTTGCTGTTTGTGATGTAACCATTTAGACTTACGTAGGGTAGGTCATTAGACTATTAAGTATTAACCATAATGAGGCAGTGAGCTGGAAAGAAAAGAGAAGAAACAGGTATACACAGAAGGTATGAAGTTGGGCCTCTAATGGAAACTGCTGGTGAGATTTATTTATCTAGGCTATCCATTAGATATGGTTAGGTCATTTATGTGTTTAAATATTTGTCACAATTACTGCTTATCAAGCTCTGGGCAAGGCTCACTCTACATACATTACTTTATGTAATCTTTACAATCCTGTCTCTACATAGTTGTTATTCCCATTTTACGTGTGAAAAAACTGAGGCTCAAGGAGGTTAAGTGACCTGCCTAAATCATGTATCTAACTAGTAAGTGGCAGAGGCTGGGTTTGATTCCAGAGCCAGGCTTCTTAGTCACTGTATGACTTTTAAGGAACAAGGGTGGGTTCTCTTTAAAGTTTAATATACAGAAGTGTTCATTGTATATTAGATTTGAATAGTAAAAAGAAATAAAGTGAAGATGTCTATATCTCACTGTAGTTCTATATTCTGGCTTATATCATTTAACGATCATACTTACTTAAAATTAAGTTTTGAAGACCTGACAAATCACTTGGAAAGAAGTATGCTACAGTAGATTTTCTTAATTTCCAAGCAGTTAAGGAAATGCTTGAAAAACTTTCTAAGCGTAAGGTATGTGAATTCAAATGAAGATATTTGGCTAGAAGACTTAAGGATTAGGTTCTTCTCTCTTGCTAGAGCTGTTTGTACAGAACTTTCTTTCTTTTTTTTTTTTTTTTTTTTCGGTACACGGGCCTCTCACTGTTGTGGCCTCTCCCGTTGCGGAGCACAGGCTCCAGACGCGCAGGCTCAGCGGCCATGGCTCACGGGCCCAGCCGCTCCGCGGCATGTGGGATCTTCCCAAACCGGGGCATGAACCCGTGTCCCCTGCATCGGCAGGCGGACTCTCAACCACTGCGCCGCCAGGGAAGCCCCAGAACTTTCTTGGTACCATTGTTGCTCCTTATGTGAGTTGTAGAAAGTCATACTTAATAGTTTCTAAGTCTTGCATCACTGGTGGAAGAATAGAATAGCTTGAAATCTGGCCTGGCTGTTTCCTGCTCCCAGTGACTTGTCAGAAGTAAAATTCGTATGATTAATAGAAACTTTTTGCTGCTCAGGGTTTTGTGTGGGGAAGTACTCCCACTTCATATCGAGTTTACATAAAGAACCTATTAGAACAGAGGAGAACTTGAGTGTCACGCTGCTCCTGTGTGTGAGACCAGCTTATTCAAGTCAGTAGTAGCTCCCATGATAAAGGGCTATGTGGTAATGTTCTCCTTTGGGAGTTGATCTTTGCCTGATGAAGGGCTTTATTTTTCTTTTTAATTGGGAGCTGTATAACTGAGTTTTTCAGCACCTGAATTGAAAACAAGCTCATACAATGGTACATCTAGTTTCTAGTCATTTAAGAAAAAAAAGTCTGCATGATATTACACTTAAAATTTACATAGTAGAAGTAAAAACAGGACTCAAAGGACAGTTAGCCCAGGCAACAAGCTGGGTCCAGGTACCCTTGTATACCTCCAATATTCCACATTGCATTTTTGAATTAATTTCATGTTTCTGATGAAAACTTTAAAAGTGACTGGAAATCTTCCCATTCAAGGATCACACTTAAAAATAAAATAGGAGGGGTCTGGATCTGAATAATGGAGTTTATCAGCAGTGTTAGGTCGGTGTCTTCAACAGACATCTATTAAGCATCCTAGGGCACACAGTCCTTTTCTCAAGAGGATTTTAAAAGACCTTTTGATTTTATTTTTTTATTTAATTTTAAGAACAGCCTAGAAAGAAACCTTAAAGGAGGGAAAAGAAAGGCAAATGATGTTTATAAACGACTAGGACTTTAAATAAAGAGCCAGGCTTTTGGCTACTTAATGTTTTGGCCAAGAAAGTACCATAAATACACAGATAATTTAAAAGAAAAAAAAGAAAAGAAAAAAGCTTGGTCTCAAAGACAAAAGTTTGGAATTTTGAAAACCATTATCTTCTCCAAAGAATTAGTTAATTCTTAAACTCTCTTTAGAAGTAGGTATTATATTAACCCTACTGTAATCTTTATTTATATACAAATATATATAGGTAAAAATATGGTAACTTTGAGTCAAGCAAAAGTTTTCAAAATATCCAAGGATAAGTGAATTGATGTTCTCTATATTCTCTATAATCATTAAGGAAGCATTCAAAGGATAATTATTTTAAAAGTACATAGAAGTAGATAGAGTAGATAGAAAATATGAACTTCTGAAGAACATCTTGTTTTTCTAAGTTGAAATTTTTAAAGATATGTTTTGAGCACAGGTTGCCTTGTAAATTTCCACTGGGTCATGAGACGTCTTATTAGACAGTCTCTATATGCTAATGTGTCACATTGACACTCTATGGGTATTCTTAAACTTTCTGACTGACCTGGTGATTGAAGATCTCAAGTCCCTAAGGCATCTTGACCAGAAGCCTCGATTGGGCTCCAAGGGAAATAAGATGTCCTGGAATATTCCATGCCACCTTCTGGTGTGCTTTAATTAGGTATACTCTCCTTTTCTCAGAGTTGGCACAAAGTGGACTGACTGGTCCTGAGAATAGGGTTTTTTAAGATTAGCCAGACCAAATTCTTCTGCTAGATGATCAACTTTTATCCGCTTTCCTGATATTTAGGATATCGGGAAACACATTAGGAAATATTTTACAGTTTCAAAATGTTGTCTTTGTGGTAACTTTATGTTTTTAAAAATTTGCCACAATAATTTTTATTTATAGCACACATAAATTCACCACTCTTTCCTTCCTAGATCCATGTTCACTAGCGGCCTTACAGAAAGCACTCAAAAAGAAGTTCGAATCGTCGGTGTTGAAGCTGAGTCGATGGATTTAGTGTTGAACTATGCCTATACCTCCAGAGTTGTTCTGACAGAGGCCAATGTTCAAGCCTTGTTCACTGCAGCTAGCATCTTCCAGATTCCCTCCATCCAGGACCAATGTGCTAAGTACATGATCAGTCATTTGGACCCACAGAATTCTATTGGAGTCTTCATCTTTGCTGATCATTATGGTCATCAGGAACTCGGAGATCGATCTAAAGAATACATTCGTAAAAAGTTCCTGTGTGTCACCAAAGAACAAGAGTTTCTTCAGTTGACGAAAGACCAACTGATAAGTATCCTAGACAGTGACGACTTAAACGTAGACCGGGAAGAGCATGTTTATGAGAGCATTGTAAGGTGGTTTGAACATGAGCAGAATGAAAGAGAAGTGCACCTTCCAGAAATTTTTGCCAAATGCATACGTTTTCCTCTGATGGAAGACACCTTTATAGAGAAAATTCCACCTCAGTTTGCACAGGCTATAGCCAAAAGCTCTGTGGAAAAGGGACCATCCAGTACCAATGGCTGCACACAGAGACTTGGAATGACTGCATCGGAAATGATCATATGTTTTGATGCTGCCCACAAACACTCAGGAAAGAAGCAAACAGTGCCTTGTCTAGATATATTCACAGGAAGAGTGTTCAAACTATGCAAACCACCAAATGATCTAAGAGAAGTTGGGATTCTCGTATCACCAGATAATGATATTTACATAGCAGGAGGGTACAGGCCAAGCAGTAGTGAGGTCTCCATCGACCACAAGGCAGAAAATGATTTCTGGATGTATGACCATTCCACTAATAGGTGGCTATCCAAACCGTCCTTGCTTCGAGCCAGAATAGGCTGCAAACTGGTGTATTGCTGTGGTAAGATGTATGCAATCGGAGGGCGAGTTTATGAAGGCGATGGGAGAAACTCGCTAAAATCTGTGGAGTGCTACGACAGCAGAGAGAATTGCTGGACGACCGTTTGTGCCATGCCTGTTGCTATGGAGTTTCATAATGCTGTGGAGTACAAAGAGAAGATCTATGTTTTACAGGGTAGGTGCCTAAGTGATTTAGTTCTTCATGAAAGGGTAACAGGTCAAATTGTGGTTCACCCACTCATAGTAAAACATAAGTTGTTTCTGTTCATTGAGGAATGCCTCTGGCTTTCTTATCATAAACTATTTGTTGGACCAGTCTGTTCTTTAAAGGACCAGTAAAGAAAATAAACTTTTCAATCAGAAAAGGCAGGTTCCTAAAATGATCCTGTGTTTTATGTTCTTACTGTGTTTTGACATCATGCGGAATAAGTATTTTTGAAAATATTTTTTCATAAATAATAGTTCAGGATTTGGGAAAAACTCTTTCAGAGCCATTTTTAAGACTTCAAACAAGAAAGCAAGTTTGATACATGACATTTTTGCTCTTCAGTAATATATAATCAAGAAATGTAGCAACTACTTTTCTTATGGAACTTACTGGATTAGTTTAAAAGAGAAAAAAGAACAAAGCATCAACTGCAGTTGTACTATTCAGTTGCCAGAGAATTTTGTATAAGCCTTACGATCGCAAAGGTTATGAAACTTAACTACAAAGAGTTTTCAATTACAGTCTTCAAGATTTTAATTTCACTGCAGTTGATGCTGTCATCCATAACGTTGTTTTCAGTTTTTTTCACTGAAAAACTTTGAGATGTCTCCTTTTTCTTACTGTTAACATTATGAGAGGGACGATAATATACTTAGCTTAGAAATTTTTGTTTAAACGATTGAAGACTATTACCCTGGCAAAGATGATCTAGTAGAAGTAGAAAGAGGAACTTAGTAAGAGCAAGTAAGATATTTGATTCAAGGTTCTGATTTGTGCTAATGTTTTCCTTGTGTTTGAATTCTTATCTTAGTTGCTTGAATGCTGAATGCAGTGTTGACAGTGCCAACATCCTTATTCTTCTTTTGTGTTTCTTAACTGCTTATATATAAATGTTTTCCTTACACTGACTACTCAAAAAAACAAGGAAAAGGGGGCAACTTCTGTGTAGACACACGTGATTTTTTAGGTCGTTTCCCATTCTTTTTTTTTTTTTTTTAAATATTCTTTGTTCTAATCCTTTATCCAGCTTAAAATTTCCTAGAAATGCCTAAACCCATATGTTTAAACTTCAATGTAAAGTTAATTCTCCAGAGGGAGTAGTACTCTCTAGTGCCTTATTTTAGTTGACTAGAAGCATGGACATGATTTAGGTTTGTTGGTCTTGCCAAAAAATGGAGTACCTGAATGGATGTAAAATCTATCAAGTGTGGTTGAATAGGTTATATCATCCAATATGATGAAGCTCTCTCTTTATATATTTTGGTTTTACTGGCTAACCAGTTAGTTGATAGAGATAGAATTAATTAGATGACTCCCAAAGGGAATGTAAAGGTTGTGTATTAATGTAAATACTAAGGCAAAGTAACAATGAATTAATAGAATTTTAGGGCTGGAATGAACATTGTTTAATCTGAGATCATATTTTATAAAAGAGAAATCTGAGGCACTGAGGGTTTTCTTAATTGCCCACCACTGGTTTTAATTTATTAAGAAGACTTTAGATTTTAAAAATCAACTTTTAAAATGTATTATCTTTCCTTTTTATAAGAAATTTTTAGAGAGGTAGTACATGGTAGAAAGTGTTAATTCCTGTCTTTATTAAGAATCCTGTTATATGTTAGTCAATAAGCATACATAATATGCAGGCAAAAGCTAGGACTTTAACAAGCTTTTTGTGAAAAATTGAAAGTACAGCATCACTTTTATTAAGTAGGCAGTTATATTTGTTGATAGGAGTTAACCTAGTTCAGAACAGTTTTCAAGGGGAAGCTCAATCTACAAGTAGGTACTTATAATCTAAACAAAGCCTCTTTATATAAATAAACTTGACATGAATAGTCAGAAGCTTATGCTCTACTGTCAGTGGCTACTGGAGTATCATTTAATCTGTTCATAAAGGATTCAGATTTTCATATTAAGGATTTTATACAAATGTCATAATTACCAAGCTCTTGTAAATCTTCACTAGTTTAATTCTTTTAGACATTTTTTGTATTGCAGTCTGACTCAGCACACCCTTTCATTGTCAAAATAGAATTGAAACTGACTCATAGTCAATTCCCATAAACAGTGTGCGTGTTTTCTATCATCTTAAGGTCATGTTTTCTCCTCTTGAGTATTTGTCTTTGCATTGCACCAACACTAAAGTGAACACATTAGTGGCCCATAGACACAAATCTGAACAATTCTATGTACCATCTTCTAATTAAATAATTAGCACTTAAATTTATAGTGGCTTACTCATGATTGAAGCTATATACATATTTTCATCTTACTGGTTAACCATTAGTAATAATGTTTTTTTTTTAGAGCTGGCTTCAAATAAATTTTCTGAAATACCCAACTGGAGAGAGTAAATGAAACCAAGCTCTTAACTGTTATACTGCCATCGAGCCAAACTAATGCCTCATACTTCCCCATTTTGAACACCCCAATTCACGTTCACGCTAATACTATGTTATGTTGTGCATGGAATGAAGATGTTTTAAGCTACCATAATATTTAATGTATCTATGGAGATTATAAAAGAAATGTTTTAGAAAGTAGAATATTTGGAAAATTATACCTTTGGGTCTTCAACATACAACCAAAAAGAGACATGTAAATGTACATATTATTGTTTTTTCTTCCCCCCCCCCCTTTTTCTTTCTTTAGGAGAATTTTTCCTCTTCTATGAGCCTCAGAAAGACTACTGGGGTTTCTTAACCCCCATGACTGTGCCTAGAATCCAGGGCTTAGCAGCTGTATACAAGAACTCTATCTACTACATAGCCGGAACCTGTGGGAGTCATCAGCGCATGTTTACTGTAGAAGCCTATGATATCGAGCTCAATAAATGGACTCGTAAGAAGGACTTTCCTTGTGATGAGTCCATAAACCCATACCTTAAACTGGTACTTTTCCAGAACAAACTCCATTTATTTGTTCGAGCTACTCAAGTGACCGTTGAAGAACATGTCTTCAGAACCAGCAGAAAAAATTCTCTTTACCAATATGATGACATCACTGACCAATGGATGAAAGTGTATGAGACCCCAGATCGGCTCTGGGACCTTGGCCGGCATTTTGAATGTGCTGTTGCTAAACTCTATCCTCAGTGTCTTCAGAAAGTACTTTAATGAATGGCAGGCCTTAGTGAGCTCACTGGCACCTTGTGCTCGAGGAAACTTGGTCTTTCAATGATACAAGAAGTGCTGTCAGTATTTAAGAAAGCTGAGAGAGTTTATACATGGAGATGGGTGCTCTTAAAGATGAGTGTAGGGAGGGATTTCTTTTCATCCTTGTGATGTTTTCATTTCAGTAAGCAAAAGGTAACAAAGTGCAATTATCAGCATTTTTTTTTTCTGGTATAAACGTAATCACATCATTCTAGAATTTTGTGATGAATAGTCACTGAGATACCAGATGAATCGACAACTATGCACTCTTAGAAGAGTGGTTAGGGTATTATGGGTTAGAGACATCCAAAATAGTTTGATGTGACTTTTTATTTTAAATACGGGTAAAAATCTGAGGCAATATCACTAGGACTTTAGCTGTGACCTCTCTACCACAGAGACGCACTAACTGAGATCCTCATTCTGAATATATGTATATTTGTGTACTGTTTTCAAGTGTACTGGATTTAAATGTGTTCTGTTATTAGAGTAGATTGAAGGAAAACCAGATCAGTCTCAGAAAGAGCTTTTAGTTTGATTGTTTTATATTTCCCATGTTGCTTTAAGTTAAGCTAAAGTTTTAAAGTAGCAGTTTTCTGTTGACAATTTTTTCAAGTGCTAACACTGTCTCATTTTTTTAAATCCTGAAAAGGGCTCAAAATCACAGGTGGCTGGTGCTAGTATAAGTTAATTCATGTGTATAGTTAGGTAGATTTAAATTGTCTGAGCCTATGCTTACCTTTCAAACTGGTATGTTAGTTTCATGGCCATAGTCCTTTACCTGTTGAACTCTTGTGATTTCACAGGGTTCTCTACTAGCATGATGGCAAGGTATGGCCAGTTATTGGTCTAACTGGATTCAACCTTAGAATAGTGAAAAGAATATTATACTCATTTTGCACTAACATGGGCCATTTTGTCGCCTAACCCCCTTTCCTATCCTCTACCTGTCCATTCAGTATCAGTACAATGAAAGGTAACTTATTTCTCTTCTGCACAGAGCGTAATGTGAAGTTTTACTCCTATCTTTAAAATTCTGTTTTCCAGAAACATAAAACTCCTGCAGTAGTCTCATTTAATGGCTTTTACGTTACCTATAACAAATAAAACCTCATTTTTTTTAAATTTTTGCACTTAACAGTTATGAATAATTTTGCATTGAAAACCTTGTTCTAGCTGAAGGTGATTGAGGAGGAAAAGAGTGAGTGAATAGAACCATAGCATTATAGGTACTAAACAGTTTTTCATATTTAACTGATGAATTTCTAACAGTTAGCTAGAAATATTAACAGAGGACAAATCAACTCATGTGTTATACATAAGGCAGTTATTTGGATCAGTAACTTATTTTTTACTCTGCCTGGAATAATTAATAAAGGATATAAGTATAGCCCAGAGTCTGTCCTTAACTGGAACATTTTGATTCTGTTAAAACAAACTGGCATGGTTTGTATTAAAAACTCTTGCACAAATGGTAATGTGATACTGTGAAACAAATTTAAAACATTGCCTCTTTGCATCACATACCTCGTTTTTCAGAAACTTTCCAAACTGCTTGTCATAGCCCTCTACAAGTAGGGAACGTTTCCTGAAGCCGAATTTAAAGTGGACAGCATTTAGAGAATTCACATTTTAAAATCTAGTCTTGGGAAGCTGGATACGTGCTGTCTTCTTGCTGGCCTTGGTAGTGTGTCTATAATCTCCTTATCGACTTTGTCAACTAATCACCTATGTTTTTTCTCCCCATTTTTTCTTTGTCTTCCTGCTGGTTTGGGGCTATTTCTGTGAGCATTTTGAAGCATCTTTACTGTGCTGCATTGCAAAGGGAGGAAAAAAACAAAGCTAAGTTTTACAAGAGATGTTCATGTAATTTATTTTTGAAAGCTTTGTTGCATATCTAAGACTTCCTGCCGCTTTTTGACAATCTCCTGTATTTATTTAGAAGAACGTGTTACTTGAAACCATGACATTAGAATATTGAGTTAATTTACAATGTGCCCGAGTCGATTTATTCTCTTGATCTGCGCAACAGTTGATCCTTTTGCTATACTGAGGGTGTGGTCTAAGTATAGTGTGTCAAAGCCAAGGCTTAGAATTTGCTACGGAAGTAGAATATATATTGAATTTTGTATGGAGAACTATTTGTTTAAGTTATACAGCTGGGATATTTTGCCACTTTTCAGATGATTTCAGAAGAGGTCCTAGAAAACTAAGGTTAGTAATATGCGTGGCTCTTTGTTTAGATATTTAAGGTACACTTGCATAGTATGATGAGACTATAAGTAAAAGGCCCCGTGGGTGCTACAGAATTAAAATATGGGGTGACAGATGCCAGTCCCACTTGACCTTTGTGTTTGCATATGAAGAAAGTATGTAGCACTTTCCTATATAGTTTTTACACACTGAAAACTGGACGTGGTATAACTATGTTACAGGAAAGTAGAAATTGTATTCTTTATTTTCCATCTTTGTTTTCTGTTATCCTACGAAGTTGATGCTTAAGCATCAAGCTGGTTTCATTGGTGCATGAGAAAAAGTGGACGTGACCTGCAAGGAATCGGATTCCCTACGTGAGGCAGTTTAAAATGGCATTAAATGTTCAGTGCTCAGGTATGTAGTCAGTACTGTAGTCCTTTGGGGGCAAACGTGTAGATATTTTTAAACATTTTGCCATAATTGCACAAGTTTTTGCATTTTTATCTGATGGCATTGTTTCTTATAATAAAACCTTTTCTGACTGAAAACTTCCATTGTCGTAAATTGACCTCCGACTAGTGAGTTTTGCAGAATTAAAACTGGGTGAAAATCATGAAATACCTTATATCAGGAATAGAAGGAGAAGATTTTATTCTATCAAATGCCTGGTCTGCGGTACAAAATGAACTAGTTAAGGTCACCTTATATAATGCTCTTGAAATTCTAAAGCAAGCTCACTCATATCGGTAGCTCCTTTGTTAAGTTGGTTCTGCCCACAAGTCTTCGTATCCCGCTCCTCTCTCTCACAATTCATGTCTAATCCATCAGAAAATCCTGTTGCCTCTTCCTTCAGAATACACCTAGACTCTGACCACATACCACTTGCACCGCTATCACCCTAGTCTAAACTAGCCTACTCTGTCTGCCTTAATGCTGTGCCACTGAAGTGGTCTCCTTTCAGTCACCTTTGACCCCTTGGAATCTATTCTGTCCTCCACACAGTAGCCAGAGTGATCCTATTAAAACGTAAGTCAGGTTACATTCTTCTGCTCAGATCCCTCCAGGAAACGGCTTCCCGTTTCCTTTCATATGAGAGCCCTACCCCTTCCTTCCACCATCAATCTAAATCACACTGCTCGGACCGCACTGCCATTCCACCCGCTCACTCCATTCCAGCCACACTGACTGTTGTTCCTCAGACACACCAAGCCCCTCCAACATCAGGGCCTTTGCTCTTGCCATGTCTTTTGCCAAGGAAGCCCTGACCACTCATTTATTTTATTTAAGTTTCTATTTTTTAAAACTCCAGAGAGGCCTTCCCTGACCACCTCATGTAAGATAGAATGCCTTCCAACTGCACCCCCACCAGTACCACCCATCTTTTCCTGATTTATTTTTCATCTATCTCCCCCCATTGAAATGTAAGTTCCATAAAGGCAAGGGATTTATTTTATTTCTTGTTCCCCTCAGCTCAGTGCCTCGGACATCCTAGGCATTCAATGTTTGTAAAAACTGAATTTTCATTTAACTCTTAGAGCACCCCGAGAAGTGGTAGAACCAGTGCTATTGCCTCTATTTTATTAGATGAGAAACACAAAGACCAAGTGAATCGCTGAAGGTCATCTAACTAATGACGGGCTCACCCGGGATTAGAACCAAGCTTTCCACTTTGACCTCAACCTAGTTTCTATGTGCTACATTAGTTCTAAACAAAACTGATACAAAGGCAGATGCTCTGTATTTTGTGTTTAATGGTTGCCTTTTCTGAGTCCCACCTTTTTCCCAACACTATTATTTATAATAGCTACTATAATTTGTACCTGATTGATTCTCAACAAGGGAGTAGATGAGGTAGGAAAATACCTTCAGTTATTCATCCTGCATCCCCATCATTGTATCATTATGCTAATATACGACTGTTCCGAGTTCTGTCACTCAAACAAGTTGAAGAAAAAAAAGGCTTGAGAAATACTGATTTAGAGCACTGTTATTTTGGTTCTGTGAAGTTAAAATGACTTGCCATCCTAAAATCTTGGCTGTTTTTTATTGAAAAATTATTTGCAAAAACAGAAATTAAAAATAAGTGGTCTGGGATCTCTAACTCATCAGAAGAATGCTGTAAATGACACCTGCTAGTTTTTTGAAGTGAAATTTGGAATTTTATATAATGGATTTGAGTAGGGAAAAAAGTATTTTCCCTCATTTAATGTGTCGAGGGTACACTAAAGGTTCTTGATTTGGACCTTTGGTAGACAGAACTTAAATGGCTCTCAATAGTAAAAACGAAGAGGTAGCGTTAACTACTACCAGTTCTAGTAAATATCAAGTGCATGTGTCCATCATTCTCATTCTCCACACTTCATTTTGACGACCTATATCTCTTTGGTAGAAGATCCCAGAACCTAGAAAGTTGGGCATCTGGTTCATGGGTCTGATGATTTTTCCTTCCTTTTTTGGTAAGCTGCTTTAGCCTGGTTTACTTGTGTGGGTTCATAAGGAAGCTATTCTACACGTTTGAACAGAGGAATCAATATGGCTGCCATCCCAGAGAAAGGAAAAAGTGAAGACATTCCAGTCATCAAGTATATATTTGGAGATTTAAATTGCTAAGCCACAAGGCAAAATTTTAATTTATGAAAGTATATTTTATGCATGCTGAGGGAGACACAGTTCAGTATGACTTAGGTAACCACAGACACAATATTCTACTTTTCAATCATGTATTTTAAATCACTAAAATGATAGAAAATATGTAATAGGCTTCCTACTAGCTACCACCTCTATTATTTAAACTCACTTGCTCAAGAATCCTGCAGTTAGGTTTTTTGAATTTCATTGAGATGCCAATCCACTGACCCCATGACTTTTTCCACTATCCATCAGCCCCTACTGGGGACTTTTCTGAAATTACCCTTCTTAAATTCCACGATCCATTTAAAATAATGTCATTTTACATTTCTTCAGTTCCCTCTCTTTACTACTGCCACACTTGCCTGAAAACACCCCAACCCTGAAAATCCCAGCTATGAGCCACCTCTGTGTCTGGCCCTGAGTGGAAGAACACTGCTGGAGAAATTCCATGGTCAAGCTGACTCTCTTTGACATGATGTACCTCCCATGGGTTCTCAACATAATGGAGCAGTTTTTACCTTTTCTCAAACTGCCACATATATCTTTTATCCCTCTTGGTTCTTAGTTCTCTACTTTTCTTCATGATGTATCAAGAAGATAGCAGCCATTGCACAGGTGCTCCCTTTTCCTCCCACCATCTACCTGAATCTTCTCTGCTCTTCCTCTTAAAATATGTGGAAGAAGTGTGCTGTTTCTACCTGTGGTTGCTTTGTGCTCCAGGTCCTTTACCATTCCCTCTCCCAAGTCATCCAACATTCCCTCTCAGATCATTCTAATAAAACAAAAAATGTAATTTTCTCCCACTTACCAAAACAGAGCAAAACCAAACCAAACAATAACAAATTGTCCTTTGGTCCAGCATCTCCCTCCACTTAGTGCCCCTTCTCTTGGCCTCCATGAAAGCCAAACTTTTGTAATCGGTTGTTTCTACAAGCTGTTTCTATTTCCCAGCTTTCATTCACTCTTCAACCACTCCAGTCACTACATTCTCCTCATAACCAAAACTGCTGTTGTCAAGGTCTCCAACAACACTAAGCTCTAAATTCATTCTTCACATTTCTGTCCTTATCTTCGTTGACGTCACAGACATGTTTGGCACAGTTGGCCACTATATCTTTTCTGAAGCCCTTTCCTCACTGGGCTCCTGGGATACCATGCTCCGAAAATTCTCTTGTTACTGGCCTCTCCTTACTAACCTGCCTTTACTGGCTCCTTCTCTCCCTGGGTCCTCTTCTGTCATCTCTTCTCATTTGACCTCACCTATTTCTTTGGCATTGAATTACTGATGGCATTGACCTCACCTATTTCTTTGGCATTTGCACACTGCTGACTTTCAATTTTATATTTTCAAACCATCTCTCTACTCTTGGTTCCAGGCTCCCATCCGACTGCCTACTAGATAGCTCCTGTTGAGTTGGTGGTGACATCTCAAACTTAAAATCTTTAAATCCTCCTTTTCCATCATCCCCTGAAAGCTCCACCTGCAAAATGCAATTTATATCTGTCCACTTCTCTCCTTTTCCACTATCCCACCTATGCTGAAGCCAAGCTTCTACTGCCTGGACTGCTATAGCAGCAGCATAACTGTTCTGCCTATTTCAACTTGTGTCCACATTCTCAGTAATCCATTCCCAGTACAACAGCCAGAGTGATCTTACAACAAATGGTATTGTCTTATTGCCAGGGGTAGAATGCAGCAATTGCTTATCATCTGGTTGCTTACCTCTCCAACCTTATCCAGTGCCACTTTCCCTGTTGCTACCTATTCTTTAGATACACTGGCTATATCTAAAGACCTTGTGGGTGTTCCTCCCATACACACTTGGCACTCCTTGCTTCCATGTATATTGACCTTTATGGCTTCCAGTTGCCATACAGGTATTCCAGTTACAGGTAGTTACCCCTGAGGAGCAGCTTACAGCCAGTTCCTCATGGGAGCTGGTTGATAAAGACCCCAACTTCTTCCCACCGGTGGGATAAGCAAGGCATATTCTACACTGTCTCCTAGAGTTCCCCTAAGTGGATGAGCCCTAGTTGCCCATTATATCTGCTTGATAACCACATCTTCCCTAATTCACTTTCCTACTCTCCAACCAATGTTTCTTGGGACCACCTTCCCTCCCCCTAATGAACTACTTGCATGCAAATCCTTGTTCTTGTACTCAAATCCTTGCTCATAACTGGTTTCTGCAAAAACTCAACCTAAGACACTGGCCATTTTTTCAATTCCTCAAGGCTCCTATATGATGAGATTTGCTCATGCTGTTTCCTATACCTGGAAACATGGCCTCTCCTTCACCTCTGCTCTTTGCATGACCACTTCCTTCTTATCTTTCAGGTCTCAAAGAGATCTTCCTAACTAAATCCTATTGCAGTATTTAAACTTTTGTTTAAACAATCCTAGCTAAAGTAAATGCCCCTGTCATGCTAGATCTTACTACCCAAAGTGGTTTTCCCCCCCACAACTTTTGGTGTCTCCCCACTAAACAGAAAGCTCTATGAAGGCAGAGCCCAGGCCTATTTGCCATCCAATGTTTGCCCGTACCTGGAAAAGTGTCTCACATATAATTTTTTTAAATAAACTTTTTATTTCAAAATAATTTGTTTCCAGAAAAATTGAGAGGATAGAACAGAGAGTTCTCATATATCCCACACCTAGTTTCCCTTATTATTAACAAGCCAATATAGATTCATTATTATTAACTAAATTCTATACTTTACTAAGAAATCCTTAGGTTTTACATAATGTCCTATTTATGCCCCAGGATCTTATGCAGGATACATAACAACTAGTTGTCACGTCTCCTCAGGCTCCTTTTGGCTGTGACAGTTTCTCAAGCTTTCTTGTTTTGGATGATTTTGACAGTTTTCAGGGGTAATCGTCAGACATTTTTTAGAAAATCCCTCAACTGGGATTTGTCTGATGTTTTTCTCATGATTAGACTGGGGTTATGTGTTTGAGGAAGGAATGCCACAGAGCTAAAGTACCATCCACATCATCATGTCAAGGGTATATACTCTCAATATGACTTGTCTCCGTTGATGTTAGCCTCCATCACCTGGCTGAGACAGTGTTTGTTAGGTTACTTCTCTGTAAAGTTATTTCCCCCTCTTTCCTTTGAAAGGAAGTCACTGTGTGCAGCTCCCACTTAAGGAGTGCAGAATTATGCGCCACCACCTTGAAGGCAGTTACCTACATATGTTATTTGGGATGCTAATGCAAAGATTTTTCTCTTCTCCCTTATTTATTGATTCAGTCATTTATTTATATCAGTGTGGAATCATTTTATACTTTGGGTTATTGTTTACATTTCTTTTTCTACTTGGGTTGTGATCTACTACTACTTTACTTTGTGGCTCAAATCGTTCCAGCTTTGGCCACCGGGAGCTCTTTCAGTTGGCTCCTGTGCCCCTTGGACGTACTCCCATTAGTGTGAGTGTTCTCATTTTTTTTTTTTTTTTTTTAATATTTTATGAGCTGTTCCTATTTTCCCGCCCTATAAGATGCTCCAGGCTTAATTCATATGTTTCCTTCCCCAGGCCTGGGATCAGCCATTTCTCCAAGGATCTCTAGTTCTTTTCACTGGAGATCTGGGCACTTGGTGTGCTCATTGTTACTGGGAGGTCTTTGTTTCTAGACCCTCTCACCTGACTGAAAAAGGAAGTATGTGTGTGTCCTCTAACTGCTTTATATGCACACATCGAAAACATTCCTATATGTAACTACATCAGTATGAGGCTAAATTTTAGTTCATACTGATGCCTCCTACTCTAATCTATTGCTACATGGAAACTCCTAGCCTTCTCTCCCCCTCTGACAGTGAGAAGCCTAGCTCCAAGCATCTGCCATCCATTTACTAAATTGTTCAATTCTAGTGTGTGCATACAGTGGTGTGAGAATTGTTAACCCACACTCCCATACAACTTTATTAATGAGAGCACAGTGCTTATTTACAGTTCTTTGGCCTTTACTCTTACAGATTCCACTCATTTCTAGAGTTATTTAGGTCAGCGCCTTTCCCTCCCACCCACTTCAGTGAGCTTGTTTCATACATTTTATTTTATCTTATTTTACATTTTATTATTTATTTATTTTTGGCCACGCCACACAGCTTGTGGGATCTTACTTCCCCGACCAGGGATTGAACCCGGGCCACTGCAGTGAAAGCACCAAGTCCTAACCACTGGACAGCCAGGGAACTCCCCTGCTTTTCTTTTCTTTTTTTTTTCAATACATTTTAAATAATTTATGTGATGCTATACTTTTTCTTCTTCAGCCTATGATATGGTGGATTACACTGACTGATTTCTAAATGTTAAACCAGGCTTACATAACTAGAATAAAACCCACTTGGTCATGACATATAATTCTTTTTATACATTGTTGGATTTGATTTCCTAATATTTTGTTCAGGATTCTTATGTCTATGTTAATAAGAAATATTGGTCAATTGTTTTCCTTTCTCATAATGTCTTTATCTGGGTTTGGTGTTAGGGTTAACGCTGGAATCGCAAAAAGAAGAAATTTTCCCTCTGATTCTATTTTCTGGAACAGATAGTGGAAAATTGGTATAATTCCTCCCTTAAATGTGTAGTAGAATTTACAGTTGAAACGATATGAACCTGATGCTTTACCTTTTGAGAGTTTTTTTTTTAATTAATTCAGCTTCTTAAATAGATATTAGGTTACTCAGGTTATATATAGCTCCTTGAGTGAATTTTGTTTATGTCTTTCAAGAAATTGGTCCATTTCGTCTACATTATCAAATTTGTGGGCATACAGTTGTTCAGAGTATTCCTTTATTCTTCTTCTAATGTCCATGGAATCAGTAGTGATTGACCCTCTTTCATTTCTGATGTTGGTAATTTGTGTCTTTTCTTTTTTTCCTTTTTCTTTTTTTTTTTTTGCGGTACGTGGGCCTCTCACTGTTGTGGCCTCTCCCGTTGCGGAGCACAGGCTCCGGACGCGCAGGCTCAGCGGCCATGGCTCACGGGCCCAGCCGCTCCACAGCATGTGGGATCTCCCGGACCGGGACACGAACCCGTGTCCCCTGCCATCGGCAGGCAGACTCTCAACCACTACGCCACCAGGGAAGCCCTCCTTTTTTTCTTGATTTACCCATCTAGAGGCTTATCAGTTTTATTGGTCTTGTCAAAGAACCAGATTCTGGTTGACCAGTTTTCTCTATTGTTCTCTGGTTTTAATTTCACTGATTTCTGTTCTAATATATATTATTTTCTTCTGTTTGCTTTAAGCTTTAATTGCTCTGTCTCTAATTACTTAAGGTGGAAGCTTATGTTACTAATTTTAAATCCTTCTTCTTTTTCTAATACATGCACTTAACCCTATTAATTTCCCTCTAAACACTACTTTTATAACATTTCATGTATTTTGATATGTTGCTGCATTTTCACTTTGTTTAGTACAAAGTATCTTTATCATGTCTTCTTGGAGAAGTAACCCTTTCATAATTATGTAATCCCTGATAATCTTCCTTGTTCTAGAGACTTCCTGTCTGAAATTAATTCAGCCACTCCAGTTTTCTTTTAACTAGTGTTACCGTGATATATCTTTCTCCATCCCTTTTCTTTTAACTATCTGAATCTTTAAACCCAAATGGATTTATTGTAGATGACTTATACTTGGGACTTGTTTTGATATCCACTGTGAGAACCTCTGTCTATTCATTGGTATATTTAGACCATTCACATTTAATGTGACTATCGATATAGTTGGATTAATATCTACCATATTTGTTACTGTTTTTTTCTCTTTGTTATCCTTATTCTTGCTTCTTTTTTTCATCTATTTTCCTGCCTTCTCTGGTTTTGAGTAATTTACAGATTCTATTTTATCTACTCTTTTAGCACATCAATTATACATCTTTAACATTTTTTCCAGTTGTTGCCTAGATTTACAATATACATTTTAAAGCTAAGTTTACCTTTAAATAACACTGTACTGCTTCATGTAGAGTTCAGGTACCTTACAACAAAGTTCCTGATTCTTCCCTTCCAGTCCTTGTAACAATGCCATTCATTTCACTGAACCTTATGCTATAACCACTCAATACATTGGTACTATTTTGACTTCAAACAGTTATTCTTTTAGATCAATTAATATAAGAAAAGTAAAATATTTTATTTTACCTTCATTTATTCCTTCTCTGACATTGTTCATCTCTTTACATAGATCTGAATTTCTGACCTATATCGTTTTACCAGTTTCTGAAGAACTTCTAACATGGCTTGCAGGGCAGACCTGTAGGTGATGAATTCCTTCAGATTTTGTTTGTCTGAAAAAATTTCTCCTTCATTTTTAAGGATAATTTTACTGGACCTAGAATTCTAGGTTGCTGTTTTTTTGTTTGTTTGTTTGTTTCAACCTTTAAATATTTCATTCCACTCTCTTCCTGTTTGCATAGCTTCCAAAGAGAAGTATAATGTAATTCTTATTTTTGTTCCTTTATAAGTAGGGTGTTTTTCTCATCTCATCTAAAAGAAAGATTTTCTCTTTCTCTTTGGTTTTCTTCAGTTTGTATATGATATCTTTACGTGATGGTTTTTGTTATTTATCTTGCTTGGTGTCCTCTGAGCTTCCTAGCTCTGTAAGTTGCTGTTTCTCATTAATTTAGAGAAATTCTCAGTCACTGTTAAATATTTCTTCTGCTCCTTTCTCTCTTTCTTCTCCTTCTGGTATTCCAATTATGTGCGTGTTACACCTTTTGTAATTGTCCCACAGTTCTTGGGTATTCTGTTCCATTGCTTTCAGTCTTTTTTCTCTCTTCAGGTCAGTTTACAAAGTTTCTACTGACATACCTTCAAGTTCACTGATTGCTTTATCAGCCATATCCAGTCTACTAATGAGTCCATCAATGGCATTTTCCATTTCTTTTACAGTGTTTTTGACTTCTAATATTTACTTTTGATTCTTTCTTAGCATTTCCATCTCTCTGCTTACATTACCCATCTGTTCTTGCCTGTTGTCTGCCCTTTACATTAGGACCCTTACATGTTAATCAGAGTTATTTTAAATTCCCACATGGACAATTCCAAAATCTTTGACATGTCTGAGTCTTGTTCTGATGCTTGATTTTTCTCGTCAGATTGTGTTTTTCTTGCCTTATTTTAGCATGTCATAATTATTGTTGAAAGCCAGACATGATGCATCAGGTAATAGGAACTGAGGTAAACAGACCTTTAATGTGAGGATTTATGTTAATAGGGCTAGGAGTTTGGGCTGTATTTAATGACTGCTCTAGCTATTGGTACCAGAGGCATCAAATTCCTATAGCTCCCATGTTTTGTCTCCCCTCTTTTTTGGGGGTGGCTTGTCTAAGTACTTCTCAGAAAGAGTTTGTGTCTTGTAGCTCGTTCAGCTATAAACCGCTCTTATTATCTGCAGCCCTGCTGGTGTGGTGGTATGGGTGAGGGAGAACATTGTAAAGTTTTATGATTAAATCTCAGTATTTTAGTGGGTCTGTATCTTGGGCTGTGACCTTCTCCGGTGGTACAGCTTTTTATTTTCCCTTGCCCCATCCTCCCTTCCCTGGTGCAGTGTTCCTAATCTATTTCCTTGAAGCTCTGACCCCTGTTGACTGTGTTCATTCCTTTTCCTCTTAGATGAGACGGGAAGGCTAGCTCTTCTTCCAGCTTTTAATCAAGCTCTGTCAAAGTATTTTTCCCTGGAGAAGAGGCCTTTGTTATGGAAAAGGCTCTGGGCGTATTTCACAATTATTACCCCTCCCCTCATGCCAGAGCCTCTAGGGAATCTTTCTCAGCTCTTCACCATGAGAACCTGGTTCCTGTAGGTAAAGCCCACAAAAGTGCAGGGGCCCAGGAGTTTCTCACTCTCTGCTACTCCACACTCAGCTTCCAGCAGTTCATCAAAATTACCATATAAGTGTTGTTATTAGTTTATGGCTCTTGGGACTTCTGGTGTAGGTAAGCAGATCTTGACTATAATTGTCTGAATTCACTTGTGCTCTAGATTTCAGGGTGACTGCCCTGCAACCTAATTTGATGGGTCCAAGAAAAGTCATTAATTCTCAGTTGAATAGTTTTTCTTATTGTAACATTGGGAGGAACAACTTCCAAACTCTTTACATTTCAGTGCTGAATCTGGAGGGCCCTGTAATAAGCTTCTATTTGTTTACTAAGCGAAGGAGTTATTCTTTACCTCATACATAAATATCATATGCCCTCTTTTATATGTATGATATATTTCATAATAAAAAATAAGCTAAAAAGTTAGTCTTACTTAGTAAACATGTTCATATACTTAATCTTATTTAGGTATCTTTTTTTTTTTTTTTGTGGTACGCGGGCCTCTCACTGTCGTGGCCTCTCCCGTTGCACGGCACAGGCTCCGGACGCGCAGGCTCAGCGGCCATGGCTCAGGGGCCTAGCCGCTTCGTGGCATGTGGGATCCTCACAGACCGGGGCACGAACCCGTGTCCCCTGCATCGGCAGGCGGACTCTCAACCACTGCGCCACCAGGGAAGCCCTAGGTATCTTTTGTTTGTAATTTATATGGTCACAGAATTATTTAATACATAGTTCAGTGCTTGTTGACTCTTGAGTACCTAATAGCCCAGCTTTCCAGGGCCAAATCAAAATTATATAATATAATTTAATTAAAATTTTCAATCATATTGAGATATATTTTAATTATACTATTAAAGCTAAATTGAACATTACAATGTAATCATTTAAAATTATCCTTATCATGTACATACGGAACATTTTCCACTGATTAGTTTGTTAGAAATAAATGAGATTCAATAGATCCTTTTCTTCCTTTCTTTCCCCTTCTGCAAATATATGCACACTATAAGTTTTGGTGGAAAAACAAAAACTAGATATGCATATTAACAAACAGAAAATGTGTAATATATTTTCTAAGTATTTTATATTGGTCTTATGAACAGGAATTACAGTGTTTTGAGTGACTTTGGGCAGATTACTTAAACTCTCAGAACTTTAATTTTCTCATATATACAGTAGGGCTAATAATGTAATACACCTTACAGAGTTTTTGTGAGGATCAAATAAGCATGAAAAATTCTTATCACAGTGCCTGGCACATAATAAACACTGTGTAAATGGTCACTGTTGTTAGTATTATTCACAGCTATACTGCTGTCTTTTAGATATACTTAAAACACACCCTTGGTAGAACAGTATTTCCTTCATAGCTAATATAAGGTACATGCTAAAAAGAAGGGTAGCCATCTGGACTCTTACTAATGAGATTGTGCCCACAATCCACGCATGAAAACAATTTTCACAGTTTTATAGTCACACAGCTCTCACTTTCACTTCTGCACTGTGCATGTGTAAAGGATTGAAATTAAACAAACAGTACTTAAAGCAATTTATACAAGGCTTGTAACTTCTGTATGCAAAACAAAAATTAGGGTTTTTTGTTTGTTTGTCTGTTTTTAAGAACAGAAAAGAGTCTGTCCTGAGAGTTTATCCTGTCCTTTGTTCTCATTTATAGATAGGGATCTGGAGAGTTCAGTTCTTGAAATACGTGATTCTAAAGCTCCTTTAAGGATAACAAAATAAGGTCAAAGCACTGTATACCAGCACTTAATTAGGATGTCTGAGGCCTCTCCATGAGTCGGTGGCCAAAGGCACCTTTTAAAGGTCAGTTGCCAAGAGGAACCTACACAACACAGGGGGGCATTTCCTTGTAACCACTAGAGCCTCTGAGATGACAAGAAATCCACAGATGCTGACAATTGGTTGAAAGCTTAGGTCAAGGTTAGCAATGGAACTTAGGAGCCTGACATCTGTAGAGCTGGTTTTAGTTAAATTTGAGTGAGTGGATGCACTGGCTCAAACAAACTGCAAAAGGAGAAGAAAAATACGCTAAGAACAAAAATCTGAGAAATTCAGCTGAAAGGGCACAAGAAAGGCAACCGAGAAGTTATCAGAGGAGAAAGGGAATCAGGAAGGAGTAGTACTGCAGGAGAGAATTTCAAGAATGTGATCGGAAGAAAATAAGGAAAAGGAAGACTAAATAGAGGCTCCTGGCTCTGGCAGTTTAAAGATTGGAAAGGACGCAGCAGTTTCAGCAGAGCATTAGGGACAGAGATCGGACTACTGTGAATCAAGGTGCAGGTTCAAGGTGTGAGTGGGTGAGGGTGCAAGCGCTCAGCCCAGGAAGCCTGGAGGTGGCAAGACTCCGAAACAGAGGCGCTGGACACATGGAGTTTAAAAAATCAGAGCACTCCATGCCTTTTCAATAAAAACAGGACATTTCCATACCCATTTAAATCATACTCTATCCCATTTCTAGACCGTTCCCAGGTGAGAGTTCTGCAGTACTCCTGTTCCCGCTCAAAGTAATGAAAACTACAGGACATGGACACACACACACCTGCAGGCTGAGCTCTGGATCGGCACAAGACAAACTCCTAGAAATAGGAGTGGAGTGAAAAACCACGGAGAAAACTACTGACCCAGAAGAAACAGACACACTTTTTGTGGCCTCTCACATCTCTGCCAGGGGATACAAATGTTAACCGTTTTTTGCAACTTCTTGCTACTTTGCCCCCCCCAGGCCAAATGAAACTCAGTTGAGAGCCAAATCTGCTTCCCACCCCTGACCCAAAACATCTGGTTTGTGATAAGTACTTGAATACCCTGTGTTTCCTAAAGAATTTGATGGTTGTGGTGTTGGCACGAGTCACAGGCAGAAGAGTTGATGAGCTAATCAGAGCCTGCATGTGTGAAGGTGTGGAGGACCTAGTTCCTCTCACACAGTGTTTGTACAGCACGTCTGGGCAGCAGCCGGGGACGCTAGGAGATGGTACCCAGCGCTAGGCCCAGCCCCCAGTGAATGGGCACTTTCTCTAATTTCAACCCCAGGTTGTACAGTACGTGCCTGAGGGTTTAATCCTGGAGCAATTGTAGTCCACAGTTGATAAAATAACAAGAGAACGATAGCTGGAGCAGCAGAGACAGGAAGCAATTTTGGCACGTGGATATATACTTTTATAGTCATACGTAAATGTGATATATAGCAAAATATGTGCATCTGTATGTCTTCCATGAAGGTTTCTAAGAGATGATTCTGTTTTTCTCTTAAACCTACATTTCACTCCTCCAAAAATAAAATACTATCCACACTTTCCTGGGCGCTGAGCTGCACAAGTTTGATTTGCTGTTCAGCACGGCATACTCTATATTTTAAGGCTGTGGATCCTCCTGATCATACTTGTATATGACAATAGCCTCCTACGTGAAAAATATTTTAACACTTATGAGCCACCGGCTGATATCTTATTCTTGCATGACATTTTCGAGACGCGTTTGTGTATGTTATCTTTTTAGATCCTGCTTCTGGTCCTGCTGTCATCTGTCACTGCCTCCGTTTTTACTGTTGAAGAAACTAAGAAACTGAAAGGTAATTGCTAAACTTATGGGATAAGAATGTAGCTGTAAATGAAAGTGGATTTATGAATTTCTTCCCAGTCCCTCGTGAGTGGGGACCCAGGAGGATGGCCAGGATGGGTTCTATTGAAAAACAGAACATGTTGGTGCTAGGACAGCAGACAGTTGGAAAGGAAGCCAGTGTCAGATGTAAAACGAGTGAGCTCACTTTTGGAAGAGCCGAGTTGCAAGTGATGGTGGGATAACTATGTATAGAGTGCTGTGCAGGGAAACAGCCAGGATGGGCCTGGAGACAGGAAACTGAATGAAGGTGATAGGTCAGGCGAAGATGTGGATTTGGCAGCCATCCCAAGACTGAGCAGAGCTGGAGCCCGGAGGCATGTGAGTGTTCACGGAGAGAGTGTGGAAAGAAGGGTGTGGGGAAAAGCCAAGCCTTGGAGGGCCCATGTGAGGCACGGGAAGGGGAAGGGAGCCTTTCTGAGGAGCCAAGAACAGAGAGGTCCTGGGAGAACCAGGAACGCAGTACTGAGAAAGGAGAGAGGCCGCGGCGTCAAGTGCAAACCGGGTGTTCAGAATGACCATGACTCCTGAAATGATGCCTGGAAACTCAGTAAAGCCTTTTGCTCCTTAGCTCATTGTTAAGGGTACATTTTAAATTCGTGCTCTGAAAATTGTTTCTTCATGCAGAATAATCAAATGATTTAATGAATCAGAGCGCCTATTGCCTAACCAATATGGCTCAGAGGACCTGACTCTGCTGGATTGTCTTCTTACCCCCCTGCACCTTCACTTAGTATGCTGGTCCTCCTCTGTCCCTGCTTGGATTTGAAGCTCCTGAGTGCAGGGACCACGTACGTTGTGCATTTAATCTTGAGTGTCCGCTGAGCACAGAGCAGGGTGTGTGGCAGACGGGAGTCCCCCAGCTGTCTGATGAACGGAGATGTGAAAGTCCCTTTTCTACTTATCACGGGTTTCTTTTTTCTCTCTGGGATTTTCAGACTCCACATTCCCCCACTGTTTGGAAAGATACATTTTCAGCCTTAGCAGTGATTGGCAAACACTTTTATACGGGGCTTGGCATTTAACATCTGGAAAAGTTGTGAAATCAATTTTCTACAGATAAAGATGGACAGATGGAAATATCTGGTGCTCTTCTACACATGTGCAATATACATAATGAGATCATGGCTTACTGTGATACACTTGAACTCTGTTTTACCGGATTTTAGGAAGAACACTGTCCTTTGTTTTCAGCAGGAGCACGTGGGTAGAAACACCGCCTCCTGGCTGAAAAGAGGACAGCATGTGAAATATTTGTCAGTGCTGAGATTTCATACACTTTTTGTAAATGCTTACCAAATCTCTTTGGAGAATTCAGATTTCCTTTCCATTTGAAAATGGTACAGTTGTACCGATTCCATCTATTTTATCATGCTATATATGCAGGAGGAGGGTTAAAGAAAAAATAAAATTAACTGGGAAGGGAACTAATATTTTTTAACCACACGGGGCAGCAAGAAGGAGGTTGTAAAACTTCAATATTGTAACTCAGATATAGGGGAGGATAATAATTTCATTATTTTAAATATAACCAATCAGGCTATCCTTCTAGGTGAATGGAAAGAAACTAATAACATGTCCACTTTCGTTTAAAGCTAAGTTTGATTCAACTGGGACTTCCCTGGAGGTCCAGTGGTTAAGACTCTGCACTTCCACTGCAAGGGGCATGGGTTTGATCCCTGGTCAGGGAACTAAGACCCCACATGCCTCGTGGCGTGGCCAAATAAATAAATTCTTAAAATAAATAAATAAATCCCCCCCAAACCTCCAATCCTCTATTGTTAAAAAAAATAATAATAATAAAGCTAAGTTTGATCCAATAAATTTAACTGTTCCCTTTCAGGAATCTTCAGGTTTTTTTGATAAACACACCCAGTTTCATCTCTGCCTGAGCAGACTGTCCTACCAAATCAGAGTGGCCATGTCTTGGGTTTAAGTGGGGACAGCCCAGGGGATAATCTTGTCCAGGATTCTGAACAGGGATGAAGGCTGGCTCTGCTTTTGACGTTGCTGCCACATCTCTCACACATCCTCTCTTTGAGAGACAAATAATGGCACAGTCATCTTGACCGCTCAGTTCTTTTCCTTCCTGCCTACCTGTCACCATTCCCTCTCTCCTCCTGGAGTCCTGTCTCACAGAAACCTTCATATTCCAGGTGACTACTGGCTGGCTCTTGGTCACGTGAAAGTGAATGGAAGCTGGCCTTGCACGATTACTTTTCTGCTGCATAATCCTATTTTGGAAGCCATGAACTAAGTATCGTTCTGTTCTCTCTCTCTCTGCAGTCTTTCTCTAAAAGGATTCTAACCATTGGTAGGAGAGAGTTAACTCTTAGGGGCCAGGGAAAAATTCTTGAACAGCAAAAGAAAAAATATTGCCCCAATTAAATACACATTCTTAAGTTTTTTTCTACATGCCTGTCATCTCCCCTCCCCTCCCCTCCCCATCTCTTCTCTCTCTTTTCTGGAGACCTCAGTCAAGCATCTCAGAGTCCTCCACACTTCTGTCCCCAAAGCTCACTGCACACTGTCATTTTAGAACTCTTGTCCTACTCTACTGTGTCAGATTTGCTATTTCTTCTTTCTTGACCTCTACGTATTTTGGCAGGAGCCCATCCTCTGGCACTTTTCTAAGAGAAACACTTGGAGGTAAATTTTCTTAAATCCTGTTCATAAAGGGTTCATGGGGAGTATAATGTTTGAATCCTTATCAGAAAATGCTTCTTTGTTCTTATTTTACTCTTACCCTTGATCGGGAAAGTTCACAATCCTTTACTCTTAGAACTTTGTAGGCACTTCTCCTTTACCTTCAAGCATTTAGTATCATGGATAAGAAGACTGATGTCAGTTTAATTCTTATTCCTTTACCAGTAACCAGTTTTCACTTCATTCTAAAACATGTAGGATTTTACCTTTATTCTGGAAATTAGAAACATCAGGAAAGGCTACATGGGGGCTGGTGGTTTGTGGGAAAGATGCTAGGCTTCCATTACCTCAGCATGAATCACAAGTACAATTAGGACTGGGGAATATGTGCTACCACCACACAGTAGTATTTTTTTCTGGGTCTCACATCCCAGAGAAAGTAAGGCCTGAAAGGGTCATCTGAGAGTCTTTCAAGTGTTTTAACTTTAGAACACAACTGTGCAGAGAAATAAACAGAATAAAGTTGCTCTTTACCCATCAATTGAAGACATGTTAGCTGCCATTCTAACCCAATTTCTTACCAAAATGGCCTGCTGACCCTCAGATTTCAGGAGTTCCCCTAGTAGGGGTTCTAAAAGGTATCCAATCTAGCAGAGCTGACCCTTAAAGCAAAGGATTCAACACCTTCAAAGAGAAAGTACAAGGTATCTCAGATCGCTCACTGTGGTTACGTATAGCCCAGGTTACTCCCCTCTCCCCTGAGATGTTGGATGGCTGAACAGATACCATATACCATTAATATCTAACTTTCGGGCTTCCCTGGTGGCGCAGTGGTTGAGAGTCCGCCTGCCGATGCAGGGGACACGGGTTCGTGCCCTGGTTCGGGAGGATCCCACATGCCACGGAGCGGCTGGGCCCGTGAGCCATGGCCGCTGAGCCTGCGCGTCCGGAGCCTGTTGCTCCGCAACGGGAGAGGCCACAACAGTGAGAGGCCCGCGTACCGCAAAAAAAAAAAAAAAAAAAAATCTAACTTTCATCTCAGATTTAAAGGGCAAGCTTCATATGATACCCAAGTAGATGTGGAAATGTGGAATCAAGGAAATATCTCATACTAAGACTAGCTGGGATAGATCTTCATTTTCCTTAAAAGTAAGTGAAAGTAGCCTGAAAGATCCTACAAATGAGTGATGACTTTCTTGGATGGGTAGGCCATAAGAAAAGAAGACCTAGTTATGGGGATGCCATTGCAGAGTAGAATGGGAGGGTAGGGATGGAGGGGGAAATGTATGGACTTGCCATCCAGATTTACTCTGAACTAGATGCCTTTCCCAAGAAAAAAATGCCTAAAGGTGCAAGGAGATGAGTGACAGAGAAGAGCAGCAGTAATGACCTTTGCATGTGCTAATCAACTGATCAGAGATAAAGCAACACTGAATCACTGAAGGATTTGTGACACATGAGGCCACTCTCACTTCCTGCTCACCCCAAACTGAAGAATGATAGAAACTGAGGAATGGTGTTGCCCCCAGGAGAGAAGACGTGATATGACGAAAGTATTTAAAAATCAGAAAACCAAATTAGAGTTAATGGCAGACAACTCCTCCCCTAAACTGCCCCTACTTTGTTCTTGAGTCAACCAGTTGCCCAGGAAAAACGATTCACATTCAAAGAAAAGGAACATGCAGAAAGGAATCACGTTGGGATCTATGGTTTGATACTAGAAAGAAAGAGAGAGAGAGAGAGAGAGAGAGGAACATAACAAGAAATTTGTAGATAAGGAAAACATGAGAGAAGAATCACTTGAGCAAACAAAAGAAAACTTCAGACACATACAAATCTATATTCTCATATTAGTTGGATAAACCATATACTGTAGAAAAAAAAAGTCAAAGAAGTGGCAAGAAGACAAAAAAGAAGATGAAAATGTGCTGAAAAATTTACTAAAGAAATGGGAACTAATCAAATCATTGTAGAAAGCAGCATTAAAAGTAGGAAACACTGCTGAAAATAGAGACAGGGCCATAGAGCAAGACTTCTGAAAATTACACAGGAGAAAACTGCACTCATACCAGTATATGTAAAATTGAACACCTAAAGTGAATAAAAGTACTCAGTAAGGTAGGAAGTGAAATAAATCTGCTTTGGTTGATAAAGAATACCTTAGCAGAAACTCTGACCAAACACGTGTGTTGGAGGACAGACATTCCTACTCAAGTCAGAAGAAGGGGTGCCATTATTTATCCCTGCTCTGGTAGCACCAACCATTGCAAAATTAGACAAGGGAGCAAAATAGATTTTGTGGGCAAATAGAGACGAGATTATTTATCTGTGAATGACTGGTTTGCCTACCTAGAAAAAAATCTAAGAGAACCAAACTGAGAAGAGTAGAACTATTTATAGTAGTTAGTAGAACTGTGAGTAGAACACAGGAGAACTGTGAGTAGAGCTCACAGTTCAGTGAGTTGGGCAGAGATCACAGATGATTGTTAATATAAGAATCAAAACAATGGCATGTGAAAACAAAAAACTTTTTCAAAATAATGATTTTAAAGGATGATCTGATTTTAACATTACATTCAAGGTGGTAATTAATTAATAAATTCTCATTTTGGAGGCTAATTTATCATTATCTGTCAATATTTCCTAAAGCACATACACTTGGATCCACGAATCCTACTCCTAGGAATTTGTTCCAGAGAAATTAAGCACATGTAAAAATGTTTATGTGCATAAGAATAGTAATTATTGTATTATTTGTAATGGTACATAGAAAGATATGTTTTAAAGACACAGAAACATGTACATTAGATATTAAGAAAGAATGATATACATGGTATAAATGTACCTCGTTTTTGTGAAAGTGTGTGTATACATATGTATAAACTCTATATACTTAAGTCCCAAAACTGTTTATGTTTACAGGCTGGGATGGAGACGTGTTCTTTGTTTCATTTTATACACTTCTGAATAGTTTTGTTTGTTCGTTTCTGAGTAGCTTTTTCATTTAGTTGATTTTTGTTTACTTGTTTAAACAAAGAGAATGTGTTACTTATTACACAAACTAAACAAAGCTAACACTATAACTCCCTGAATTTGAACCTGAACTCTACCACTCACTGGCTTGTGTGATCTTTGGCAAGTAACTTGAATTTTCACAGTTTCAGTTTTCTTATCTTTAACAAGGGGATAATCATAGTACCTACCTCATACAGTTGTTAGAGGATTAATATATTAATATATATAATGTAAAACATACACAAAGTTCCTAGCATACACTAAGCCTTCTGTGTTAACTATTATTTAGGGGCACATGTTGAATAGTTGTGAATTATTTGCCCTAGCTTACTTTTTTTAAGACCAGTTAGTTTTTATAAGTAACATAGTAAATAAAACTTTGATATATATATTTATAAGTGGATATCTCCTCTTATGTTTTATATAATTGTATTTCTTTACTGCTCAAGTTAACAAATTGATTTTCATGGCAATTTTCTCATTTTTCTTTTTGTTCATTTTTAATGAAGAAAATATGCCACACTACCTAAGATATAGACTCTCTTGACATATCATACTGTCTTTTTATTCATTTTATCTCCACCATCCTCCAATTTCATTGCTTTTTGATTTTATGACTCACATCCAGAAGGCTGCAGAACTTTGAACAAGTCCTTCCAGGAGTCCATTGTAAAAGAAGGATACATTGATCTTTTGTTAAAAAAATAAGTACTTTGAACTTTTTATGCAGATATTCTTATGCATATGTTTAAGTAGAGAAGGTAATTAATGTTTTGTGGCTATATTTTTGTCACCATGTTAACTGGTAGCTTGAAAAAACAGTTTCTCCTCTGTCTCAGGGATGATATGAACTTGAAATTGTATAGGATAAACTCAGGTCCTTCTAGTATGGTACTCTCTATCACGTATAGAAAAAGTAAAGTGTTTTCATTATATTCTGGGGTAAGAAGTAGTGAGATGAATACTCTCACAGCTCTTTCAAGTTAGGACTCCGTATTACTTTAACTCTTTTTTATGAAAGTCTACACTGTGAATCTTAAGAGGATTTTGATGTACCTATTTTAATTATGAAACAAAAATTTGTCAAAAACTTCTGTGAGATTCAATGCAATCCCTATCAAACTACCAATGGCATTTTTCACAGAACTAGAACAAAAAATTTCACAATTTCTATGGAAACACAAAAGACCCCAAATAGCCAAATCAATCTTGAGAAAGAAAAACGGAGCTGGAAGAATCAGGCTCCCTGACTTCAGACTATACTACAAAGCTACAGTAATCAAGACAGTATGGTACTGGCACAAAAACAGAAATACAGATCAATGGAATAGGATAGAAAGCCCAGAGATAAACCCACGCACATATGGTCACCTTATCTTTGATAAAGGAGGCAAGATTATACAGTGGAGAAAAGACAGCCTCTTCAATAAGGGGTGCTGGGAGAACTGGACAGCTACATGTAAAAGAATGAAATTAGAACACTCCCTAACATCATACACAAAAATAAACTCAAAATGGATTAAAGACCTAAATGTAAGGCCAGAAACTATCAAACTCTTAGAGGAAAACATCGGCAGAACACTCTATGACATAAATCACAGCAAGATCCTTTTTGACCCACCTCCTAGAGAAATGGAAATAAAAACAAAAATAAACAAATGGGACCTAATGAAACTTCAAAGCTTTTGCACAGCAAAGGAAACCATAAACAAGACGAAAAGACAACCCTCAGAATGGGAGAAAATATTTGCAAACGGAGCAACCATTTGGGAATGTAAATTAATACAGCCACTATGGAGAACAGTTTGGAGGTTCCTTAAAAAACTAAAAATAGAACTACCATACGACCCAGCAATCCACTACTGGGCATATACCCTGAGAAAACCATAATTCAAAAAGAGTCATGTACCACAATATTCATTGCAGTTCTATTGACAATAGCCAGGACATGGAAGCAACCTAAGTGTCCATTGACAGATGAATGAATAAAGAAGATGTGGCACATATATACAATGGAATATTACTCAGCCATAAAAAGAAATGAAATTGAGTTATTTGTAGTGAGGTGGACGGACCTAGAGTCTGTCATACAGAGTGAAGTAAGTCAGAAAGAGAAAAACAAATACCGTATGCTAATACATACATATGGAATCTAAAAAAAAAAAAAAAAACGGTCATGAAGCCCCTAGGGGCAAGATGGGAATAAAGACGCAGACCTATTAGAGAATGGACTTGAGGATATGGGGAGGGGGAAGGGTAAGCTGGGACAAAGTGAGAGAGTGGCATGGACATATATACACTACCAAATGTAAGATAGATAGCTAGTGGGAAGCAGCCGCATAGCACAGGGAGATCAGCTCGGTGCTTTCTGACCACCTAGAGGGGTGGGATAGGGAGGGTGGGAAAGAGAGAGATGCAAGAAGGAAGAGATATGGGGATATATGTATATGTATAACTGATTCACTTTGTTATAAAGCAGAAATTAACACACCATTGTAAAGGAATTATACTCCAATAAAGAGTGTAAAAAAGAAAAAAAAGTTCTGTGATATGTATCCCTTCTCAGTTATTTTAGATCTGAAGCTGTTGTATTTAGGAGCTGATCATATTAAAATTCTAAAATTAGCTTTTTGGTAGAGTTGGATGCAGCCTTAGTGATCATATTTCATAACTAATTTGGTAGCAGAAAGATCATTGGCAAATTAATGTCTTGTACTTCCCCAAATGTACTATATATATTGAAGAGGTTTTTAAAAATCTTTAATTAGTTCCTAATCTTTTTAAAGAATTTGAAAACTATAATATATGTTCTTTTGGTGTCAGGAGGTCAGGTTAAATGAAGTCATTTTAGCTGTAGGAATTTAACAGAGGTAATTTTATTAAAATATCTTCATATCAGAAATGTTTGGTACAGAACTAAGCCTACTAACCCAGTGAATTGGAACTTTTTAAACTAAGAAAATGTAGAAAAATTGAATGAAATATGTGAAAATTTCGGATTGTTTATGGTTTCTTCCCTTTTTTTCTGGGAACTTTGTTTCATAGATGCATTTCCAACCTTTTTACTACAACTTACTACAATAGCAGTCATCTACATTCATTTAAAATTGAATGACAAAGTCTCTACTACTTCTTTCCTATTTTACTAGCATTTACTTCAGTGACAAAGGAATGAGTTTGAAAGTGCATTTTGGCCTCTGATCATCAAATCATGACTCTATCCAAAAAGTCCTTGAGAGAGCAGCTCAAAATCTTCAGGTGGATGAACATCTGATTAGCAGAAAGAGGGTTGCATTCTCCAATGGGGGATCTCTGGGAAAGGCGGGTGCACAGTTGTTCCTCAGAATCACCAGGAACCAAGTCCGCCCTTATGTGCCCTACATCCTCATCTCCTTGACAAGAGGCCCCTCACTTCTCAATAATGACTTCATGGGCATGGAGAATAACCAATCAGCATCTTTTCTGTGAACCCTTCACATAATTGAGAAGGGTAACTATGATGGTTAATTTTATGTGCCTACCTGACTGGGCTACCGCATGCTCACATTGCTGGTAAAAAAATATTTCTGGGTGTGTTGAAAGAGATTAGCATCAGAATCAGTAGACTGAGTAAGAAAATCTGCCCTCACCTCTGTAAGCCGGCATCATCCAATCCGTTGAGGGCCCAAATAGAACAGAAGGCAGAGAAAAGGTGAATATTCTCTCTCTCTACTCTGCTGGCTTTGAGGATGGAGGAAGGGGCCACAAGCCAAGGAATGCAGGTGGCCTCTGGAAACTGCAAAAGGGGAGGAAACACTCTATCTTAGAGCGAAGAGCAACTGACAGCTCAACATCAGCCCATTGGAACTGATTTCAGACTTCTGACCTCCAGAACAGGAGGAGAATAAATTAATGTCGTTTTAAGCCTCTAAGTGTGTGATAGTTCATTACAGCAGAGGAAGTGGATACATATTCATCATGCTCTCCCTCACTGCCCCTTCAGCCTCCCTCTGTTCTTTGGTTCCTTCCTCCGCTTGTACCTACTCTCGAGCTTCCCTAGAATCTGAGCTCCCAGATTCTTTAGCACAGTCTGTCTTTACCGTCATCCTTCTTACTGCTTCCATGCCCTAATCATCCACTCACTGCTTTGTTATCTGTAAATGGAGTTCCCTGCACAATGTTCACTGAGCTGTCTCTTTGGAATTTAACTTATGAACATATAACCCACGGGTCTATCGTCCGACTTCCTTCTCAGAATCTCTGCAACATTTTATAAAGTGGATTGGTTAACCTACAATCTCTCTCCCTTTTTAAAGTGGGCTTTATGTATAGAACATTTTTGGATTTGTAGAAAAGCTGAGAATATAGTACAGAGGATTCCCAAACATCCCCTTCACCAGCTTCCCTATTTATTGACATTGCTGAGCTGTCCAGTCATGAAATTGCAGAGTGGTATCCAGTCTTGCTTGCTAACACCTAATTCAGTAATTTATCACTTCCTGAAATCCTCCATATAAAATATTTTACTCATCAGTCTTCTTTTTCATCCCCATGGTCACCCAGAGTCAGGGTCTCATCTTCTCTTATCTCGGTAGTTTCAGCTGGTATCTGATCACACACCACTTTCCTCACAGTGTATTGTATTGCCCAGTGTCAGATGATTTATTCACTATAGCTGAAGTTATAGAATCCTGATATAAACATCTCTTGTGGCTCCCTATAGTATCTCCCTCCCCCCTTCTCCTCCCTTCCTCCCTCCCTTCCTTCCTTCCCTCTTCCGTCCCCCCCTTCCTTTCTCTCTCCCTCCCTTCCCTCACACACAGCCACACTACCACCACCACCAATTATTGAATGACAGGCATTTCAATACTAGTGGGGTAGAGACAAAAGTTGTTAAAATGTGACTCCTGTCAACCAAGGTGAAGACACATTCTTCACGGTGACATATCAGGCGCCAAATATTCTAGTTCTCTGCTCTAAATACATCCTTTGCTCACTGATACCAAAATGTGTTTCACATAAATGCTTCTTTAAACATATTATTTAACCTATCTAGAAGGTCCTGCTTTCTGAGACAACCCCGTTACAAACACACAGAGACAGAGACATAAACACACACACATACACATACACACAATGATGTTATCTCTCCTGTTGTCAAATTCAGGTAGTATTATGTTTATCCTTAACACACAGGGCTTTCTTTGCTAAAGTACAGTCCTTTGAGTACATGTCTTTTCTCCCTTACCAGATGGGTAATCCCTCCAAGCAAGTGCTCTGTATCACTTATCTCTTGTTATCTCCCCTAGTGTTTGGATAAAGTGGACACTCAGTAAACCACTGTGACAGGTTACCTTGTTTTGCGTTATAGTGAAGTCCTTGAAAGGACAAAGGGTGCCTAATTACTATGAGCATTGTCCTGCCTCCCACACATGGCTATCAAGAATGGACTGTAGCTTGTATTCAGTTTGGTGGACATCAAATAATTATGTATTCAGCATATAAGTGTTGTTAGAAGTTATTTTCGCTTATCACTAGAAAAATGTTTGTGATAAGAAACAAAGTGAAACACATAGCCCAGGGTTTTGGACCTACTCAAGTAGCTGTTATTTAGCAACTTTTTAATCCCTTGTCAGCCAAGATATTTTAAGCACCTTTCTATGATTTGATTGTGTGAAATAACCATGGTTTTAGAGTTGAATTTCTAAGTAATTTTTCTCTTTTGTGTCCTTTCCAGAATTCACTTTGGACATTATTTTCAATTTTGAGTAATAACATTTAAAATCAACCCCAAGGTAAAAGGTGTAGGACAACATAAAAAATGAAGTCATTTTTATATGTTTCCCATTGGCAAATTACTGTGCGTTTCCTGCCATCAGGCTTCATCTAATGATGTGACCTTCACTGTGTTAACAGACAGCAAACAAAAATCTGCCAAATTGTGATAAAATATAGGTTTTAAATATAAAATGAATTAAGCCAAGAAAATTCATAAAGGTCAAAAGCATAGAAGGAATTAAGTTGAAACAATGATTTGTGTTTGACACATGTTGTACCAGGTTTTCTCCAAGGTTATTTTTTGAAACCTTAATGCTCAATAACTGTACTAGAAAATGTATTTTTTAAAGTAGGACTCTGGTAGTACTGACTAATTTTTTTTGGCTAAAATGTTAGTTTATTCAACAAGTCTTTATTGTGTATCAAATACGTGCCAGGCAGTGGTGACACACCAGTGAGTAACTCAGTAATGACTCCTGACATCTCGCAATTATGGTTTAACAGGAGATACAGACAAGCAAAGATTCCACTACTCCATAGAGCAGGGTCACTCTGCGAAAGGGGGCATGCTGGTGAAAGCTGTACCTACCTCACCCAGACTTCTAAGTTGAGGCCAAAGATAAGATGGAGGTCACCATGCACCAAGGAGTGGGGAGAGTGTTGTATACATAAAGGGCACGGAAGGTACACAAAGGAAAAAGAACAGTGCGCATTCTGAAACTGAAAAAAATTCATTATGGTGGGAAGTCAAGTTTGAGGGGGTAAAAGACTCTACACTGGTGATTCTCAACCAGGATATTTTGGCTCCCAGGGGACATTTATCAATGTCTAGAGACATTGCTGAACATGGGGGGAGGCTACTGGCATCAAGTTGGTGCAGGCCAGGGATGATGCTAAACATCCTATGATGTACGAAACAGTCTCGTACAACAAAGAATTACATGGCCCCAATGTCAACAGTGCCTAGGCTAGGAAGCCCTGTTACAGATAAACCTGTACACATAAACTAGGGCTAGATCACAAAACTAACTGAAGGGATTTGGGATTTATTCTGCGAGTCATGGGGCACCATTTAAACACATGATTTTTAATCAATCTGAGAGGCATTCTATTATTATGGCTGAACTTAGGTATTTGTTTAGTTATATTGTGTCTCACATGATCAGAAAATTGTGCTTACTATGAATTACATCTACTAGTCTTACAAAGGTTGAAAAAGCATGATTGTGGAAAGTTTGCTAAAAGTTTAAAAAGAAAAAGAAAACATGCCCTAATTTTTTCATCCTCTTCAGTCGCAATACATATTTTTAAAATATGTGCATTTCTTTTATTGGACTCTCCCAAACAGGGTCAAGCATGAACATCCATTCTCATGAATGTGAAGCACTACTGGAGATCAACAGAACACATACTGGGCGTCATGCAGTCTCAATTAGAAATAAAAAGCTTGTACATCCAGAGTAAAGAGGAATCATGTAAAGCTCTGGAACAGGATTCTTCTTCTTATTAATATTATTTTAGTTCCAGACTCTTTTGAATATTGATGACACTTAGGACCTCTCTTTTCAGAAATATGCACTTATCCCCCAAATATATCTAATGTCAGGGGATCACAGACACTACAGAGATACAGTAATCTCTCACATGATGCTGAGTTCCCAGAAATATTTAAAGGCCAGCATGATAGCCACAAAAATTTGCAAAAGGAAATATGGCATAATTTAGAATCATTCAGAGAAAGCTTTACAATTTTTAATCAATGGAGAATTTTCTAAAAATGCTCATCAAGATACTGTTTGTGTCAAAATATAAGTAATACTGCATCAGAGCAAAAAAAAAATAATTCAATGGAAACGAACAATTGTTCTTACATTCCATAACGAATACAATATTTTGGTCTAGTTACAATGTCTGTAACGAGCGGTTCCATGAACTTTCTGCTACTTCCCATCCATTTAATCATTACTCTCTATAAAAATAGTGATTGAGAGTAGGCTCAGTGTCTTGTAAATGGGAAGAGAGGGTGAATTCATCTCTGCCCAAGTTCATTACTGTTCTTTTCTTCAACAATCAAGTACCAAACTTTCAATTCCTTTTATTCTCTTTCACCACAGATGTCACAATTACCTTAGGACAAAACCGTCCCCAGAACACCCATACCATTAAACACACACATATAGACATCTCATCAATTCTTTGAAGGAGATAATACATGCTTATTTAAAAGTTTCTATCTCTACTGATGCCATCACCATTAACCCAATGTATTTTCTACTTCTAGTTTGTCAATTTTCCCATCATTTTTCTCACTTGCTAGTTCTGTTCAGAGAAGGTGAATGTCTGCTTTATCGCCATTTCTTGCTGTGATTTCAAATAATGTGTTCACGTGAATTAAATTCCATGATAACAATCTGAATGTCCCTTGATGCTCTTTAGATGTGGATTTTTCATATTCCTTAAGCACTAGGCAAAAGTTAACATCTAGCCAGAATCAAGCTATCAGCTGGGACTGCAATTTTCATCCGGATCTCAGGGTTTCTTAGAAGATAATTGGTTGTTTGTAAAACCCACTTCTTTCTCAGGCTTTTCATGTGGCTGGTTCCATCTGTAAGCCAGCAATGAATCCTTTTCATGCCTTCAATCTCTCCAACTTCACTTTCTGCCACATTTCTCTGACTCCGGCTAGAGGGAGTTCTCTGTCTGTAAGACTCATGTGCTTAGATTGGGCCCACCAGGACAAGACAGTCTACTCTCTCTATCTTAAGTTTCCCAACCTGATTGCTTCTGCAAAGTCCCCTTGCTGTGGAACATACTTATAGGTTCCTAGGATTAGGGTGTGGACATCTTTGGGGGCATTAGGCTACCATAGAGACTTGCAGGTGAAGTGTTGTAGACATTCAGATAGAGAGAGGAACCAGTTCTAATTAGAACTGTCATGGAAGATCAAAGTCATAATGACATATCAGCTCACACCAGTTAGAATGGCCATCATCAAAAAGACAAGAGGTAACAAGTGTTGGTGAGGATGTGGAGAAAGGGGACTTTTTTGCACTTTTGGTGGCAATGTAACCTGGTAGAGTCACTATGGAAAACAATGTGGAGGTTCCTCAAAAAATTAAAAGTAGAACTACCATATCATCCAGCAATTCTCACTTTGGGATATATATCCAAAGGAAATGAAATCAGTATCTCAAACAGATATCCGCACTACCAGATTTACTGAAGCATTACTAATGATAGCCAAGATATGGAAACAACCTAAGTGTCTGTCAATGGATGAACAGATAAAGAACATGTGGTATACATAACAATGGAATATTATTCAGCCATAAGAAAGATGGAAATCCTGCCATTTGCGACAACATGGATAGACTCTCAGGGCATTATGCTAAGTGAAATAAGTCAGACAAAGAAAGACAAATACTGTATAATATCACATATGCATATAATCTAAAAAAGCCAAAGTCAAAGAAACAGAGAGTAGAATGGTGATTACCAGTGTACAGGGGAAATGGGGAGATACTGGTCAAGAGGTACAAACTTTCAGTTATAAGATGAATAGTTTTGGAGGATCTAATGTACAGCATGGTTAGTATAGCTAAAAATACTCTATTATATACTTGCAAGTTGCTAAGAGAATAGATTCTAAATGTTCTCACCACAGAAAAGAAATGCTAATTATGTGAGGTGATGGTGGTGCTAGCTAACACTAGGGTGGTAATCATTTTGCCATATATAAGTGTATCAAATGAACAGGTTGTAAACCTTAAACTTACACAGTGTTATATCTCAATTATACCTCAGCTCAAAAGGAGTAAACAAACAAAAGTTCTAAAGCTAAATGATTAAAAAAAAAAAGCCTATTATGAAAGTATTATCCAACTAGAACTGTTAGAGGTGGCACCTTGAGGTTTGGATAGAATTTTGATTGGTGGAGGTGAAGCTGGGGGGGCATTTTAGATGATGATAATGGAGGGCTTACATATCTGAAGGTGGAAAGTTATGGGACCGTGGAAGAAATAGTGAGCACTACAATTCTGGGGTATGAAGGATGAAAAAGTAGGTTGGAGCCAGGGAGTTGGGAATCCTAAATTATGGGTCGAGAGTTTACTCTTACTAAGAATATAACCTATACCTTAAAGCCATTAAAAAATAAACAGGAAAATTAAATGAAAACATTCCTTAACTGATGCAAGTGAATTCTGAGGAACGTCAATTTTGCAATGGTTGGAAAGATTTATCAGCAGGAAGTAAAATGTTACTGAAATGATGTGGGTTGTGGGAAAGGTCTGAGAATAGATGAAGAAATGGTACCAATTAGCAGTTCCTATACAAGGACTTCCCATCAAGGTTGTGATTATTTTCTATCAAAAAAGGCCTCAGATTTTACAGTTGTTTATGCTCAAACATCATTATAAATGCCTGCCTCTTTGACAAATGTGAACGACTTGCAGCTTATCCCTTTTCCACTACCATTCATGAAAATAACCAAGCGTATTATGATTTGAAAAAATCTACAGATGAAAAGAATTCAGAAGATATAAAAGAAGAAGGATCTCATTTACAGTAGCAAATGAAAAAGCACAAGGGAATAAATCTAAGAAATATGCAAGATTTACATAAAGATACATTTAAAACACTATCAAAAAATACCAGGGACTTCCCTCATGGTGCAGAAGTTCAGAATCCGCCTGCCAATGCAGGGGACACGGGTTCAAACCCTGGTCCGGGAAGATCCCACATGCCGTGGAGCAACTAAGCCCCTGCGCCACAACTACTGAGCCTGCGCTCTAGAGCTTGCGAGCCACAGCTACTGAGCCTGCATGCCACAACTACTGAAGCCTGCATGTCTAGAGCCCGTGCTCCGCAACAAGAGAAGCCACGGCAATGAGAAACCTGTGCACTGCAACGAAGAGTAGCCCCTGCTTGCCTCAACTAGAGAAAGCCTGGACGCAGCAACAAAGACCCAATGCAGACAAAAATAAATTTAAAAATTAATTAACTAATTAATTTTAAAAATACTAAAAAGAAAGATGTATTAGGTTCTAGATGAAGAAGACTCAATACCATAAAGATATAAATTCTTCCTATATAAATTTAAAATTTAATGTTATGATACCAATAAAAATACTAATAGTCTTCTTCATCTTTTTTTAATGGAAAAACTCAATATGAAATAAATATATAAAATAAAATATCAAAACTCAATATAAAATAAAATTCACATGGCAAAATAAATGACTATCCAAAAAATAAAAACTCTAAAAAAGAAAAGCAGAGATGTGAGACTAGTCATAACAGATAAAAAATTGTACCCTAATTGGTCAATAATTTAAACACTACGGTAGCAGTCCAGGACTAGACAGAGTAACCAATGAAATAGAATAGAAAATACAGAAATACACCCAAACACATCACACATGATACAGAAGCCATCTTAGGTTAGTGGAAAAAATATATGGTCAATAAATGGTATTGATACAACTGGATGGCTATCTAGAAAAAAGTTGTGTCCTTACCGGATACACTGATATAAAGGATAAATTCCAAGTGCATCAAAAACATAAATGTAAAAAGTGAAGTCATAAAAGCATTAGAAGAATGCATGAGAAAATTCCTTTATGATCTTGGAAGCCATAAAACAAGGTACATATGATGACATTAAAATTTAGTCTTAGCTGAAAACAATGTAAGCTAAGTCAAAACACACTAATTAATTGATAAATATATTTGCAGCAATACTTGAAACAGCAAAACTATTGGAAACATTTTATATTTCATCTGTAGGGACTAGTTAATAAATCATGTTGATTCATACACTGCAACACTGCACTGCTACAAAAAAGAATAAGGGAGCTCTCTATGTACTGATATCGAAAGAACTCCAAGATACATTAATAAGTGAAAAAAGCAAAGTACAAAACACTGTTTTAATATACTACCTTGCATAGAAAAGGGGGGAAATTCAGGCTATATATTTATATTTGTTTGTATAGGGATGAAAAGCGTTGGAAGTATACACAAGAAACCAATAATAGTGCTTATCTGGAGGTCGGGAAAATGGGACGAGAGGGTCAGAGGGGAGAGTAAATTTTTTCTTTGAATCCCTTTTTATATTATTTAATTTTGTATTACTAATTAACATTTTTAAATAATAAAAAAGATCTAGTAATACTTTTCTTTTTCTATAAAACCCTAATTCATTCTATCAATTCTTGTTTTATTAAGTTGTTACAGGGAATATGTACCAACTGCAGAATTACATCAAGGCATCAGAATTATATCAATGATATCAATCAAAAAGAAACTGACCCAGTATGTGGTACCACACGTTGCTAATATACAAAAATGCTTAAGCAATGCTCAACTTGAGGAGGGTAAAGTCCTCCTGGGTTTTGGCCTTCTGTGGCTCAGAGCCACTGCCATAGTTGGTCACATTCTTAATAGCTCTCTGAATCCATCCACTGGGCTTTAAAGTACAACTCCAGGAATCCAGTGAGCCAGGCAGTGGGTACTGCAGCCAGGAACTGAGCAAGTGAATGCATGACTAGGATACAGAGTTAGCAAACAGAAGTGATACAGCATCCAAATGTTGACCAGGATCCCCACTCAATTTCTTTCTCTCCTCCCCTGGCTTCTGTGGATCTACCCTGACCTCTTGCCTCTTCAGGGCCCTGTGAGTTCCAACATGGTATAGAGCAGGGGTCCCCAACCCCTGGGCCGGTACCTGTCCGCGGCCTGTTAGGAACCGGGCCACACAGCAGGAGGTGAGTGGTGGGGGGAGCTAGTGAAGCTTTATCTGTATTTACAGCCGCTTTCCATCACTCACATTACCACCTGAGCTCCACCTCCTGTCACCATTATGGTGAGTTGTATAATTGTTTCATTATATATTACAGTGTAATAATAATAGAAATAAAGTGCACAATAAATGTAATGCGGTTGAATCATCCCGAAACCATTCCCCTCCCCCCGTGGAAAAATTGTCTTCCACAAAACCGGTCCCTGGTGCCAAAAATGTTGGGGACCGCTGGTATACAGTCAAAGGAGAGAGGTAGGAAATTAGACAGAGAGGGAGAAAATTGCCATTTTCATCTGTAACTTACATGAATGGTATTTTCGGTTAACTGGACATTTTGGAGAAGCTGCCTTAGAGTTCCATTTAAAACCATTTTAATATTGTGTTTAGGTATATGTTTCTTTAAAAAGTTAAATTCTGTGAAAGGAAGTGTGGATTCTTTCAAATAGGGCAAGCTGTGATGCTGGAGACCATTTATGTGCATATAGAGGGCAAGTGGCAGAAGGGAGCACACAAGCTTAGAATAAATGAAATTCCACTTCAATTAAAAAGGGATGCTTGGAAGGATCTCAAGCAAGCTAGAATTACTGTCATGCCTGTTGATGTTTTAATCTCTCCTTTTCTATTGGGTGAGAAGCATATAAAGGATAAGAGAAACAAGGCAAGTAACTTGAGAAACTAGACGAAATATTTTTCTTTACAAATTTTAAGTAGAAAGAGGCTGGCTGACATCGAGATGAGATTATGGTATAAATGCTCTAGGAAGAAGAAAAGCTACTGTGGTTTCGATAACTGACCACAGCAGATAAAATTTTAATTCCTTAAAGAAGCCCTAGAAAAACTAAAAAAAATCAGACTGCAAGGGACTCAAGCTTTGAAGGGAAACGCAAGGTTAAATCAAACATTGAGCAATAGAGCTGAAGATTAGTGACAAAAACATCCAGTCTCACCTGGTATCTTCCTAAGTTTTTCTCTAAATCGTGCATCTTGTTTAAAGAGTCTTTCTTCATGTTTCTGCTGTCTTCTTTAATAGAGAATTTCACTTCAGATAAACCTGAGCAGAAAATTCGGCCAAATCCTGTGACTGACTTAATCACTCCTGCGACAAGCTAGTGATTCAGAGTTTGAAGCTGTAACTTAGAGATCACTATGAACAGGATGACAGTTTGTTCAAACAGTAGGCAGAGAACTGACTTCCCTGGTGGCGCAGTGGTTAAGAATCTGCCTGCCAATGCAGAAGACACGGGTTCGAGCCCTGGTCTGGGAAGATCCCACATGCCACGGAGCAACTAAGCCCGTGCTCCACAACTACTGAGCTTGCGCTCTAGAGCCCGCAAGCCACAACTACTGAAGGCTGCACACCCAGAGCCCGTGATCTGCAACAAGAGAAGCCATTACAGTGAGAAGTTTGCACACTGCAACAAAGAGTAGCCCTGGCTCGCCGCAACAGTGAGAGGCCCGCGTACCACAAAAAACAAAAAAACAAACGAAACAACAACAAACAGAAGGCAGAGGATCAGGAGAAATTTAGAGGCCGCTTAAGTGCCAGCTTGAACATGCAAACACAAAGTAACCTTGGTAAATACCAGACAGTACAAATGCAATTTGGAGGGTCTCTATTGCTTAGACGACAACGCCGAAATTGGCTGTCTGGGCAGATGTAGTTTTCAAAACGAGAATTAGATCTTAGGTCTTAGAACCTAAATAACAAGAAAATCAAACAAAACTTAGGGATGATTGTGGAAGTATACTGAATGCTTACTGAACAACTTAAAAGCTAGTAATTTTGATCTTTGTATTATTTTAACACAGCAGTTTTCAAAAGTTTTAAGCAAAAATAGAACTTATTTTTCAAATGTTACCTTTCACAGACTCTGGATACATAAAACAAACAAAAATAGAAATTTAGTCTTTTATTTATTTATTTATTATTATTATTTTTTTTTTGCGGTACGCAGGCCTCTCACTGTTGTGCCCTCTCCCGTTGCGGAGCACAGGCTCCGGGCGTGCAGGCTCAGCGGCCATGGCTCACGGGCCCAGCCGCTCTGCAGCATGTGGGATCTTCCCGGACTGGGGCACAAACCCGTGTCCCCTGCATCGGCAGTCGGACTCCCAACCACTGTGCCACCAGGGAAGCCCAGAAATTTAGTCATTTTAACCTGTTTTATAAATTCATATTTATAACAATTTTTATTTATTTATAAAACCAGAGAATATAATTAGGCTGTTTTGACACACTGATAATTTGAAGCAATGGTTATTATCATAGTAGTTATGACAGTTGCAGTCTTTTATCAGCTTCGACATTCAACACATTTTTGTATTTTGTTTTGTTTGCACAATAGGGAGAAATTCCTAATTCACTAAATAGGAGAAAATGACACTTTTCTAAGCCATTCATTTTGCATTCTCAGGGTACTGGACAACTAAACTGATTCTGAAACACCAAAGAGGATGCTAGATATTTTCCTACATTTATTCATTTTGTTATCCAACTATTGCTCACATAATTAAGTGGGTGTTTAAATTTCAGAGAAGTTGATAAAAAAGATATCTTTTTGTAGAAAATATTTTAAAAATTTATCTTATAATGTGACATTTGGTGTAGTTATTTAAAAAGTCTCCTGTATACTTCAATGCTTGTCTCTATTACTTAAAGTTTCAAAACAGTAAAATGGACTTTGTTTTGTATGTTAAGTTCAAGATTGGCCCTCACTGCTAATATTGTCCGCAGCAGGCAGGATGGTACTACTACAGCCTGCATAATCTAATGAACCTTATTCATATTGTAAAAATGATTGGCAAACACAAAAGCTGATGCAAGGTGTATAATCGAATGTGACAGACATGCACAGTCCTGAATAACTACTAAAAAGGACATGTAAATTAGGAATTTGGGATTAACATACACACACTCCTATATATAAAATAGATAACCAACAATGGCCTACTGTAAAGCACAGGGAACTATACTCGATATTTTGTAATAACCTATAAATGAAAAGAATGTGAAAAAGAATGTGTATATATATCATATATATATATATGTATGTATAACTGAATCACTTTGCCGTACATCTGAAATTAACACATTGTACATCAACTATACTTCAATAGAAAAGTAATAAAATAAAATGACATTTCCATACTCAAAGAAAGACATGTATGCAAAGTCACATAAATTTTTGAAGATTACTGTTGCACTAATAAGAAGTGCAACTGTGCGTAAAGGACGTCAAAGCAACTATTATCTGGAAATTTGTACCTCAGTGATTTCACCTGAGAGTATGAGAGCAGGCATTAGTTCTCTCTAATGTGTTAAAATTTGATATTCAACACTTTTGAACAGTTGCATCTACTACAGGCTATTACAGCTTAAATGATATCTAAAAATGTATGAACTAGTGTTTGAATTAAAGAATTGTGGGACTCCTAAAGCATATTTTGAAATAGCTTTTAAGATATCTCAATAGTGGAGTCAGGCTTTTGGGACCTAGGGTTGGAACAATTAGTACAAGCCTAAAATCCTGAGCTTTCATGTTGGTGTAGAAATCCCAGAAATCTCTTAATCACTCCTAGGGCAAGCTTTCATCTAATTTTCCCAAGAGAGAGTTATCAAAGCAATTCTCGGAGCTGAATTAGGGTATGTTGGAGCTCTTTAGAGGATAGGCTTCTTATACTTCTCATAAATCAATATGTATCCCAAGCCTGCCTAATGTAATAATTGTGTTAAGTTCATGTCTTCAGAATATTGTGCTCTGACATTATGTGTTCATATTGTTATCACAAAAAGGCTGAATTTCTTTTCTAAAAAGTGTAAAGTTAAGCCTTCTTTAAGTTAACAATGGAGAATATTTTCTAAGAATGTCTCACAGTAAATTTTTCTGGTTTGGACTTTAGTTAATTTTACATTTTGTCTATATAAACTAACGGTCTTTTATATAAGATGTCATTAACTAAAATAACTTTGATGAAGAGACAACACCCTAACTTTTAAAAACTGAAGTATAGTTGATTTACAATATTATATAAATTTCAGGTGTGCGACATAGTAATTCACAATTTTTACAGTTATATTCCATTTGTACCTACAAGATACCAGCTATGTTCCCTGCTCTGTATAATATATCCTTGTAGCTTATTTGCTTGATACATACATAGTAGTTTGTGCCTCTTAATCCCCTGCCCCTATATTGTCCCCCCGCCACCCTCTCCCTACTAGTAACCACTAGTTTGCTCTCTATATCTGGCAACTCCCTAACTCTTCTCAGTGGGTTGATAATCCAGTCGGAAGCATAGAAAACATTGATGTGTGTATCCTTTATATTACTGATTTGACTTAAAGAGGCAAATTACCAGGTCTATAGATGCAGCCAAATTACAACTTGTATTTTCTGTGTCAATTAGACAGCACGGAATTAAACCCATTAAAAAATACATCGTCTTCCTATCTGTTTGTTGTCCTTCCTGTCCCATTTTAGAAGAGTAGTAAACTGGTAACCATCTCCTTTCCATAAACAGGCAACGTAAAACTAGTCACTTCCCTCTAAAGCATTCATGCTAATGATTTTAGCCATTCTTGAGCCCTGATTTGTACTCACATTTTTCTCATTATCAAGCAATCTGTGAAAGGTACTATCACAACTGACTTCCACTAGCAGGTTGTGAGAGCTGTATTTGCACTCTCCCATCTTCTTCCTGTTTTGTCCTTATGCTGTTCTATGAAGGTACTAAGGGAAATAAATCCTTTTCTAAAAAATGTATTTTATTGTGGTAAGAACACTTAACATGAGATCTGCCCTCTTAACAAATTTTTGAGCGCACCCTACATTATTATTGACTGTAGGCACAATGTTCTATTCTTTTTTTTTTTTTTTTTTTGCGGTACACAGGCCTCTCACTGCTGTGGCCTCTCCCGTTGCGGAGCACAGGCTCTGGACGCGCAGGCTCAGTGGCCATGGCTCACGGGCCCAGCCGCTCCGCAGCATGTGGTATCTTCCCGGACCAGGGCATGAACCCGTGTCCCCTGCATCGGCTTCCCCACCAGGGAAGCCCAATGTTCTATTCTTTTGACCTCTATATTTTATCGGCCAAGTGAGGCTCCTAAAGTGGCGTGGCACTCTTGGCCAGGTGGTTAGTAGGGTGGGAAGGCAAAAAGAACGTCAGGAGGGTAGTTAGTCCAGAGGACCCACTAGCGAAGTGGGGAAGATATAATATTGTGTTAGCGTTGAATACAGCTAAAGGCCCCTCTGGAAAGCCAGATTCTGCAGTCAGGTTTAGCCTTCTTGCTCAGATATAGAAAAAGGTTACAGAATATCTATTAAATGATTCCATCCCCAGATATGGGAAAAGGTTGTGTTAGCAGATTCGTGGTATATAGAAACCACATTTTCCACCCAAGGCACAATAAAAAGGCTCTGCTGTAAAGCTAATTCTTGATTAGGGCTAACCCAGGAAGGCATCAGAAGAGGGTCTATTAATCCACATGGGAAAAATCTTATTTATTCTTGTTTTTGGAATATATTTACACAGGTATATTTGGACGTGTCCTTCATTCTAGAAATTCAAATGGCTTACAAAAATAATAAAGCCACCCTAAACTGAGGTTAAATACCAGTCAAACTATGATTATCTGACTCAAGAGACAAGAAACTTATCTCTGTTTCCCATTTTTTCTCTGCTGACCAGTTCTTCTGGTTTTAATGCAACACCCCAATAATTGAAGCAAAGCAGCAGCTTTGAAAGAGCTTATGTCTTTCTTTCTATTTACTAATACCCATCTTATCTATCATGTAGGAAAAATGAAGGACTTTGTCATATATTCCAGCTTCCAGAAAAAAACCCTATTTACATACATTAGAAAGCTCTTAAATGAGTGAAGCGGGTGACATTGTCAATAAAGGTGTGAAGGCCTGATTTAGCATGTTAATCAGATATTCTATTCAAAGGTAAGGTACAGAGGCTATGCCTCATTTATCTCAGCTTTGACAGGTAATTCTATCCATTTTTTGGCCCTCATTTTGCTTCATATAACATATAAAAAATGTTTCAGGTGGATCAAACACCGAAACTTCTAAAAATTTTTTGTAGCAGTTTGGAGAATATTTTTATGATACTGAAGCAGAAAGGAGTAGGTTATAGAAGCGTGATAAATTTAACTACATGGAAAGAAAAAAGTATATTAAAAAAACTATAAACTCAGTTAAAAAGACAATGACACATGAGAAGACATTAGCAAGATTTTAAGAGAAAAAGCATCACTATCGAGAACCTGCAGATAATTCCTACAAATCTATAAGACCACCCAAGAGAAATATGGGCAAAGGATATGAGTAGGTAACTCATAGATGAGAAAACTCAATGAACATATTTAAAAGCTGCTCAACCTCACAAGGAATTTGGTGAATGCAAATTAAAACTTACAGTGATAACATTTCATGCTTTAAAATTTAATAGTAGATTTATACCAGGTGTTAGCAAGCATGTGGTCAAAAAGGAAACTTTGATAAACTTCTGGCAGGAGTGTAAATTGGTACAACCACTTGGGAAAGTAATTTGGTAACAATTAGTAAAGCTGAAGATAAACATACCCACACTGAGGTATATACCCTAACTCTTGCACATATGCCTAAGGGAACACCTAAGAATATTCATTACAGCAGTTCAAACAAGTAGAGGAATGGACACATAAATGACAGATTCTACATGGCCGCTAAAATGAATAAATTTGCCTTATATGTATTGAAATATAATGTTGAGTGAAAAACAAGTTTCACAATGTTTATTATACCATTTATATAAATATTTATTTAAATATTTTTATTTAAAATACAATTTATGTAGCAAATATATATAGACATGGACAGGAAAGATAAAAACCATCCTCAGGGTAGAGGTTGCCTCTGAAGAGAGAAATAAAGAGGGGCTAGGTCAGGAGAAAGTATTGAAAAAGGGGGTTTCAAACTTAATTGTAATATTTTATTTCTTAAAAAATAATCTGAAGCAAACATAAAAAAGTTAACATCTACCAATTCTGGGTCATGGATACCTGAATATATACCATATTATTCTCTGTACTTTTCTCCTTATTTTAATCATTTCATAGCTCTATAATAAATTGGTAGCTATACATCTTAAAGAAAAATAAATAATAGGAGTTCAAAACCAAAAATTTATACTACTTAAAAAATTTTCAATGATCTCCCAAAATAACTATTGGTAAAAATAAAGATATTTTAAAAATTAAATAGCTGACTTTAAAAATCAGCTATTTTTAAAATGAGTATATTTTTAAGCTGAATGTTAATTACACAGTAGGACTTAACGGAAAGTGGTTAATATGTTCTTTAGACAAAGAATGAATGTCTTTAATGTGTTTACATCAAGAATTAATTATGAATAACTACTTTAAAACCTGTGGCAAGTAGCTGAAGGGAATAGTGAAGATGATTGTAGAAATTAATGATTTCAAGACTGAGTCTTTATAAAAATAAAGAAAATGGACAAATTTCTAAAAAAATCTAAGAACATAAGAAAACAATCAGTGAAATTAGAAAGGAAAAAGATGTTACTACAGAGATAACAGAGAAGTGAAAATGAAAAGAGAATACTATACACACTGGTAAAATGTATTCGAAAACATAATAAAAGCAATAATTTTTCTGAAAAAATACACATATAAAATCCTGACTCAAGAAGAAATAGGAAATCCAAATAAAAGGTAATCCAGGGAGAAATTAAGGAAGTCATCAAAGGCTCTTGCTCTAAATAATATTATGAATGAATTCTATAACATCAAAGCAATAGATAATTCTTGTGCATTATAAACTATTCTGGACCACAGAAAAATATTAGAAGGCTACCTCATTCTCCAAAGTTAAATCCTAAAATCTACACGTGTCAAAGACAACATTAAAACGTATTCTATACATCTGTTTCACTATGGTATAAGGTGTGTTTAAAAAAAAATAACAGTAGAATTCACCAATATGTTAAAATAATTCATCATATGATATCAGGATGTTAACTCATCAGTAGAGCAAATAAGAAAACCATGAAGAAATCTCAATAAGTTTTAATGGGTATTTTGATGAAATTTAACACTCATTACCTATTTAGATATCTCTTTAAGACTAATATTCAACAGACTTCCCTGGTGGCGCAGTGGTTAAGAATCCACCTGCCAATGCAGGGGACACGGGTTTGAGCTCTGGCCCGGGAAGATCCCACATGCCGCGGAGCAACTAAGCTCGTGCGCCACAACTACTAAGCCTGTGCTCTAGAGCCCACAAACCACAACTCCTGAGCCCACGGGCCACAACTCCTGAAGCCTGTATGCCTAGAGTCTGTGGTCCGCAACAAGCCACCGCAATGAGAAGTCCATGCACCGCAACAAAGAGTAGCGCCCGCTTGCCACAACTAAAGAAAGCCCGTGCTCGGCAATGAAGATCCAATGCAGCCGGGGAAAAAAAAAAGACTAACATTCAAACTAATTATCCTTAATAAGTAAACCAATTTCTAGTTCAGATCAGTATCCAATGTCATACATAAGGATGAAATGGTAGAAGCATTTGTGTTAAATTAGAAATAAAACCAGAATTCCATATCTAGCATTGTTCTTGAGATTCTGGAAAAGGCAAAACACCAGAAAAAAGTTGTATATGTGGAGTAAAATTGAACAAATGATCATGATGAATTTCTGATGATATATTTTTATCTAAAAAACCAATACAATCAATTAAAAGTCTATTAGAATTAATGAGTATAATAGAGACTACATATACATATATATCTTCACTTATATATATATGTCAAGTCTCTATATAAAATGTGTATATTTACATATAAAATATGTACATTTACATATAAACAAATATACACATATGCATATATATCTATAAAAATATACTAGTGGCTTTTTAATGCATCAATGAGAAAATATAATTTCAAAAGAAAAAATATTACACACACACACACACTCACACACACAAATCCATCTATCTACCCCACTAACATTAAGAACAAAAACACCACTTTGGGATTAACCTAAATGGCAATACTAATAAAATATATGAGGAAAATACCCCATTAATTAAAAAAATCAATTTGTATACACTAAGAAAATACACACATTCTAGGTTTTTATACAGGACAAATAAATATTGGAAGATATTCATTATTCCCAAATCAATGCATACATTAAAACAAGAAAATTTTTTACATTTGACAAAATGATCCTAAAATTGATCTAAGGGAGTAAACAAGTGAGCCTCCAGCACAGAGTCTGGCACATGGTAAACACTCAAGGTCTGTTAAATACAAGAGCTTATGAAGAGAAAACTCGACAAGAAGAGGAGAACCATGAAAATGTGGATAAAGCCATGGAAGGGGAAATTCAAGAAGGAGGGAGACATCAACACAATTGAAAGATCAAGAAAAAGAGAATAAATTTGGCAATTAGGATGTCAATGTTGGGTTTCAAAAGAGAGAACAAATATATGATCTTTTTCTTCCCTGCCTAATTGAAACAGTTGAGAAATCAGCTAAAAAGAGTGAGGCAAATGAATGCTTAAAGCATTGCCATTTATTACAGATAAAACTGGTATTGCAGAATGTGAGTGCCACAGGGCAGGCTAGTGGCTTTCCCAATATGGAACTCAGTATTAGAGTTATCCTCCTAGTCTCAGATGGACCTGGCTGGAAACAACTGAGAACACATTTTCTCTGGTCAGACTTGCTCCTAAGAAGAAAGAAAAGAAAGAAGAAAGAAAGAGGGTTTCAAAAGCAGGAGACCAGAAAGTTCACCAGTAGTCATTTCATACATAGAATACTATTTAGCACTGAAAAGGAAGGAACTACAGCCAGGCTCATGAAACATTAAAGACATAATAGTAGCAAAAGAGGCAACTCACAGAAGAATCCAAGCAATATGCTTCCATTATTATAAAGCTCAAAACAGACAAGGATATACAAAACAGTGTTTAGAGATAAATACATAGAAAGGAAACATTTTAACCAGGGGATTATCACAAATGTCAGGAGAGCGGTTATCTCTGGGGCAGAGAAGGGCTGCCATAACCGTTGAATACAGGGGCCTTCTAGGGAAGGCATTGATTATATTCAACTTCTTGAGTCATCTTTAAATATGTATTTTGTGTATTCTTTTGTATGCATAATATATTTCAAGTTGAAAAAAATGGAAAATGACATGAAAAATAAGAGCTAGAAAACCTTTCTCTCTATAACATCTCTATCTTGGGTTTCCTAAACAAAGCCTCACAGTTAATTATTAAACTTTTAGCTGTCTCTTTTGGAAAGATATCAGTTGACTCCTTCTCATCTTTTGCCACTACTATTTTAACTTAAAAAATAATTATAAATTCATAGGAAGTTGCAAAGACAGCGCTTCAAGGTTCAAGTATCCATTATCTGATTTCACCCAATGTTTATGTCTTACATAATTATAGTACACCATCAAATCAATAACTTGACTTTGTGTGCATAGTTCTATGTCATTTTATCACAGGTGTAGATTTGTGTAACCATCATTATAGTAAACACACAAGACAATTCTACCACCATAAAGATTTCCCTTATGCTACACCTTTATAGTCACACCCACCTCCAGCTGCCCATCATCCCTAACCCCTGGTAATCACTGACCTGCTTTCCATCTCTATAAGTGCGTCATTTGGAGAATATTATGTAAAGGGAATCATACAGTATGAGATTGGCTTTGTTTACTCAGCATAATGCCCTTGATCCATCCAAGTTGTTGTGTGCAGCAAAAGTTCAATCCTTTTTCTTGCTGAGTAGTATTCTAAGCTATGGATATACCACAGTTTAACCATCCACTTACTGAGGGACATTTTAATTGTCTCTAGTTTTTAGGTTTTTACAAATAAAGCTGCTATGAACAATCATGTACAGGTTTTTGGGTGGACATAAGTTTTCATTTATCTGGGATAAATGCCCAGGAGTGCAATTGCTAGATCAAATGGTAAATATATGGTTAGTTTTTTAAGAAACTGCCAAACAATTTTCCAGAGAGGCCGTATCATTTACATTTCCACTAGCAACGTAAGGGAGATTTACTTTCTGTGCCTCTTCACCTGTATTTGGTATTGTCACTATTTTTCATATGTTAACAGCTCTCATAGATATGTATAGTAAGATCACATTGTGATCTTAATTTGCATTTCTCTAATGTCTAGTTGTACTAATTTCCTATTGCTGCTGTAAGAACTTATTACAAACTTAGTGCCTTGAAACAACACAAATTTATTCACTTACAACTGAGGAGATGAGAAGTTTAAAATGGGTCTGCAGGGCTGTATTCCTTCTAGGGGAGAATCTGTTTCCTTGCTTTTTCCAACTTCTAGCGATGATCTTTGGCTCCTGGCCCTTTCCTCTGTCTTCAAATGCAGCGTCATAGCATCCGCTCTTATCTCTGATCCTGCCTCCCTCTTATAAGGACCCTTGTGATTATATCAGGCTCAGCAGCATAATCTAGGACAATTTCATCTCAAGGCTCTTAAAAACTTAATCACATCCTCAAAGTTCCTTTGGAATGTAAGATAACATATTCACAGTTTCTGGGGATTCGAATTATGGATTTTGAGGGGGCGTTATTAGGTCTATCACAGTTAATGATGTCGAGCATCTTTTCGTGTTGGTCGTCCATGTATCATTTTCAGTGATGTTGTTTACATAGGACTGTTTGGATTTTGTTATATCCTGTTTTACGGTTAGGAGAGTCCTTTGCATATTTTAGATATAAGGTCTTTGTCAGATATATTTCTTTGAGTTTGCAGCTTGTCTTTTCATCATCTTAACAGGGTCTTTCACAGAGAAGAAATTTTAAATTTAGTTTTGATGAGGCCCAGTTTATTGATCATTTTTCTTTGTGAATCCTGCTTTTGGTGTCAAGTCTCAGAAGTCTTTGCCTACCCCTAGATCATGAAGATTTTCTCCTATATTTAAAAAACGTTCATAGTTTTACATTTCACACTGGGGTCCGTGATTCATTTTGAGTTAATTTCTGATAAGGTGTAAGGTTTAGATCATAGTTCATTTGCTAACACTGTTTCTTTGCTTCGACTCTATTATTTCATCTGCTTCAAGTGTGTTAGGAATTGCTCAGAAACAGTTTTATGATGGCTGCTTTAGAGTCCTTGTCTGATAGTTCTAACATCTGTGTCATTTTGGTCTTGGCAGATGTTGATTTTCTTTCCTCATATAAGTTGAGATTTACTGGGTCCTGTGCATGATGAGTGATTTTCAGTTGAAGTTATTGTGCCATTCCTCAGGTGTGAGGACTCTAGCCCAGCTGCCTCTCCTCTCTACCTTTCAGACTCTTTTGATGTCTGTTTTATATATAATACCCAGGGGTTTTAGATGTGCCTAGTAAGAGGAATAGGGAAAACCGTCTACTCTGTCTTTCCACACGTGGAAATGTCCATGAATGACTTTTAATGGCATTTTGGTTATTGAGCACAAGTATGCCACAATATTTGAATTAAAAATTTCTTTTTATTAGGTCGTATTGCCAGTGTTTTTGTACATATACTTGATTGAAGGCCAATAGTTGTAGCATGTGACCACATCAGTGGAATGGGATTTATAATTTTGATATTTAACTCCAAAATCATGGGGTATATATCTGGATAGAAGGAGTTTCATATATTAATTAGATTTTTAAAATACAAAACTTCTAATATCTTCCCTGGATAGTCCTAAGAGGTTTAAAAGCCAAATGACTTGGCAAAACTTAAGTATTCTTGTACTTTGTATGATTCTCACCTTTATAATTTTAAATCTCTAACCAGAGTTGTCATATTTCTTGTATAGATTGTGCACTGCACAACTTGAGGGTGTGAAATACTATTCACAATGTTTTCTATTATAAGTAGGATAAAGGGGACAAAAAATTATCATAGTACCCAGCTTCTTGTTCACTGTCACCTTTTATCATCATCATTAATCTGATGTTACTCGGTTTACTAGAGCAGAGTGACGTATTCAGAGTTAATCCAACAATCCTCAGGTCCAAAGTCAATTGGATTCTAAATCTCCTAAGCGCTCTCTTCCTTCCATACATAAATACATTGCTTAAAAATACCACTGGGAGCCCAAGACGTTTTAAGGGCTACAGTGATATAGACAAATGAAAGAGAAGGGAGGAGATTTACAGCTGACAGCAAGGTGATATTTCCATTAGGTATTCCTTCCATTTCAAGTTCTAGATTTGAGGCACATGTATATTTGGCCTTGGTCCAGAGCAAGTAACTCCCAGCCTGACTTCTAGACTCTCCATTTATCCCCATGGCTTGGAATTCCTGGAGGGAAGTGATAGTTTGTACTCCTACCCTGCCTGAGGGGTGTGTGGGGCAGCCAGAAGAGGAGACACTGAGGAGGAACGGATGCTGTGAGAGCCACACTGCAAGGGCGGGCTGAATGCTTTCCTTTTCTCACCTGGTCAAGTGGAAGATAAGCATGGATATAATCCTTTCATTTTCATCTCGATTCTTTGGGCAACAACATAAGGAGCAAAGCATGGGGATAGTATCTTTATTTTAAAGCAGGAAGCATAAGCAGCTACGAAGAGGACTTTACATTTTTACCCTAAAATATCAACGTACCCAGAAAGGGGGAAATGTGTGAATAAATATGGTATCTTAACTTTTAAATTACTATTATTGACAACCCAAGAACAACACGTAAAATTCAACTAAATGAAAGTGTCCGCACATTCCTAAATAATTGACTTTATAATGTAAAATTTCAATTTCTGGCAGGGGGCAGTTAACTCTAAACGTTCTTTTTTTTTAATTAAGTAATTAATTAATTTATTTAATTTTGGCTGTATAGGGTCTTTGTTGCTCCGCGCAGGCTTTTCTATAGTTGTCGCGAGCAGGGGCTACTCTGCCGTGGTACGCGGGCTTCTCATTGTGGTGGCTTCTCTTGTTGTGGAGCACAGGTTCTAGGCGCGTGGGCTCAGCAGTTGTGGCGCAGGGGCTTAGTTGCTCTGCGGCATGTGGGATCTTCCGGGACCAGGTCTTGAACCCGCGTCCCTTGCATTGGCAGGCGGATTCTTAACCACTGTGCCACCAGAGAAGTCCTCTAAACATTCTTGAAAGAATCAAGCATTTCTTGGCCGTTAAAAAACATTCATTTATGTAAAATATAACAAATGGATTACAAATTATTTTACTCACTAAAACTCGGAAATCCCCCCAAACTTACAAACAACATCTATTTGTCAGATAATAAATTATAAAAAACGTAAAGAGAATTTTTACTAAGAAATTTTCATAAATTATATCTTTCTGGCATTAGTTTGAAGTAATGCAACTTTACATTAGCTCAAACTCAATTTCTGATAATGAGAAGTCAGCTTCTCTGGGTTTATGGATTGTGCCATGTATCCTCACCTGCTTTAGCCATCTAATAAAGTTATTGTGGGTGTAAAATAAGGTAGGAATTTGGAAAGTGTTTTGAAAAAAAAATATGTACGTTGTTAACATGGTTGATAGTTTATGCTATTGATTTAGAATATTCTTAAGATTAAGACCAAAAACTTTAATCCGAACTATAAAGCACTGCAATCATCTGGACCCCTTTGCCCACTCTGCTAACACCAAACCCGTGAGTCTCTCTCTGACTTGGCTCCATTTCATTGAAAGAGGGGCTGCATGGTACTGAGCACATGAGGACCACTTAAATGCTAACTCTTTTGTCCTCAAGGGAGGAAAAAGTTGTATGGAGAGGGTACGAACAATTCCAAGAATTGGTCTCAGAGATATCCTTCACTGAGAATGATTTCAAAATACTTAAAAGGGTGCTAATGGCACTGCAGTGACAAGAAGTCTGATGACACGGGCCTTTCTGCTTACATTTAACTACTTGATACTGTAGCTATGGCCAGAGGGGGAGTTTATCTTCTTTTTAGGTAGAATTCTCTTTAATTATTGGGTAGCAGGGATTCTTTCAGGGTCCTTCAGCCTACAGGCACAGAAAGCAAGGTCAACGCTGTGAGCAGCGAAGTGGATGAAATTAAACTGCATCAAATGAAGAAAAACACATGTCTCCTTTAATATTCGTAATTTCTAAACTCTACCTTTTAAAGAGTAAAATTTGCTAATTTTCTTGGTTGGAGTTGTAAAGATCATTCAAAGTCTTTCCCTTCTGAATTGGTTTGGTAAGGCTGCCATAACGAATACCATGGGCTGGGTGCCTTAAACAACAGAAATTAATATTGTCTCAATTCTGGAGACTATTAGTCCAAAATCAAGATGCTGATTGGTTGGTTTCTTTTGAACCTCTCTTCTTCGCTTGCATATGGTCTTCTTCTCCCTGTGTCTTTACATGGTCCTTCCTCTGTGTGTGTCTCTGTCCTATCTCCTCTTCTTTAAGGACACTGATCATATTGGATTAGGGCCCACCCCAAGGATCTCGTTTAACTTACTGACTTCTTTAAAGACCCTATCTCCAAATGCAGTCAACAATCTGAAGTACTAGGAATTTGGACTTCAACATATAAATTTTGGGTGAACACAGTCAGTCCATTGCACCTTCCAAAGCTGTTTCTGATACTTTAATCAGTCCATTGGAATGAACCATTTATAGCAACTTCTTCTCAGCGCATTGGTGTCTTGTGCATATGGTTTCCAGGCCTTGGACTTGAATCTAAAACAAGTTCTAAATCTAAAATATAAAACAAGTTCAGCCTTTAATTCCATATGATAACAGTTTGCTAATTCTGTATATTGAGGATCATGTAGATTTAGCATGAATTTTCAAGAACCCTTCCAGTATTATATTATGTTTCTGTTACAAAGGCTTTATTGAGATATAATTTACGTACTCAAAAAATCCACCATTTAAAGTGAACAATTCAGTGACTTTTAGTATATGCAGAGTTGTGTACCCACTAATCTAATTCCAGAAGATTTTCATCCCTTCCCTGCAAAAAACCATACCCATTAGATACTGCTACTCCCCTTTTCCCCTTCCCCCAGCCTTTTGTAACCACTAACCTATTTTCTGTCTTTAGAGATTTACCTATTCTAAACATTTCATATAAATGGAATTAAAAAGGATGTCGTCTTTTGTGACTGTTTTCTTTCACTTAGCAAAATGTTTTCAAGGTTCATGTATTTTGTAGCCTGTATCAAAATGTCATTCCTTTTTATTGCCAAATAGTATTCTATTGTATGAATATATGACATTTTGTTTGGCTATGTCATATTTTGTTTATTCATTCATCACGTAGAGGACATGTTTCCACTTTTTACCTATTATGAATAATGCTGCTATGAATATTCATGTACAAGTTTTTGTGTGGACATACATTTTCAATTAGCTTTAGCATAAACTGAAGAGTCAAATTACTAGGTCAGATGGTAACTCTACGTTTAACATTTTGAGGAACTGCCAAACTGTTTTCCAAAGTGACTGCACCTTTTTATAACCCACTAGCAATGTGTAAGGTTCTAATTTCTCCACATTCTTGCCAACACTTGTTATAGCCTGTCCTTTTTTATTTCAGACATCCTAGTGGGTCTGAGAGCATATGTTGTATGATTTTTATCCTTTGAAATTTGTTAAAGTGTGTTTTATGGCCTACAATGTGGTCTCTCCTGGTGAACTTTCTGTGTAAGCTTTAGAAGAATGTGAATTCTGATACTGTTGGATGAAGCAGTCTATAGACGTCCATTATATGCAGCCTAACTGGGGTGCTGTTGAGTTCATCTCTGTCCTTACTGATTTTCTGCTTGCTGGACCTGTTCATTTCTGAGAGAGATATTGACTATCAACTAAATAGTGGGTTTACCTATTCCTCCTTGTACTTTTATCCATTTTTCTCTCAAATTCTGACTTTCTGCTGTTAGGCACATACACATTAAGGATTGTTATGTCTTCTTGGAGAAATGACCATTTGATCATTATGAAATGCCCCTCTTTATCGCTAATAACTGTCCTTACTTTGAAGTCTGCTCTGTCTGAAGTTAATAGAGCGACTCTAGCTTTCTTTTGATTAGTGTTAGCATGGTATATCTTTCTCTATCCCTTTACTTTTAATCTATGTGTCTTTATGTTTAAAGTAGATTTCTTGCACACACCATATAATTGTGTCTTGTTTTATCATCCACTCTGACAATGTCTTTCAACTGATATTTTAGAACATTGACATTTAAGGTGATTATTGATATAACTGGGCTAATATCTACCACATTTGTTACTGTTTTCTATTTTTTGCCCTTGTTATTTTTTCTATTTTTGTTTTCTACTTTTTCTGCCTCTGTGGTTTTAACTGAGCATTTTCTATTATTCCATTTTCTCTCCTTTCTTACTGTATCAATTACATTTCCCTTTCAAGATTTTTTTTTTAGTGGTTGTCCTGGAGTTGTAATATACATTTACAACTAATCCAAATTCACTTTCAGATAAGACAATACTGTTTCATGGGTAGTCCAAGAACCTTATAAAAACAAAGTATTCTTAATTCTTCCCTCTTGTCCCTTGTATCATTGCTGTCATTCATTTCACTTTTACATAAGTTAAAACCATTGAATACACTGTTGTTATTATTATTTTAAACTAGCTGTTATGTATTAGATAAATTAAGAAAAAGGAAAACAAACATTTTAATTTTACCTTCACTTATTTCATCTCGATTGCTATTTCTTTCTTTGACCAGATATAAGTTACTGATATGTCAGTTTTCTCTTCTCTCAAGAACTTCTTTTAACATTTTTTGCAAGGCAGGAAATGTCCTTACTGGCTACAAATGCCCCCAATTTTTGTTTGTCCAAGAAAGTTTTTATTTCTCTTTCATGTTTGAAGGATAATTTCACAGGATACAGAATTCTAGCTTGGTGGGTTTTTTTCTCTCAACACTTTAAATATTTCACTCCACTCTCTTCCTACTTGTGTGATATCTGAGAAGTCAATATAATTCTCATTTTGCAACTCTATAGGGAAAATGTCTTTTTCCTTTGACTTCTTTCAAGATTTTTCCTTTATCTTTGATTTTATACCATTTGAATATGATATGTGTAGGTGTAGTTCTTTTGTTTGTGCTTTTGTTTTGCATTTATATTGCTTGGTGTTCTATGAGCTTCCTGGATCTGTGGTTTGGTGTCTGACATTAATTGGGAAATTTTCAGTCATTATTGCCGCAAATATTTCTTCTGTTCCTTTCTCTCTTTCTCCCTTCCTCTCTCCCTTTTTCCCTTTCTTTTTTCCTTCCTTTCTCCCTTCTTTCCTTCCCTCTCTTTCTTTCCTTCCTTCTTTATCTCTCTCTTTCCCTTCCTCCCTCTCTTCCTTCCTTCCTTCCTTTCTTTTTCTTTCTTTCTTTCTTCCTTCCTTTCTTTCTTTTTTTCTTTCTTTTTCTTTGTGTATTCCCACTACAACTATATTACACATTTTATATATAACCCACAGTTCTTAGATACTCTGTTCCATTTCTTTCAATCTTTTTTTCTCTTTGCTTTTCAATTTTGTAAGTTTTTATTGACATATATTCAAGTTTAGAGATTCTTTCCTTAGCTGTGTCCATCAAACAAGCATTTCTTTTTTATTATTCCTTAGAATTTCCATCTCTCTGCTTACATCACCCATCTGTTCTTGCATGCTGTCTACTTTTACCATTAGAGCTCTTAGCATATTAACCAGAGTTGTTTTAAATTCACGGTCTGTTAATTCCAAAATTACTGCCACATCTAAGTCTCGTTCTGATGCTGGCTCTGTCTCTTCAAAGTGTATTTTTGGCCTTCAGTATGTCTTATAATTTTTTTTTGTTGTTGTTGTTGAAAGCCTGACATAATGCACTGAGTGTAATGAATTGAGTAAATAGGTCTTTAGTAATATTGTGGGGAGGTATGGGGGAGGGGTAGCATTCTATAGTCCCATGATTAGGTCTTAAACATTTAGTGAGCTTGTGCTCCTCAGCTGTGAACTTTACAAGTACTGCCTGGTTTTATTTATTTATTTTTTTACATCTTTATTGGACTATAATTGCTTTACAATGGTGTGTTAGTTTCTGCTTTATAACAAAGTGAATCAGTTACAGATATACATATGTTCCCATATCTCTTCCCTCTTATGTCTCCCTCCCTCCCACCCTCCCTATCCCACCCCTCTAGGTGGTCACAAAGCACTGAGCTGATATCTCTGTGCTATGCGGCTGCTTCCCACTAGCTATCTATTTTACGTTTGGTAGTGTATGTATGTCCATGCCACTCTCTTGCTTTGTCACAGCTTACCCTTCCCCCTCCCCATATCCTCAAGTCCATTCTCTAGTAGGTCGGTGTCTTTATTCCTGTCTTACCCCTAGGTTCTTCATGACATTTTTTTTCCCTTAAATTCCATATATATGTTAGCATACGGTATTTGTTTTTCTCTTTCTGACTTACTTTACTCTGTATGACAGACTCTAGGTCCATCCACTTCATTACAAATAGCTCAATTTCATTTCTTTTTATGGCTGAGTAATATTCCATTGTATATATGTGCCACGTCTTTTTTATCCATTCATCCGATGATGGACACTCAGGTTGTTTCCATCTCCGGGCTCTTGTAAATAGAGCTGCAATGAACATTTTGGTACATGACTGTTTTTGAATTATGGTTTTCTCAGGGTATATGCCCAGTAGTGGGATTGCTGGGTCATTTGTATGGAAACACAAAAGACCCCGAATAGCCAAAGCAATCTTGAGAATGAAAAATGGAGCTGGAGGAATCAGGCTCCCTGACTTCAGACTATACTACAAAGCTACAGTAATCAAGACAGTATGGTACTGGCACAAAAACAGAAATATAGATCAATGGAACAGGATAGAAAGCCCAGAGATAAACCCACACACATATGGTCACCTTATCTTTGATAAAGGAGGCAGGAATGTACAGTGGAGAAAGGACAACCTCTTCAATAAGTGATGCTGGGAAAACTGGACAGGTACATGTAGAAGTATGAGATTAGATCACTCCCTAACACCATACACAAAAATAAGTTCAAAATGGATTAAATACCTAAATCTAAGGCCAGAAACTATCAAACTCTTAGAGGAAAACATAGGCAGAACACTCTATGACATAAATCACAGCACGATCCTTTTTGACCCACCTCCTAGAGAAATGGAAATAAAAACAAAAATAAACAAATGGGACCTAATGAAACTTCAAAGCTTTTGCACATCAAAGGAAACCATAAACAAGACCAAAAGACAACCCTCAGATAGGGAGAAAATATTTGCAGATGAAGCAACTGACAAAGGATTAATCTCCAAAATTTATAAGCAGCTCATGCAGCTCAATACCAAAAAAACAACCCAATCCAAAAATGGGCAGAAGACCTAAATAGACATTTCTCCAAAGAAGATATACAGAATGCCAACAAACACATGAAAGAATGCTCAACATCATTAATCATTAGAGAAATGCAAATCAAAACTACAATGAGATATCATCTCACACCAGTCAGAATGGCCATCATCAAAAAATCTAGAAACAATAAATGCTGGAGAGGGTGTGGAGAAAAGGGAATACTCTTGCACTGCTGTTGGGAATGTGAATTGGTACAGCCACTATGGAGAACAGTATGGAAGTTCCTTAAAAAACTACAAATAGAACTGCCTGGTTTTATTGCCCCCTTTAGGTGGGACAGGATAGCTAGAGGGGCCGAGAGTTGGGTATTTTCCTTCCATCAGGTTAGTTAGGCTCTGATAAAGACCTGGTAGGCTATGCCATGGGCAAATAGCTTCTCTTGAGGTCAGGCCTAATTAAGAAAAACAGAATGTTCTGACATATTTCAAAATGTCTACTCTCTCCCTCCGTCCTACAGGTCTTCACTGTGAGAACCTAGTAGAGCTACTCGACGTAAAACTCACAAAAATGTGCCTCCCTCTCTGCCAAGACTGGACCCCCTTAGAGTTTTTAGCTCTCAGAGTTGGCCGCATTGAATCTCCAGAAATTCATCCATTCCAGTTCAGGTTTTCCTGTCCCAGCACTGGTTCCCATGGAGGTACTGCTTATGGAGTTTTCTGACCATCAATTTCGTACATTATGTCTCTCTGTATCCACCTGTCTGCGTTTACAAGTTTGGCAGCAGTGTTTTCCCCTGCAGTCTCAGTTCTCTGATGGATCTAAGAAGAATTGATGACTTTCAGTTTGTTCAGCTTTATACTAGCTGTTAGAAAGGAGTGACAACTTCCAACCTCCTTAGATGCCAAACCAGAAACCAAAAGTCACCAGGGAAAATTTCAGCCTCTGACACCGACAGCTACAGCTACAGTGAAAAAACCTAATTCATAGTCAGGTTAACATAAAGCCACATGCTAAAGGCCCAGTTACCTCAATTCCTTTCACCCAATATGTCATGTCTTTCAATAAAAAAGGCATACTAAATGATATAATGTGAAATCTTTGGAGATCAGATTTTCTCTCCACTTTTACAGTTTTGTTTTTGTTGTTTGCTGTCATTGTCTGTGAATGGAAATAATCAATTAGCAATCTATAATAGGAATAGAAAGAGTTTTATTCAAGCCAAATTGAGGACTATGTCCCAGAAGACAGATTCAAGAAGCACTTGAAATGTGTTCCACCAAACTACAAAGTGGGGGAGGCTTATATAGGCAAAACCCACAAAGTTACGCAAGTTGTTTGTCAAGAATTAGGATTGGAGCTGGCAAGAGGTAGGGATGCTTCTTAGGCAAGGATTGGTTGAGGTCTGAAATGGTTGCATAGTTACAAGAGGAGACCTTGACACCATAAAGTTGCAGCTGGCAGCTACTAGCACATAGTATCTTGAGAACAGCTGGTGGTGTCCTTGAGTTTGATACAGTTCCAAGAATTCAAATTGTCAAGAGGAACGTGTCTGAAGCCACATCCACAATGGCCACCTAGCTCCAACTGGATGCCTGAACCACAGTTACTCCATTTTGATTTTTAAATGCTTTAATGGTTAAAGCAGATGTACAAAGCATGTTCGACAGGCCATAAGACAGGCTGTTCTAGTTAGCATAAAGTTCAAGACAAATCAAATATAAGGTAGAATGACTTCTCCATACTTCAATGTGTGAAAATTTCTTCCATCACGTTGTTACTACTGTTTGCTTATGTTGCAGCTTTCCTGGTCAAATTACGGGAAGTCTGTATTTTTTGTCATGTGAAGTCACCAAAGACTGTGCTTGGTTAGCTTGGTAGTCAGGTAATGGTTATTTAGAGATTTCCTTGAACCAGTAAGTCTTCCTGCCTTTGCCACAGTGCTCTTTGTGTGTGCTTGGGCACACCTTCAATGCACAGACTGGCGGTTTAAAACTCTGCCCTAACCTTCACTTCCTGTTGCATAGAGACTTATGATCAGCCAAAAGTGAGAGAAAAGGGCCTTCTCAGGCCCTTTTCTCTCCTGTGCATTCACACTGCCCTGCACATGCCTGTGTCCTAGGTTTCCCAGAATATGTCTGGGATTTTCAAAGCCCCCTATGGACATCTAATTCCCCAGCTTTTCCCTTCAAGTGTTTTTGTCAGGCTATTGTTAGCCTCAACTGATATCACCACCTCAGGAAAGAGTAACGTTAAACAACTGCTGCTTATTTATTTATTTACCAATGTCTTAGTGTTGGTGCTGTTTCCACAGTGAGCTGTGAATTAGGGCAAACAAAGACAAGCCCTGAAAATGGATCTTCACCAAGGAGTTTTCAATTAAGTCAAAGAGTGACATTTATTATGCTTTTTGGGGGACTCTAACCTGTCCTGCCTCCTATAGTGGTTGTAGGTTGTATCTATTTTCATAGATACCATGGTTGTGAGGTTGTTGTTTATCATGGCTACAGTAGAGCTGGGGAGATGGGGATGGGAATAGGGAGAGATGAAAGCCACGAAGCTTGTAGTCTTACTGAGATTCAGCTGTTTTTCTTGCATAAATGTGTAAATAGCCAAAGAACGATTGCGAGCATTTGGTTAATATCCAAAATTCTGAAAATGTTGATTTTCGTGATTTTTGTCAGTGTTCTCATTGCTTTATAAAGGAGCGGATTTTTGGAGGTCCTTATTCTGACATTCCAGAAGTGTTTCTCTTGTATTTTGTTAACAGTATACGTTTTGATGTGATTGATTCACTACCATTCGAAACTCTCCCAGTCATGGTGAGAACTACCTGATATACAAGCACTGCTGGGAATGCTTTGCTGGGAATGTTTTGCTATCATTACCTGATGCTCAGTTTCTCCTCATGTGTCTTTTCTTGAAGGTAGCTACAAATGGAGAATGAATGAAAGAAGCTTTGCGAGGATATGAGAGAATGAATGCTAACTCAGTTAACCAGAAACTCCCAAGGATAAAACTGATCAGCTCCTTGGATCCAAAAAATTAAAAAGATTCAGTTGTTCTCACTTTTGGGTAGATACAGTTTTCCTTCAAAGAGCATTTGAAGTAAAATACTATGTAACTTTAGGAAAGCTGTTAAGAGAGTAAATTCTAATAAGTCTCATCACAGGAGAAAATTTTTTTTTCTTTTTTCTTTCTTTTCTTTTTATTGTACCTACATGAGAAGATGGATATTAGCTAAACCTCTTGTGGTAATCATTTCATAATATATGTAAATCAAACCATCATGCTGGATGCCTCAAACTTAAAAGTGTTGTTTGTCAATTATTTTTCAATAAAACTGGAAAAAAGTAAAATGAATTACAATGGTCTGAATTTAGTTGTCCTATAGAATTAATTTAGACACTTAATTATATCGCCTATAATTAATTTAGACACTTAACTGTATCACCTCCTTTTGCTCCTAGCTTATAAATAGGAAGTGTCTCATATAATAAAACCTTGATTCCTAGTCTGATATAAAGCATCCACTATCTCCGGCTTCCCTGGTGGTACAGTGGTTAAGAATCCACCTGCCAATGCAGGGGACACGGGTTCGAGCCCTGGTCTGGGAAGATCCCACATGTCGCAGAGCAACTAGAGCCCGTGCTCTGCAACAAGAGAAGCCACTGCAATGAGAAGCCCGCGCACCACAACGAAGAGGAGCCCCCATGCACTGAAACTAGAGAAAGCCCGCACGCAGCAACAAAGACCCAACTCAGCCAAAAATAAATTTAAAAAAAAGCATCCACTATCTCCAAACTTTACAGCAAAACTGGCTATATTAAATCACAGTAAATACTGCCCAGTAATCTTCTTTCTATTGAAACATTGCTAAATTATTACTACCCCAGTTAATATAATTAATTCCCTTAAGTACTGTCGGGGCTTTAAAAAATATTTGTTTAGTTGTATTATACAAGTTAGCCTCAGACCTAAAGAAAATCTTAGTGTCACACTATTTTAATATTTAAATATAGAACTATTGAATGTTTTAAAACAAGGAAAAGGCAAAAGCAATCACTTTGCCCTCACCCTGACACACATGATCTTGCAATGATTGCTATTTTTTGAAAAAAGGTCTTTAGTTGGAAAATCAAGATGACCGCCTGATTATATACGCAAAATCAGAGTCAGAAAGGAGCTTATGACAAGGGAGATGGTTATTTAGGTCATCCAGTCTTAGAGTATGCTCTGTCCTCCATCCCACCTTCTGAAATAACCTGGGCTGACTCATAAAGGAGGTGGCCATGGAATTATAAGCTTGAGGGTCAGTGCCTAACTAAATTTGCTAAAGAAAGGACAGAATGCTATTTGACATGAACATATTTTTTTATATTTCTAAAACTGTGATGTTTCAACTGTGTTGACTGAAAAACTATTATGCCGATATTTTCAGTTCTAAAAAAATTTTAAATATGTAAATATTTTAGGAAAAGGTTTTCTTGCAGAATAATATACAAGATGCATATTTCCAGTATAAATCCAAATTTTATATTGTCAAAAGTTCAGCAATAACATAAGTAATTAGTAAAAGTTTATTGTGCACACACCAAAAAGACATTTTGCAACCAGGGAGCACTCAAACCAAAATGTGGAATGAGGCTCAAGGGTATAGTGTTAAAAAGGATCTTATATAGTGAGAAAGCAGTAACTGTTTATTCTTTACAGTTATTGGATACATTACTAGAATTTTCAGTCGTTACCTCTTACCAACCTTGGCAAACAGTTCAAATTTTGCTGATGATTTCCAGAGGTATAAGCAAAATATGACCCAGATCAAGACAGTCTTGCAAAATAAGCTAAATTAAGCTCAGTTGTATGACTAAACTAGTTTTGTCTGCCCAGCAAATTTTCAAGGCTTGTCTCCATTTGTTTTTGATTTTAACAATATCTTAGAAATTATTTAAAGCTATCTTCACATATCTTTTAAAAATTCAATGTTCATTTGTAGAGTAGAATACTCTATCAATGAGTTTCACAATTCACAGGACATATGCTAAAATATAATGTGCCAAAGTAAGGCATTAATTCCCATATCTTTTTCATGTGATATGTTGATGATCTTCCACCGGAGAGCACATGAGATCACAACATGTGAAGAAGAACAAAAAGTCTTCTAGAGAAAGATATGTAGAAATCTCATGTTGCTAACCAACTAATTATCTGAAAGGGTACCAAAGGGTATTTGGTACCCTTTCAGATAATTAGTTGGTTAGAAATATTTATCATATGAAAGATATACTTTCTTATCATATATTCTATTTTTCTATCTAATTTATATTAATAAAACAATGTTAAAAAACCCTGCATATAGTTTCACAAATATTATCTGATTTACTCTATGAAATGTCAACATTACATCTTTTCTACCTAAAACCAACTTAAAGTTGTTCTTTAGAACATAAATCGCATGTTTTCTCTTGAAATAACATTTTCCATCTTCTAAACTTAAAATTCATTTTGTAACTTACAAGAGTGATTATAGATTGTTATGGATCTTACAGCTATGTGTTTGTTTGTCCTAGCATAGTTGAATTATATTCTATGTTTTAGAAAAAGTTAATAAGAGCTGATGAAAGTTAAAAGTAGTAGGTGAGGGGCTTCCCTGGTGGCGCAGTGGTTGGGAGTCCGCCTGCCGATGCAGGGGACACGGGTTTGTGCCCCGGTCTGGGAAGATCCCACATGCCATGAAGTGGCTGGGCCCGTGAGCCGTGGCCGCTGAGCCTGCGCGTCCGGAGCCTGTGCTCCGCAACGGGAGAGACCACAGCAGTGAGAGGCCCACGTACCGCAAAAAAAAAAAAAAAAAAAAAAAAAAGTAGTAGGTGAAATTCTTAAGAGAGCACATCTTCGAGATTCTGATTGTTGTCACTTGAGTAAAGGGTTTCCAGTCAAATTCGATTGGGACATGCTAGGCTAAATGTTAAAATGCCCCTTTACCACATGACTGCTCAGACCCTGCAATGTGTACATTGTTAATTACCAAGAAGACACATACAGGAGTAAGCAGGGTTTCTGAAACAGCTTTGACTACAGAATTTTAATTTAAATTTTTGGTGGTGCACCTCACAGAGGATCCATAAGAAATACTTTTGGAAATGCTGTGGAAAATGTTGATGTCACCAACTTTATTATAGAATACATTTGAGGTTTCATTGAAATATTGGGCAAGTGAAGTGATATTACCAGAGTTTCAACTCTCCATTAATACAGTCATTATCTTTGTAGATTACCTTGGAATGAAGGTTATTTAATCAATTTTGCAAAATATAACATTCTCAGTTAATAAATGAAAGAAACTAATTTCAAATTTTAAATTCTAAACAAAATCTCCAGTAACACAGATCAACGGAGCAGAATAGAGAGTCTAGAAATAGGCCCATGCAGATACACCTAATTGATTTTTGACAGATTTGCAAAGGCATTTCAATGGGTTTCACCAAAATAAAAACTTCTGCTCTGGGAAAAATCCTGCTAAGAAAGTGCAAAGACAAGTCACAAACTGGGACAAAATATTTGCTATCATATATCTAATAAAATATTTGAATCTAGAATATATAAAGAGCTTTCAAAACTCAACAATACGAAAACAAACAACCCAATTATGAAAATAAGCAAAAGATTTGAATAGACACTTCATTATTGAAGACACAAGGATAGTAAATAAGCATGTGAAAAGACTCTTAACACTATTAGTGAGTAGGGAAATACAAATTGAAACCACAATGAAATACTGTAAACATCTATTAGAATGGTTAAAATAATAAACAAAGGGACAGCACCAAATACAACAATAAAATTGATAAAACCTGACACTTGCCAGGATGCAGTGCAATTAGAACTCTCATACAATGCTAGGAATGTAAAATAGTATAAGCACTTTGCAAAATAGGTTGAGAGTTTCTTACACAGTTTAACATTCACTTACCATATAACCCAGCAATTCTACTCCTAGATATTAACCCAGGAGAATTAAAACATGTTCACACAAAAATTTGTTTATGAATGCTTATAGCAGCTCTATTCATAATCATCAAAAATTGGAAAGAACCCAAATGTCCTTCATTGGGTGAATGGGTAATCTGTGGTGCATCTGTACAATGGAATAAAAGGAATAAAAACTAACAATATTGGTACACGCAACAACTTGGATGCATCTGAAATATATTATGCTACCCGAAAAGAGCCAGATACAAAGGCTACGTGATTCGGTTATATGATATTCTGAAAAAGGTGAAACTATAAGGATGGAGTGGATACCAGGGCTTAAGGATCAGGAGTCTAAATTGTGGCTGTTGTTACAAGACTTGAGGCATTTGTCAAAATTCATATAACCATTCTTTAAAAGGAGTGAATGTTACTGTATGTAAATTTAACAATAATTTTAAAACCTCACCAACAATAAAAGGATGGAGTGGGGGGAGGGAATTTAACAACCTGTACAGAAAACTACTTGGCACAAAGGACAAAGGGTCAAATCTTCCATCTTTAAGTAGGGTGCCCATATAAGTTGTCACCCCAAATGGACACTTATGAATGAAGGGGAGACCTACGATTATTTAGAATGGGACACCAAAATAGGAATATTCTAGACACAGTGGGATGTATGGTCACATTAATATAAGGGAAATTAGAAAAACATACAAAAGAAACCATTCACAGCAATATAAATCAATGTTACTTATGCGGCAACATTCAAGAATGGTTGTGATAATGTACACTGATTTGGAAAGCAACATGCAGGAAAGATTTTGGAGTCTGGAGTCATGTAGAGCGCAATTTGAATTATGGAAACTTCTTCAATGTTTTAACATAACAAACATGTTGAAAGTGTATCATCTTTGCTCATTTCCCTACATTGATTAATATAGCCCTTACAAACAGATTGGGTTTGGGCAACATCAAGGAAGAGGTAGATACAGCTGGGGAAACCCTGCATCCAAAGCCAGTTTTGATAGAAGAAGCCCCAGGAAAGAGTGTGGAGCAGCAACAATTGGCAAAGAAAGTGGATGGCCAACAGCTTGGATTGGCATCAAGTCAGTGGTGCAAAGAGCAAGCCCAGGACAGGAAAGTGAGCCAGTTACTTACTGATGGGAGACCTCTTGTTTTTCTGAAGCTGTAAAATGAGACATGTTGAGGTAAAGAATTAGTCAAAGGGACATCTAATATGAAATAGGAGTGAAATCAGAAAGAGCAGAAATTTCAGTGGATTCAGTCATTCAGTAAATATTTATTGAGGAACTGCTGTGTGTAAGGCACCACTCTAGGTATTGAGGACACAGCAGTGAACAAAACAAAGTCCCGAGCCTCATGCGGCTTACTTCCAGTAGGGAAAAGAAAAAAAAATATTTGTGTGTGTACGTGTGGGGTCAGTTAAAAACATGATAAAAGCTAAAAATAAAGCAGGAAAGTGGGATAAGAAGGAACATTGGGTGTGGCTTAAATTTAGACACACCAGGAAAGGCTTTGTCAAGGAGATGACCAGGGTAAGGACCTCAGAAAGTGAGGGAGCAAGCTGTCTGTCTGGAGGAGGAGACTTCCTGACAGAGAGCATTGCAATTACAAAGTCCCTGAAATGGGAGTGTGCCTGCTAAGTTCCATGACCAGTAATGAGGCCCACGTGGCTGAAGCACTTCATGAGGGAAGAGCAATGTGGTCAAAAAGGTGACATGGGCACCGATTATGGTGTTCAGATCATGGGACACCTGTAGAGGGTTTAGAGCAGAGGAGTGATGTGATCTGGCATACATTTTAAAGGACCACTGTGGCTGCCTTGTTGAACATATTCTGCAGCTGGAAAGGAGAGAAACAAGATGAATTAGGAGGCTCATGCACTAATCCAGTTGAGGGATACAGCTGGCTTAGGTGAGGGTGGGAGAAGCAAAGGGGATGTGAAGTGGTAGGACTGGATATATTTTGAAGTCATTGTTAATAGGATTTGCTACAAACTAGCTCTGGGATGCAAGAAAAGAAGTATCGCACCATTGTTTTTAGTCTAAGCAAACCGAAGGAATTTCCATTAACTGAAAAGCGATAGACTACAGAGGAGTAGGCGTGGGGAAGAAAGTCAGGAGTTAGTTTTGGACTCTTGGGCATCCACGTGGAGATGTCAAGAGGTAGCTAGATATATAGGCGGAGGACTGGAGATAGAAATGTGATGGTCAGAATGTAGATGGCATCTAACGTCATGAAAATGGATGCAATCACATAGAGAGAGGGTCTAGATGGAAAAGAGAAGAGACCCAAGGTTTGGGTCATGGAAGACTTCTCCTCTAGAGATCTGGGAGGTATAGAGGGACAGGTGAGCCCCTGAGAAAGCGGCAAGCAGAGTGAGAGCCACAGGAACCCGACACATTGCTCAGGCCTCTGTGTATTGTCAAGGAGCTGCGTCTGTGTGTCCTCTACCTAGAAAGCATATGCCTGCTCCAAGAATATCGGGGAAGAGTAGCTGCTAAATAATAGAACGGCACCTTTATCAGGTGCTTACATGTGCCAGGAATTATACTAAACAAACATAAGAAGTTGCAACTATTTTTATCTTCATTTTCTTCATGAGAAATGCATAGATTGAAGGGATTCAATAACGTGCTTGGGGTCACACCACTAGCACGTGATGAAACCTGGATTCCAATTCAGGCAGTCTGCTTTCTGAGCCAGAGGAAGCTGACAATTAGTTGATACCAAAGTGAACACACCCTGATGAGGGTCACGGCTTCAGTGTCAGGACGACTTGGGTTCTACTCTCTGGTCATTAATTCTTTCGACTTTGAGCCCATGGTCAACTTTTTGGAATTTTCATCTCCCCATCAATAAAATAGGTCACCTCTATCCTGCATGGCTATGAAGCACCTAACAAATGGAATCTCTTATTATTCCTTGGCATTCTCCCACCCTTACCATCACAACCCAAACTATTATCAAGTTCATTGATTCAGTCTTCTGCCCATGGCTTGGTGGTATCTCTTTCTATTCCCACACTAGTTCAGACCACCATCATCTCTTATCTGGATTTCTTTTTGCATAACTGATCTCTCTTTCCCTCTCTCCCTCCTTCTCTCTATCTCTCTTTCTCTCTCTCTCTCTCTCTCTCACACACACACACACACACACACACACACACGCACCCACACACAGCAGCCACAGTGATCTTTCCAAAATGCAAATCAGATTGGGTCACCCACACTAGTTAGAGGGTGGCTCCCTGTCACTCTCAGGATAGACCAGTTTGGAGGTGACTTTAAGCCTTTCCTAGCCCAGGTTATGTTAGACTCTCTACTTCTCATAGATAGCACGTTGGGAGATGGATTGAGACTGTCAGTTTGCAAGCCTGGGCCCCTCCACATGCCCTCTAGACTAATATAAATCTCTACAAAGGCAGAAACATGACCTGGATAAGACTCCAGTAAATCTCCAGGGTCTAACAGGGCATGGAGCAAATATTTCCTTAAGAATGACACATAGTAAGTATTGCTGGTTCAATGACACAAAGTATTGCTGGTTCAATGACACAAAGTATTGCTGAATGAATAAAAAAATGAATGAGAAAGTGTGCCGAGGCATAAATGGTTCACTTAAATTTAATCTGCAAAAGGCAGAAGTCTCAGCATTTAGGATGGGAAACTAGGAATGCTTCTAAACCAAAGTCAAAATTGCAACTGGCAAAGCATAAGAGAGAGGGGAAAGGGGGAAGGGTCGGTACTATTGGGTCACAGAGTAAACATTACGTAAAGGACCTCTGATCCTAAGGCTGGGTTAGGACCTGGATGTATGAAGCCCCCGCCCCCAGCCTTGTTTGCTCATCTTGATACGCATCTCTGAGCTGAAAAGACAGTCTAATGAGGCAGGTGTAAACCTCGGTCACAGACAGGCAGCTTAGTACCAGGTCAAAATACTAGCAGCTTGGCACCTCCTATACACTTCCTCTTCACGCAAGCATTTGGGCTCCTTGCCCCTGAAAGACTGAAAACCACCACTCTACACAAAGGAAGGGAGTAAGACTAAGACAGAGACCAAACTAGGGTCCCTAGGAGACCCTGGGGAAGTGGTGGTTGTGATGACATAAAAGAACTGGACGTGAGTGACATGCCTGCCTCCTAGGATCGGTGGGGATGGCTTCAGGTGCATATCCAAACATGTCCTCTTGGAAGTGATGCTATATTTGAGGACTCCTCTACTTTCCTGGCCCAACCTGCATGTTTCTAGTTTTTCGTCCTGGTGTTTACTTGGTAGCTGATCACGTTTTGGAGTTTCCCTCAAAGCGCGGTTGGTCCAAGCAGCACTGGCATTATCTAGGAGTTCGTTAGAAAGGCAAAATCTGCATTCTAAGATCCCTAAGTGATTTGTATGCCTATTAAAACTGGGGAAGCACTCTTTTAGACAACTATCAGAGAAGAGCGAGACACCTGGTGTTCTCCAAGGGCCACAGCCCTCTACCAGCAAATGCGAATCCTTAGCCCCACCCCAGAACTACTGAATCAGAAACTCTGAGCGACCTGTGTTTTAACAAGCCTTCCGGTTGCTGCTGACGCTCACAAATGTTTGAGAACCGCCTGCCATCCAGGCAGATTGCCAGTTATCAATGCAGGCGCTGTGGGCACATGGCGCAGTGAGAGGCCAGTGCCCTAGCAGCTGGGGAAGGAGGGATAGGAGGCTGGAGCTCTTGCCAGTTGCAATTCATTAGCTGTGTGACCTTGGGGCAGGAACTTCACCAATTACCTGGATCTAGTTTCCTTAGCCTCAAAGAGAAAAGGGTATAATTTTCTTGGAATAAAGGTCCTCAAAATACGGTTTGTGGGCGCCCGGGTGGCTTACTGAGGGCTCAGTAGGCAATTTAATGATTATGGAGATAACTATAACAGCACTTATAATAGTAATGGTCAGAAATGTATTTTGCTTAAATGTAAGATAGGAATGCCACAGAACTGTGATTTTGAGCAACAATTTGGAAACGTAAGATATGAATGCTGCAGAACCGTGATTCTCAACATCACTGCACATGAGCTCTGAGGTCTGGGCTGAACAAAGCTGATCAGCTCATCTCAGCTAACTTTTAGTTAACAGGGTACAGATATTTTCTCTAATGTGTTTTCACATCGTTTATTTCTTATGTTTACATTTGTTAATCTCCCATCTTTGTTTTTTGCAATTATACTATATTATAATCACAATTTATAAAAATGGTTCACTGGCTCATAAGTGGTTCAGTGATGCATAAAAGTGCCAATGCAATAACTACATAAATGCTATTTCAGAATAACCCTGTGGATGTAATGAACAGTACCTTCGGGTAAAGGTAGGATATGAACCTGATCATAAAGTGACAAGTGAATCTTCAGTATAAGGATTTTGCTCAGGTAGTAGAAAGAGTGTGAATATGAACTAAAAAGACAACCTAAATATTTTCTCTTAGTCACTATGTTGTCTGTTAAACTTTGAGAATATGCCTTCGCGTTTGTTGCTTTCCTCACTGCCCAGAAGGGTAAATGCCATACTTTATCTAAGAAGCATGTAAATACAACATTAATGACATATAATATCTGGGTGGAAAGAAGATAAAACTCTTGGAAGATTCCTTTATGACAGTGCTGGACAATAGCACAAGCCCTGTAATGCCTAGTGTGGAAGAGTTACACACGTGTGTGCTAGGTTGGATGAAACCACTAAAATGCAAAATATGAATCTCCTTTCTGCACACAAACCTAGTGCATCTAGGATGGAGCAGTGCTCAATGGCTTTTAATTTTGCTTTCCACCTGTCACCCATGTCATAGGAGGAGGCATTTGCCATTCAGCCAATGCTCATCTTGCTGGCCAGAGGCAGACTAGAAAATGTACACTGTGGTCAACACTGATGGGACGGCAGCAATGTAAGAGCCAGAAAGGGCACTGCTCTGGGAACAAAAGGGGGCCAGAATGCACTTGGCTTCATTCACGGGGAAGAACTGACATTCAACGATGTGCCTCGTGATCTTGATTCAGGACTGATGGCCCAAATAACAATAGTGAAAATGATTACATCTTGGTGACTGAGTGAATGCATGTTCAGTGGGAGGAGAATGGCAACAAGTTCAAGACTGTTTTTTCCATATTTAATCACTCTGGTTATCCATGGCCAAATGCTTATGTGAATAGTTTGAAGCTACTTTTACTGAGATATGCCCAAGAGCAGAATCTCAGTAGGGTATTTCTATCTCTACTACCTAAATGCATCACTTCATAGCCAAACAGTAGGATTTATCAAGAAGACCAAACTGTGGAACAGATGCCTTGATTGACAAGAGTCTGACTCTTTCCTTGAAATTAGTGGTTTGTTCACTTTTTAAGAAAGAAATCAATGATGTTACTGGCCATTAAACACACATGCACATACATGCACGTGCACACACACACACACACACACACACACACACGCACAAATGATACAAAGCATATGAAGAATGTTTTCCACAGCCCCTCAAAACAACTAGAGAGAGGATTAATAATACATTAGCTCTCATCTTTCAGGTTACTCATTTAATCTTACAGCTTTTGAGTGTGATGTGCATTTAATGGTACACTGTAAAGGGTCTTCTGTGAAAATGCTATATATAATTTCTTGGTCTATCCATATTCAATGAGAATATCTAATACTATTTAAGCCAAAAATCACTTGCTACTATTTTTACCTTTAGTTTCATATTCATATTTAATCCATAGTTTATAAAACTTACTCATCTGTTCAGTTTTTCTTTAATTTATATTCAAATCATGATTATTTTACTATCCCGTGTGGCACAAACATTTTGTATAATTAGCAAGGCCCACAAGTGTCTTTCATAGAAACCAAGGATTTCTTCATAGTTTGAGCCTGCTTTCCTGTTTCTCTTTTCCTAAATAAATGAAAACTCTCAGTTGGGATTTTCAGGAAAGCACCCAACTACAGGCTGCTCCAATGAGTTGCCATGAGAAATTGAATATGCAAATCATTTTTACACGCACATTTATGTAGGCAAAACACCTGCACATCTGGGTTCCCAGCAGTCCCTGTTGATTAATATGCATGTAACCCAGAACTGCCCATTACCGGGTAACAGGAATTTTAAATGCACTTGGCTCATTTTCAAGTAAATCCTTGGGTCATCAGTACTACAATTAAATGTGCCAGGTTAGATGCTCGTTTTATATTAAATCAACTTCTTACCCTATGATAAAAGCTCCACTTTTGTATTCAATATGTATTTTTTCTTTACTCGAGTTAACAGCAAACAATGGGCTTTACAATATAAAGAAAACCATCTGGTAAACTAGAATGTTTTACAGAGTGATTTTTTTAAAAATGTAGGGGAGATGGCTCCTGCCCAGCAACAGCTGAAAGCCCAAATGTAACTGAAAAATACAAGCCAGCTGGCCAGGGTGCCACCAATGAATGGTATCTCCTTTTTCTGTGGAGTTACTTACAAAATTCAAACGGTACATGTATTTATTTCACTTGGGCATCTACAAAACCCTGGGGGTAGGTAGCAACAAGTGGGTTATATTTTGAGGTGGAGAAATTGAGGCTCAGCATCCCAATGTCCCATTCAAGACCTTCCAAGCAAGTGGAAATAAAGATCAGAAGTAGAGTTCAACGTAATTCACTTTCTTTGTTAAGTCTCTGCCACCATCCCTGCTTGTTCTGCTTTGGCAGTGCTCTGTCTTAGGCCTGTAGATCATTTATTCTACCCTCACTAGAAATGAAAGCTTTAACCTACAACCTTTTGATGTCAATAAAATCATTTACATTTTATTCTATTTTCTTTTAAACAGGTTGCCAGGAATCTCCAGGCAGAAAATCTCCAGGAATTAATTACTTGCCACACCAGACTCTGAAAAATCATGAGCTGATTAGCGTAACTCACAGGAAGGGGTTACCGAATAAAACAGTCCAAGAAATGCTGAATAGCTAAATCTGGCACATCTTATGACACTCCCCCCAGAAAGCACAGTTATTATGATTATTTTAAGAAATCATTCTTTTTTGGGCTTCCCTGGTGGCACAGTGGTTGAGAATCTGCCTGCTAATGCAGGGGACACGGGCTCGAGCCCTGCTCTGGGAGGATCCCACATGCCGCGGAGCGACTAGGCCCGTGAGCCACAACTACTGAGCCTGCGCGTCTGGAGCCTGTGCTCCGCAACAAGAGAGGCCGTGATAGTGAGAGGCCCGCGCACTGCGATGAAGAGTGGCCCCCGATTGCCACAACTAGAGAAAGCCCTCACACAGAAACAAATACCCAACACAGCAAAAATAAATAAATTAATTAATAAAAAAAAAGAAATCATTCTTTTTTGTACTACAGTAATACCATTTACGATCTATCATTAAAATCTTACATTAATATAATACTAACAGAACTTTGTTTCAAACCAAGTGCATTGGGGGGTTTATATAAGTTCTTTTCATATATCAAGCATTACATACTTAATTTCATTTACTTAATTTAATCCTTAAAGCAACTTAACAAGTAGTATTATTTTCATTTTACAGATGAGAGAAGGAAGACCTAGAAAGGGTCTGAACTAGGGTGACTGGTTCAACTTGACTCAGCTTGTACCTGCCCCTCCCAACCCTGCCTAAAAGCGGGTTCCTTCTCTCACCCCCTCCTCCAGAATTTCACCTTCTATTTACCTAAGTACTATGCTTCTGTTCTTCTGAACACAAGTGAGCATATACGATACAGAGAAGGAAAATTAGTGAAGTGAAGCAGTCAATATATGGTCCCCATAATAAGTGGCCTAGTTAAAGAATATGAAAAGAGTTCACGAGATCAATAAAATATCCTAAAGATAAGTTAGGTCCCATTTGTTTATTTTTGTTTTTATTTTCATTACTCTAGGAGGTGGATTGAAAAAGATCTTGCTGCGATTTATGTCAAAGAGTGGTCTGCCTATGTTTTCCTCTAAGAGTTTTACAGTGTCTGGCCTTACATTTAGGTCTTTAATCCATTTTGAGTTTATTTTTGTGTATGGTGTTAGGGCGTGTTCTAATTTCATTCTTTTACATGTATCTGTCCAGTTTTCCCAGCACCGCTTATCGAAGAGGCTGTCTTTTCTCCATTGTGTATCCTTGCCTCCTTTGTCATAGATGTTCATTGCAGCACTATTTATAATAGCCAGGACATGGAAGCAACTTAACCGTCCAACAGCAGAGGAATGGATAAAGAAGATGTGGTACATATATACAATGGAATATTACTCAGCCATAAAATAGAATGAAATAATGCCATTTGCAGCAACATGAATGGACCTAGAGATTATCATACCGAGTGAAGTTAAGTCAGAGAAACACAAGTATCATATGATATCACTTATATATGAAATGTAAAAAAAGGGTACAAATGAACTTATCTGCAAAACAGAAATAGAGTTACAGATGTAGAAAGCATCTGTATGGTTACCAGGGGGTAAGGGAGGGGGAGGGATAAATTGGAAAATTGGGATTGACATATACACACTACTATATATAAAAGAGATGACTAATAAGGACCTACCGTATAGCACAGGGAACTCTACTCAATACTCTGTAAGTCCTATATGGGGAAAAGACTATAAAAAAGAGTGGACATATTGTATGTATAACTGATTCACTTTGCTGTACACCTGAAACTGACACAACATTATAAATCAACTATATGCCAATAAAAAATTTTTTAAAAAAAGATCAAAGCAATGACAAAAAACCTAAAGATGTGGTTCTAGTTTTCTAGTTTTTGCTCTAAAGTTTTGTTTTACATCTCCACTAATTTTTGGAGTTTCTGGCTTTATACCATATCAGCCACCCATTTATTGCCATACATTTACATTTGGGATATTTTCCCACTTCTGACACTGTGAACACATTCTTCTCTCAGGTCACAGGCTCCTTTTCTTCCAATTCTCTCTATTATTCCCAAGAATTTAGTTTTTCATTCTGCACTGAGACCTAGAATACTATCTGGACCTCCCTCCAGCCACCTTCTTAATTTCTTTTACTATTCACTGTTCAGTTTAGAATCTATTTCTCTTTAAACTAACTTGCAAATATCCTTAATCTCCTTGACCTCTTGTCCTTCTCTTACACTTGACTGACAAAAACTCCATTCACATTTGGACAAGTCCCAGAGTCCACCTTCTCCATACCCAGATTATTGACAAGTGGTGGATACAACTGTGCAAACTGGGGCCAATATACATTTGTGGTCACTGACCTCAAATAGCTTGTGTATTTTCTCCAACAATCCTATTTTTATTCTGAGTCAGTTCATGCGCAATTTCCACAGCACTCATGTCAAATACTCTCCACTCTTGTCAAGCCTTCAATTCCCTATCTCATCATCACCTTATCCTATGTGATTCTTTCCATTCCTGTACTGCACTGTCTTAGTTGGGGTTTTCTTAAAACAAAGGCTTGAGGTTATACTTAAATTCCATTCTTTATAGGGAAGTGCAGTTCTAGGGCAGTCGGATCGAGGAAGAAGGGGTGTGAGACAGGGAAGGATGGAAAGAAAACACAAGGTGATGCATTACTCAGTTGTCTACTTCTTCATGAGATAGAAAGAGACATAGCCAGTCACTTACCCACATGGGATATCTCTTCAAAGGCTGTACAGAATACACGTATTAAAGTATAGTCTAATGGAATGAGGAATGAAAAGGGACATTTCTAATGGTTGCTGGTTCCTGTTCACTCTTGTCTTTTACTAGCCAAAGTTTGCTTCATCTCCTCCACACTTCTCTCTTGTGGCACTTTTTAAAATTTTTCAAAATTTCTTTCTATCTTCTCCTTTTACGGACTCTATTTATACATATATCTGGCTGTCTGATGTTTCCCACAGTTTGCTAATATGCCTTTCAATTTTTATAGCTGTTTATCTCTCTGTGATTTATTTTGGATAATTTCTACCGTTATGTCTTCAAGTTCACCAATCTTTCCTTTTGCAATGTGTAATCTGTGATTATTTTTCCTATCCTGTGCATTTTTTATATCTCAGACATTACAGTTTTCATCTCTAGAAGCTGGATTTGGGTATTCGTTTATAAGTCCCTACTTAACATATTCAATCTTTCCTCTAGCTTTGTGAATATATGGAATAAATATCTTTTTTAATGTCCTTATCTAGCCTATATCATTTGTGCCATTTCTAGATGAGTTTTGATCGATTTTTCTCATCATTATGGGTTACATTTTCCCACTTTTTTGAAAGGTTGGTAATTTTGATTGGATGCCAGATATTATGTTTTAACTTGTTGGGCACTGGATCATTTTTTTCTCTAAAATTATTCCTTGATTTTGTTTTCAGACATGAGTAAATTGCTTTGAAACATTGTGATACAAGTCTAACTGATGCTTCTAGTTCCTCACATACCCCCACAAAAGATGTAGTAGGACTGGGTTAGGTACCTGTGTCCAGGGTCCCCAAGCTACCCCAGGGTTCTATGATTTGCTAGGAGAACTCCCAGGACTCAGCATATGTCATACTCAGAGGTAAGATTTATTACAGCAGAAAGATAGAAATCAAAGTCAACAAAAGGAAAAGGCACATAGGGTGAAGTCTGAAGGAAACAAGGTATAAGCTTCCAAGGATCTTCTCTTACTGGAGTCACACAGAAAGAACATGCTTGATTCTTCCACTAACAAGTTGTGACAACACTTGTGAATGTTATCTACCAGCGAAGCTCATTAGAGACTAAGTGCCCGAAGTTTTTCTTGGGGGCTGGTCACATAGGCAGCCTTTGCCTGACAAATACCAAGATTCAAGACTCCCAGAAGGAAAGCACGTGTTCAGTATAAACCACATCATTTGGATGAGTGGTTCAGGCACAATGAGCATTCTCATCAGGGAATGGTGGGAACTCTCATGAAATCCAAGGGCCAACCTTGTAAGCAGGAATGTTAAGGATAAACAGTCTCAGGCCTGCTATATTAGCTGATCTGCACATAGCATCTTCTACTCCTCCTGTAAACCTACTTGTTCAAATGCCTGTCTCCCATAGACTGTAATCTCTGTGAGCAAATAAGAAAGGCAGACTGAGCTCCGTGAGAAAAGAAGAAACTATTTCTATTTTGTTCAATATTGTGTCTCCTGTGTCTAGCATAAAGCTTAGTATAAAGTAGATGCTCAATAAATACTTGTTAAATGAAGACAAAGGGTTAATATTGTGAGAATATATAGAACTCTTAAAGCTATAAAGAAAAATGGGCAAATGACATAAATATTCACTAGTAAGCAAATATATTTAAATTTAAAAATTGATATTTTTTCATGTATTAAAGTGACAAAAATTAATAGTTAATACACAAAGAGTGTGATTAAATAGTAACTGTTATACATTGCTGACAAGAATATGTAAGTTATATAAATGAACAATTTAGTAATATGTGTCAAGAGTGTTAAAATGTTCATAATTATGCCTTAGAAAATTCCACTTATAGTAATTTATTAAAATAAACTAATCAAGAGATGCAAAAGATAATAGATAAAAATGTTAATTGCAGCATTATTTATAATGGCATATATCTGCAAACATGGTAAATGTTCAATGATAGGGGAAGGTTTAAAAAATTATGGGATATAAATACAATGAGATATTAAGAAGTCAACTATAGATTACTTTCAATAAATATTTTTTGACATGGAAAAACACTGAGGATTATTAAGTGAAAAACTAAGAATTGCCAAAAGTTAATACATTTTGATCCAAATTCTGTTAATATATATGTGCATTTACATATGTAAATGCATTTTATTTTAAAATATAATAAATTTGAGCTATGTAGGCTAAAATACTAGTAATTATTACTTTTGAAGCATTTATTTTATAGGGTCACTGGTCTTTTTCTCTTTTGATTTTTATGTGCTTTCTAACACACACACTTGCATGCATATACTTCCATACAAATAAACATGTACATTCTAATTTGTTTTATTATTTATTTGATCATTGACCAATAACTGCTGTTGGTAGAAGGAGTTCTTGTTAGACAGCATATATGAAGCACACAAATGAAAATAAAGTATACATGTAAACATGAAAGGACCAACTCTCACTAAAGACACTGGGGGAACTCACTGATCCTTAGCTGGTACTAATCTAGTATTACTCACCATAATCAATATTTCATTCAGAGATGCATTTTTAACAGTATAATTGTTTTATTTCAGTAATTAAATACTTTTTTCATCTTTCTATTCCCTTCCTTTATGATCTTAGGGTTATTTATGTCTGTTTCTGAAGCCTGGTATATTAAGGTATTCACAATATATTTTATATTGCCTTTGAGATTTTGATTTTACTATCTTTCATATTTTAAGTTTTAAAGTATTTGATTTCAAAATATGAGTGAAATGTGCAATCATAAAAGGTTAATCTTCTCCAGTCTGAAGGTTTGAACACTCTGAATATTTACATAGGATTAAAGGATTTGGGGCACACACACACACACACACACACAAACACACAAACACACACCCACACCTTGTAATTCTGGCTCCAAAACCCTCATAATGCTGGCTATGTAACTTGATGACAAGTGATTTATTAACAAGAATCTTCCCTGACAAGCTGTATCCTCTGCAACATGTTATTTTCATATCTGATTATAATGTTTGCATTTCATTCAAACCGTTATAGACAATACATTGTTTTGATTAGTGAAGCTGGGATGGCAAATTATCTCCAAAACCTGGTTTCCTCTCTGTCTTGATTTGGGTTCTTCCTAAAGCAATCCCCGAGCCAAGGATTTGGGGGCAATAAATTATTTGGGAGGGAATCCCAGGAGACTCAGTGAGGACTGGGGAGTAAGATAAAGAAGCAGGTGTTAATTATCAGCCTACTTCTGAAGGCAACCAGAGCTCATTCTCACTGAAGACCCTTTGAGACCTGTGTGGAACATGCCTCAGAAATACCCCACTGAATGTAAATTGGTGCAGCTACTATGGAAAATAGCATGGAGGTTCCTCAAAGGAATAAAAATAGAGTTGCCATATGATCCAGCAATCCCATTCCCGGGCATATATCTGGACAAAACTATGATTAAAAAAGATACACACACCCCTATGTTCATAGCAGCACTATTCACAATAGTCAACATATGGAAACAACGTAAATGTCCACTGATAGATGAATGGATAAAGAAGATGTGGTACATGTATACAATGTAATACTACTTAGCCATTAAAAAGAATGAAATGATGCCATTTGCAGCAACATGGATGCAACTAGAGATTATCATACTAAGTCAGAAAGAGAAAGACAAATACCATACGAAACCACTTATATGTGGAATCTAAAATATGACACAAATGAACATATCTATGAAAGAGAGACAGACTCATAGACATATAGAAAAGACATGTGGTGGTCAAAGGGGTGTGGAGGAAGGATGGATTGGGAGTTTGGGATTAGCTGATGCAAATTATTATATATAGAATGGAGAAACAAGGTCCTACTGTAGAGCACAGGGAACTATATTCAATATCCTGTGATAAACCATAATGGAAAAGAATATGAAAAGGAATATATATATATATATATATATATATATATATACACAGTTATATATGTATATAACTGAATCATTTTGCTGTACGGCAGAAATTAACACAACACTGTAAATCAACTATACTTCAATAAAATAAATTTTTATAAAAAAGAAACGCCCCATTTAAGGACAAGTAAGCTGGGTACGAATTCTATTTATCCATGAATACTTCTCTGTCATTGCTTCAGGGTCACCCCAGGGACATTAACTTTCAGGCGTTTCCAGCCATCCTCAGGAGTGGGTCTGCAGATGGCCACAGGCAGAGAGAAGCAGAAGATGCTCTGTGGGTGGGAGCTGTCTGCAGGAGGCAGAAGCACTGACCACACCCTCCGTGTGGATCAAGATGTGGTGCATGAGAAGAAGTAACACTCTGGCTACTTCTCTTTTACAGAGACTTTATGGCCAAGAGTCACTAGCTCTGACTGCGGCTCAGCACTAAGGAGTCCTGTGATTTTGAGCCAGTTACAGAACCTCCCCAAACCTCTGTTTTCTCATCTGAACTAGGGTTTTGCTAGAAAAAGTATGTGAAACTTAGCAATAGGCAAATGGATGACTACACATTCCTACACTGTAGCTCTGAGCTTGATTTTCTATTGACTAAGCTATTTTACCACTGTGGAGGGGGCAGATGGTAGTTTTAAAATCTTGCTGTAGCCGCGAAACTCTCCTGTCTAAGCCAACATAGACTTGTCATTTGTGAAAAAGATGGGCGAGCAGGTAGTGGGGCACAGACATGCCCACCTCCAAGCCTCTTAAGAAAAGGCAAGTGACCTGTCTTGCTCCTTGAGGTTCTCTAATCCCCAGGCCCCTTCTGGCTCTTTTTTGCTTCCAAACCCCTCTTTTATAGAAGAGAAAACTGGAAACAAACAGAGACCACCCACATGAAGAAGCCAGGGCTATTTATTCAGAATTTGCTACACAAAGGAGTCAGCCACCATCACTTGAATTTGGCAGAGACTGAGACGCAGGCAGAGGAGTGGGACAGCTTTACAGTGGAGAAAGGGAAGGCTTCAGGTGTGCCCTGATGGAAGATGTTGGCATGGCTATGCCGAAGGCAGGGTAGCCACAAACAGGGGAGCCTATGTGATTGCCTTGGGGAGCATACTTAGCTTTCTCCTTTTGGTCCTAAGTTGGAAACGGAGGCAAATATTAGAGAATCTGTCACTTATTATGTACTGACTATGCGGGACCGATTGCTACAGAAAATGTGGTTTGGCTTCCTGGATCGGTTGCTGTGGGTTGTGGATCACAATTCTCAGTATTTTTATATATGGTCTGGCATTGTCCATTTGTTTATTCAGTCTCTCAAAACCGAGACTTAAGTGTATTAAGTTGTTTGAGGTTCCACACATAGTGGCTAAGGTAAGACTCCCTATTTCCTTTGAATTCCAGGCTTGGCTTCACTGTAAAAAGTTGACGTTTCTTTTGGTTAGGAAGTAACACAGATCCCCAAGATCTAGTAAGTAGCAACAACTAGGGGGGCTTGGCCGAAGGACTGCAGAGGTCAGCATGAGGAATCGCAAGGCCCTCCCCAAACTGAGACTTCAAAAAGGCAATAAGGAAAACTGAGGGGCTGATTGAAGATGGCAAACGTTTTGGTATTTACATGACTTCAGAAACCCCAGGGTACTAGAACCCATGAGAACGAAGGTTATATCTACATTTCTACTGGGACACTTCACACTGGATAAGCCACGTTCTTTCCTCAAGAATCTGTAAACAGCCAGCCTTCAAATCAGAGCTTGGCTTCTCCCCTTATCTGAGAACAGCATTACAAGCAGAACGTTAAGTAGCTATTGCCATGAGGATGGATCGAAAGACTCTTTGATCAGCCATTCCACTCACGTGAGCCTATCCCTAAACCAGGGATGGTAATGAAAGTAATTTAACATACATCTATAATTAATTTGTTACACTCTTCCTGCTGTTGGCAAATCATACTATTTTAGGAAAGTTCATGGAATTAATCTCCCAGAAGAGAGATGAGATGGAAAGCCTGTAGAAGTAAATGGTTCTGTTTACTTCCAAACATGTGAGTTTTAAGAGCCAATTTGGCTATAGGTCAGGGTTAATTTAGTGTTTCAAATTTGTCTTTTAGAAAACTGTATAAAGTCAAAGATTTTCTTCTTCCCACCAGATAACAGGAGGCTTGCAGTAAAGAAAACCATTTTTCTTCTCAAATGGTTCCTATGATCTGGTAAGGGAGTAGATAATAAGTTTTTTTTTTTTAACATGAAGACCATAGATAGGTAAGATATGCTACAAAAATATGTTCTGTATTCAACTGTATCTTGAGAAAAAAGAGAATATTGTGCATTCCTGGTATGGGTATTACTTAAATGACTTAGAAAACAAAGGCACACGCTCATTAAATTTAGACGTGACCAAAATTTGGTCACACTGTTAAGTAAGGAGACCAACTCATCCTAGCTTGTCTCAGACTTTCCTGGTTGTAGGACTGAAAGTCTTATGTCCTAAGAAACTCCTGTAGTCCTGGGCAAACTGGGATGACTGGTCAGCCTACCTAAGATTTCAGAAGGTTTGAGTTTAAACAGATTCAGTTTGGAAAAATGAGGAATGGTGTAATATGGAATTTAGTCAGGGCTAGTCCTAGGCTGTGTCCTTAAGGATAGAAAATAGGTTTCTAAGATATGAGGTAGGGAAAAATTAACTGGAGAAATATAGGATTGGAGAGATTGCAAACTACACAAGGTTCCCAGAATCGGAGACATGAAGAAATCATTTAAGAGTAACCCCTCATTTAATGTCCGGCTAGCAATCCAAGACAAGGCAGGACTTAGATTCTGTGACACTCTTGTCTGCTTATTCTATCCCACTAGATATTTTGGTTTGTTTCTAAGAACATCTAGCACAGTGGTTCTCAAAGTGTGCTGCCTAAACCAGCAGCAATGACACCACTTGAACCCTTACCAGAAATGCAAATTCTCAGGCCCCAGAGTTATGAATCTGAAACTCTGGGGGAGCAGCAGAAATCTGCATTTTACCAAGCCCTCCAAGTAATATCAATGAGTGCTAAATGTTGAGAAGCAAAGATTGAGACCAATCCTTCCTACATAAAACATGACAATTTTAAATACAGAATGTGAGGCAAATGGATGAGGTTACTTGGGGCCGTATCAAGGGGCTAAAATGTCACTTTCTCAGTATTCAGGGATCATATTTTGGCACAGCAGATGGGAAGGGAATAGATGGCTAAATCTACTTTACCCACATGCCTGTCACTCTTTCCCACCTGTGATACCAGCTAATAACCAGTAACCAATAACTAGTAACCGATAACAGACTCTTCCCTGTTTCTGATGCTCATCAAGATGCCAGTAAACAGATGACTTCAAAATTCCTTTGCACAAACAAACCATAAAAACTGAGGCAACCTAAATAATAGATCTTTGCTTCAACCAGGTTACCAGAAACAGACACCCTAAATCCTAGGGCATCCTGTGAATGAATTCAGTCAAGGGAAAGTGAAGAATGGACCAGTAGAACAGCCGAGTCATATTCTGGTTTTGAGCCAAATTATATCACATCCTTTTCTGTTTAATCTAACAGATTCTCTCTTGTGTCTTAAAGAAAAGAGTTTGAGTCTGTCATCTTTTTCAACATCCAAAGGAGACTTTACCCCAAGTGTCTGAAAGGAGGCATTTTGCTCATCAACAAAGCTAGATCTTCAGCGCATTGGCAACTAGAAACCAAGGCAGGAGCCTGACAGTGAGTCCTCAATGCCCCAAAGAGCCATGAATTGGGACAACAGCTCAACAGCACTCTCAATTCCTTGTTGTAAGAATCTCAACTTCATGGAGGAATAAATTATTTGAATGAACTAATTTGTAATTGATGATGGATGATGTCAATACATTAACCAGTATGTTTATATGAGGAGTCGTGTCAAAAAATACTTAGCCTTAAACTAAAAACTTAGATATTCGCACATTGAAAAGTATCCAGAAATATATTGAAAATTTCAACAACCACAGCTGACGTCTTCTAGAGAGGCCCCCATTTATTTAGCACATGGCTTTGTGAAGATGTCTGTATCTCAGCAACAAAACAGAAACTTTCCCCAATTTGAAGAAGCATTTAGGGCCATTTGAAATCATTCAGCTATGAACTAAATTAGACAAAGAATGTCTGTCCAACTAGGAACAACTTCCAAAGCATTCTTTTCTTTTCAAATCATCAAAACAGTATTTTCAAAGTCTCAATAGAATACATGCATCTTCTAGTAGGCTCACTGTTTTGTCATCCAAGTTAATTCAATTGTGAGATAACTACTTCCATAACTTTTGCCTTTTCAAATTAAGGAGGCATGGTCATTGCCTTTGAATGGCCCTAACATTGAAGACTTCATAGAAGGTCAAAGAGGTACACAGGTGAAAAAATAGATCAATTTCCACAAAAGACCTGAATTCCGAAGCTATGCTTATGTTTAATTATGGTCTTTAACCAACATTTTTCTTACTCGGGGCGGGGGTTATTTTTTTAATGGGTGTAGCGTTGATAAAGAATACTTTTGGTAGGAATGTGGTTTTATTTAAAATAATACTTTAGGATATAGAAATTAATAAGCATATGGAACTCCAGGACAATTTTAACTTCAAACTTGTCTCCTAGAAATAAGCAGTAGAGCAACAGTCAGCAAATGCTATGCTATTCAGAACTCATCCTACAGATACATGCCAGGTGCATGTGTCTGCCTGGTGTAATTTGAGGGTCTCTAACACTTTCTGCCTTCTCTTTAATGACTATGTCTGTACCTGAACTTTTACTCTGTGTATGTGTGTGTGTCAGAGAGACAGAGAAAGAGAGAGAGAGAGAGAGAGACAGAGAGACAGAGAGATGGGAGAGAGAGAGAAATGGGAGAGGGAAAAGGAGGGAGGGGGAGCATCCCTCGAAAATCAGCTTTTTCTTCCCAAATGCAAAAATGCCTGGGAGGATTTTTACTAAAAGTAATTTAAAATAAAGTATGGTCAACTAATTAAGAGTTTACCTCCTTTCCGAGAGAGAGACCTGGGTTAAAGGGAAAGACCTCCAGTAATGGAGGGAGGAAAGGTGATCAAAATGCCAATTTCTTAATGTTGTTCAGGGTCTGAACTAACTAGGTACCCCTAAACTAGCGGAAGGCATTAGATGTTTTCACAAGGCAGTTTATCCAACTAAGATGGCAACTACAATGCTGACAATTGATGATGAAGCTACAATAGTATTAAATGTTTATTGAGCACGGATTATGTACCAGGAAATACACTGGTTGATTGTTCATTTCCATCTTTTAACTTTCCAAAATAAACTATTACTCCAATAAAAGATCAGGAAACAGAGATTTTGAAGCAATAAATACTCCATGAACATGAGAAGTACTTGGTAAAACTAAGAAATGACTTGATGCTTTGAATGAATAAAACTCTACTGCTCCACCCAAAGCCAAGACCTCCCCTCCCCCTGGGCTGTGGTTCTGCTCAGGGAGCATGAGTTGACTGCCTGAGGTGTTAAGACGAAATTTCAAAGGCCCGCAGTTAACAGGAGTTAATTTTTCTTTGAGTCAGAACATACCCCAATTCGAGGGAGGGTGGTTCCTCAAATGGGCAGGACTCTGCTCTCCTCAAAAATTCCAAACTACTCATAAAGCCCTTGATTCAATCCAGAGCTCAGAGAGTTTGCTCTGCCTCTGGCCCTCTTCCAAGAAGCCATTTACTGGTTCTTCAGATCTGACCTAATTTGGAGACAGGCAGCATGGTTCCCTGGAATGGTTACCTCTGAGGTCGGCCTTCAGAACAGAGCTCATTTTGCACATCTCTCAGACAGTCACACACCACAGGTCTCTAGTTCACAGACATATGGATAGTATTTTACCAGGAACAGCAAAAAATGGATAGTTGAAGCAATGTTTGGAAACAACTTAGGCAAAAACTTCAGATGGATGATCCAATGGTCTCATTAGCCAAGTAACTATCCAACTCTTGACTCTTCTATACCTTGACAAATTGGTTTCTAAAAAATTGAATCCACAGGGAACGTATACACCATTGGGAACAAGGATAAACAACCCAGGGGCAGTATGTCTCTGAAAAGAAATGTCAGTGCCCAAATCCAGAAGCATAACACTTGGAGGCTTGAATAAAAACATCCTCAATTTCAACGGGCCATAGTCAGATGTATTTTCTTTAGGTCTCTGAAGGAGAATTCCTATTACCAGATGCAAGTTGGGGGCAGAAAACTCCTTCCTTTCTATTAATCCGAGCTCTCCCATCATCTGAGGCTTACAATCACCTGGGGATTCTTGCAGAGTGGGATGGAAGAGGTGCAGAAAGGCTACAATGCCTGATTCAAGGTTTACACTCCTCCCTCTGAATGAACCCAATCCTTTTTGCCACAAGTGTGCTATGAAGAATAACTAACGAAGGATCATAAACCACCCAGACAACTTAGAGTGCAGCATAAGTGAGGAATCCTATTTTTCTCTCATGGCTTTCTTTCCATTTTATATAGAGCACCGAGAGTCTGCGTTTTATGTCTGCGCTCGGTTACGTGATCCCTACGGCTTTCTGCAGGTAACAGATGCCCCTCCTCAGCTAATACACACGTCAGGGCCCCACAGGCTCGTCTTCCGTGGAGACTGCTTTTATAGATGAGGTGACTGCCTATGATTCCACCTCCTGTGGTAATTACCTTGTAACTTCTGAATATGTGAAGTACAAGCTAATGAGAAGCAGGCCCCCAAATGCATCTCTGCTCCATAGAAACAGCTGTGAAGCACAAGGCAAATCCAGAACGGTTTTGAATTGGGTGCCTGTCACTGTCAGAGTCAAGGCCAAGGTTTCTCCAGAATCCATTGGGAGGGAAAGAGAACACTGCTTGGGGCTAACTACCTTGTTAAACAATAGGAGAGTCTCAGAACATCATATAAACATAAATTCACTCAGTCTTCTGTGTAGTGAAGTACAGAGCGCAGTCAATGAGTCACAGAAGCCACTTGCTGGGGACTCAGGTAAACAACTATCTGTGTAACCTCAGGGTTACAACCTTCAGAGTGAAAAGGAAAGGTAATAGGGTCCCTTTCCTGACTAGCTGATTGTTAACAGGAGCCCAAAAGAATGGATGAAACAGCTCTTTGTTTCAGCTTCCAGGAGTTTATTTCAAATTGGATAGAGGCCACAGGAGGGATGAGGGATGTCTCTTCTATGCTATGAAATTCGTTCCAGCTCTGTAATAACTTATGAGGATTTTGTTTAAATCTACACTGGTTTCAGCTTAGGCATGGAAAGAACTTGGGAATCAACACTCTTGTTATTACAACCGGAAAAATATGGACAAAATGAAAACCAGTGATTTTTGCTTGACACATCAGAGTACTGAAGTTGCAGGGCAAACTGTCACTCAAAAATATGGGGAGACAGGGCTGCTCAGAGGGGTACAGCTGAGACTGGCTTATCTGGAACAGAAGCTGCTAGAGCCATAAACTGGGAAGAACATTTAAATGGAAAGTGTGATGAGTTGCTGGAGGCTGAGTGTAGACCAGCTTGAGAGGGAGAAACTCCTGGGGCCCACAGTCTTAGAGGGGGCCCAAACACTTTCTTGGCTTTTACATCTAGGAATCTACCAAGTTCTCACAGTGAAGATCCAAGAAAGATATCCTGGTGGCTCTGGAAGGGGTAGAGGAAGAATAATCTTTGTGAAATATGTCCAGAGCCTTCCACATAACAAGCAAAGGTCTGTGATCCATGGGAATATATTTGCCAGAGTCTTATCCCAGTTAGGATAAGGTTTTTTTTCTCAACCCTCTTTAGCCTTTCTGTCTCACCTAAGGGGAAATGTGAAGTCAACGCTGGTCAGGCTTTAAGGAAAGAGACTGGAAACATTTTAGCCAGGGAAGAAAGTAGGAGACAGGAGGCAAAAAACTATACCACAGGAGACACACTACTGAAAGGCACAGTCCTAGTCACAGGCCCACTAAAGCACTGAGATTTAATTGGAAGGTTACAGAATACTTGCCCTCCCCACACCATACCACCACACTAACAAAGCTCTGGTATTATAATAGGGGATTACAGTTGAAAGAGTTGTAAGACACAGATTCTCTCTGAGTAGGAGAACTTAGGAAAACCTACAGTCAAGAGGGGAGACTCAGACAAGGACACTAGAGGAATCTGAAGCTTCTGGCATCTATAGGTACATCAAACTTTAAACACAGCCTAATTCCTGGCCAGTTTAACATAAATCCTCACACACTAAAGGCCAATTTACATCAATTCATTTTACCTGGTACAATACATCCAGCTTTCAACAAAAAGTTGTAAGGCACTTCAAAAGGCAAACCAAAAACAATAAATAAGTAAAATAAAATTAAATAGAAGCCAGAAAACCACAGTCTGAAGAGACAAAGGAAGTCTCACAAGCAGACTCATATCTAACGTACATACATACTCACATCTGGAATTATCAAACAGGAATGTAAAACAACTATGATTAAGATGCTAATGGCTCTAATGGAAAAGTACACAACATGCAAGAGCATATGTGTAATATAAGAACAGAGATGGAAATTCTAGGAAAGAACAAAAAGGAAATGGTAGAAATCAAAAACGCTGTAACAGAAATGAAGAATGTCTTCCACGAGGTGACAAAAAAATTCAGTGACACTGAAGATAGATCAAGAGAAAGTTCCCAACCAGAAATACAGAGAGAGAGAGAGACAGAGAGAGAGAGAGAGAGAGAGAGAGAGAGGAAGAGACAGAGAGACAGAGACAGAAAGAAAGAGAAGGAAAAGAAAACATAGTGTCAAAGAAATATGGGGCAATTGCAAAAGTTGTAATGTATGTGTATTTGTAATTCTAGAATGGAAAAAGAGACAATGGAGAAGAAATATTTGAAGTAATAAGGTTGAGAACTCTCTCTCTTCCTCTCCCCCTTTCCAAGTTTATGCACCAAGGAAAGGCCATGTGAGTACACAGAGAGAAGGTGGCCATGTGCAAACCATGGAGAGAACCCTGACCAGCAACTGAATTGGCCACAACCTTGTTCTTGGACTTGCAGCCTCCAGAGCTGTGAGAAAATAAACTACTGTTGTTCAACCCACTGATCTACAGTATTTTGCTATGGTAGAACAGATGAATATAGTGCTGAAATTTAAAAAAAAGTCCAGTTAGAATTCTATACCTAGTGAAATTATCTTTTATCAGTGAAGGAGATATCAGATAAACAAAAACTAAGGGAGTTCAACAGAAGCTCTGCCCTTCAAGCAATGTCAAAAGAACTTCAGGTAGGAGAAAAATGATACAGGTCAGAAAACTGGAACTCCATAAAAAAGGAATAGCATTAAAGAAGGAATAAAATAAGGCAAAATAAAATATTTTATATTTCTCCTTTTTCATTTGTTCTAAAAGATAATTATGTGTTTAAGGTGAAAATAGCCAGGACATAGAAGCAACCTAAGTGTCCATCGACAGATGAATGGATAAAGACGATGTGGCACATATATAAAATGGAATATTACTCAGCCATAAAAAGAAACGAAATTGAGTTATTTCTAGTGAGATGGATGGACCTAGAGACTGTCATACAGAGTGAAGTAAGTCAGAAAGAGAAAACCAAATACCATATGCTAACACATATATATGGAATCTAAAAAAAAAAAAAAAAGGTTCTGAAGAACTTAGGGGCAAGACAGGAATAAAGATGCAGACATAGAGAATGGACTTGAGGATACGGGGAGGGGGAAGGGTAAGCTGGGACGAAGTGAGAGAGTGCCATGGACATATATACACTACCAAATGTAAAATAGATAGCTAGTGGGAAGCAGCTGCATAGCACAGGGAGATCAGCTCGGTACTTTGTGACCACCTACCTAGAGGGGTGGGTTAGGGAGGGTAGGAGGGAGATGCAAGAGGGAGGAGTTATGGGGATATATGTATATGTATAGCTGATTCACTTTGTTATAAAGCAGAAACTAACATACGATTGTAAAGCAATTATACTCCAATAAAGATGTTAGCAAAAAAAAAGAAAACAGCAACAATGTATTGGCTGATTTTAGCAGATGGATAAGTGAAATAGTTGCTAACAATGTCATAAGAAAAGGGAGGGAGGGATTGGCAATATTCTGTTATGATATACCTGAACTACATGTGATGTGGTATCATGGTATTTGAAAGTGGACTTACGTTCACTAAAAGTGTATATTGTAAATTTAAGGTAACCATTAAAAATTTTAAAAAGTAGTTCATATTCCAAGAGAGAAGATAAAATAGAATTACAGAAATGCTCAATTAAAACCAGGAAAGGCAGGAAAATAGGAGGGAAAAATAAAGAATAAGTACAGTGAATAGAAAACAGAGACATGGTAGATATTAATCCAACCATAGCAACATTACTTTAAGGGTGAATGGTCTATAAACAGCAATTAAAAACAGAGACTGTCTTGTTAGGAGAGTAAGTCCTAAGAGTCCTCAAGTCATCACAAGTTCACATTACATTGCTGTTATTCTTTTTTATTCCTTTTCTTTTTATTGTATCTATATGAGATGATGTATGTTAACTAAACCTGATTTTTTTTTACAATATATGTAAATCAAACCATCATGCTGTGTACTTTAAACTTACAAAATGATGTATGGTAATTATGTATCAATAAAACTCGGGGAAAACCCCCAGAGATTGTGACTGTAGATATAAAAACACACTCTAACTATAAGTTGTTAGATACCCATTTTATGGATAAAGACTCAAGTTGAAAGAAAAGGGATGGAGAAAGATATATGAAATGACTACCAATCAAAAGAAAGCTATAGTGGCTAAATTAATTTCAGACCAGACATACTTGAGAACAAGAATAATTATCAAGGATAACGAGGGGTGTTACATTCTTATAAAAGGGACAATTATCCAAGAAGACATGACAATCTTAAACGTACATACACCTACAAAGAGAGTATCAAGATATATGAGGTAAAAACCTAAAAGAACTCTAAAGAAAAAGAGATAAATTCACCATTCTAGTAGATGCCTCCAAAACCTCTGTCTGTAAGTGATAGACCAAGCAGGCAGAAAACCATGAGGATAGAGACAACCTGAACCATCAATCAACTTGGTCTAATTGATATTTATACAATAATCCAGCCAAAAACAGCAGAATGTACATCCTTTTCAAGCACACATGGAGAATTTACCAAAACAAACCACATTCTAGGGCACAAAACACATCTTCACAGATTTAAAATAATAGAATTTATACAAAGTACATCATCAGGCAACAATGGAATTAAACTAGGAATCAATAACATGAAGATATCTGAAATATCCCCAAATATCTGAAAGTTAACACATTTTAATTTTATTTTTTATTGAGGTAACATTGATTTATAACATTATATAAGTTTCATGTGTACAACATTATATTTCTACTTGTATACCTGGCAACATGCTCACCACCAGAATTTCATTTTCCATCTGTCCCCATATAGTTGATCTCCTTTACCCTTCCCCCTACCTCTTCCCCTCTGGTAACCACTACTCTATTCTCTGTACCTCTGTGTTTTAAACAATACATCTAAAAATCAATCATAAGTCAAAGAAAAAGTTTCAAGAGAAATCTCAAAACTATTTGGAAATGAATGAAAGTGAAAATACAACTTATCAAAACATATGGGATACATATGAAAGTGGTTCTTAGAGGGAAATTTTTAGCATTAAATGCATGTATTAGAATAGGAGAACCTAACATCTATAACCTAAAGTTCTGCCATAGAAAACTAGAGAAAGGAGTGCAGTTTAAATCTAAAGCAAGCAGAAAAAAGAAATAGTAAAAATTAGAGCAAAAATCAATGAAAGTGAAAACACAAAACAATAGAGAAAATCAATGAAATTAAAAACTAGTTCTTAGGAAAAAAATCAATAAAATTGATAAAATTCTAGCCAGGCTAACTAAGAAAAAAGAGGAGAGTAGGCACAAATAACAACATCAGAGATGAGAAAAGGTACATCACTATTGACCCCCTGGACATTTACAAGATAATAAAGAAATGCTATGAACAGCTCTACACTCACAAATTTGTTAACTTAGATGAAACAGACCAACTTCTCAAAAGATACAAAATATCAAAATGCATATGGACAAATAGATAACCAGAATAGCCCTATATCTATTAAATAACTTGAATAAATAATTAATAGCCTTCTAAAAAAGGAAAGCTGGATACAGATGTTTACTAGTAAATTTGACCAAATATTTAATGTAAAAATTATACCAATTCTCTACAATTTCATCTCTTCCACAAAATAGAAGCAGAGGGAACACTTCTGAAATATTCTGATTCTAGCACTGCCCTAATACCAAAACGAGGTAAAGACATTAACCAAGAAAGGAGAACTACAGACCAATATCTTAGATGCAGAGTCCTCAACAAAATATTAACAAATTGAATACATATTATAAATACATATAGGTACAAATACATTTGTATAAATGACATAAATCAAGTTGGATTTAGTCTGGGTATGGAAGCCTGGTTCAACATTCAAAAATTACTTAATCTAACCGATCATATCAACACACTAAAGAAGAAAGATCATATGATCATATTAATTGATGCTGAAAAAGCATTTGACAAAATCGAACATTAAGTCATCAAAAAATAACTCTCAGCAAACTAGGAATCGAGTTTCAACTTAATCAGTAACAGCTCAAAAAAAGCTACAGCTAACATCATACTTAATAGTGAGAGACTGCACCACCAGAGGGCAGACAACAGAAGCAAGAAGAACTACAATCCAGCAGCCTGTGGAACAAAAACGACATTCACAGGAAGATAGACAAGATGAAAAGGCAGAGGGCTAGGTACCAGATGAGGAACAAGATAAAACCGCAGAAAAACAACTAAATGAAATGGAGATAGTCAATCTTCCAGAAAAAGAATTCGGAATAATGATAGTGAAGATGATCCAGGACCTCGGAAAAAGAATGGAGGCAAAGATCAAGAAGATGCAAGAACTGTTTAACAAAGATCTAGAAGAATTAAAGAACAAACAGACAGAGATGAACAATACAATAACTGAAATGAAAAATACACTAGAAGGAATCAATAGCAGAATAACTGAGGCAGAAGAACGGATAAGTGACCTAGAAGACAGAATGGTAGAATTCACTGCTGTGGAACAGAATAAAGAAAAAAGAATGAAAAGAAATGAAGACGACCTAAGAGACCTCTGGAACAACATTAAACGCAACAACATTCACATTATAGGGTTCCCAGAAGGAGAAGAGAGAGAGAAAGAACCCAAGAAAATATTTGAAGAGATTATAGTCGAAAACTTCCCTAACACGGGAAAGGAAATAGCCACCCAAGTCCAGGAAGTGCAGAGTCCCATACAGGATAAACCCAAGGAGAAACATGACGAGACACATAGTAATCAAATTGGCAAAAATCAAAGACAAAGAAAAATTATTGAAAGCAGCAAGGGAAAACTAACAAATAACATACAAGGGAACTCCCATAAGGTGAACAGCTGATTTCTCAGCAGAAACTCTACAAGGCCAGAAGAGAGTGGAATGATATACTTAAAGTGATGAAAGGGAAGAACCTACAACCAAGATTACTCTACCCAGCAAGGATCTCATTCAGATTCGATGGAGAAATCAAAAGCTTTACAGACAAGCAAAAGCTAAGAGAACTCAGCACCACCAAACCAGCTCTACAACAGATGCTAAAGGAACTTCTCTAAATGGGAAACACAAGAGAAGAAAAGGACCTACAAAAACAAACCCAAAACAATTAAGAAAATGGTCACAGGAACATATATATTGATAATTACCTTAAATGTGAATGGATTAAATGCTCCAACCAAGAGACACAGGCTCGCTGAATGGATACAAAAACAAGACCCATATATATGCTGTCTACAAGAGACTCACTTCAGACCTAAGGACACATATAGACTGAAAGTGAGGGTATGGAAAAAGATATTCCATGAAAATAGAAATCAAAAGAAAGCTGGAGTAGCAATACTCATATCAGATAAAATAGACTTTGAAGTAAAGAATGTTACAAGAGACAAGGAGGACACTACATAGTGATCAAGGGATCAATCCAAGAGGAAGATATAACAATTATAAATATATATGCACCCAACATAGGAGCACCTCAATACATAAGGCAACTGCTAACAGCTCTATAAGAGGAAATAGACAGTAACACAATAATAGTGGAGGACTTTAACACCTCACTTACACCAGTGGACAGATCACCCAAACAGAAAATTAATAAGGAAATTCAAGCTTTAAGTGACACAATAGACTAGATAGATTTGATATTTATAGGACATTCCATCTGAAAACAGCAGATTACACTTTCTTCTCAAGTGTGCATTGAACATTCTCCAGGATAGATCACATCTTAGGTCACAAATCAAGCCTCAGTAAAATTAAGAAAACTGAAATCATATCAAGCATGTTTTCTGACCACAATGCTATGAGATTAGAAATTAATTACATGGGAAAAAACATAAAAAGCACAAACACTTGGAGGCTAAACAATACGTTACTAAATAACCAACAGATCACTGAAGAAATCAAAGAGGAAATCAAAAAATACCTAGAGACAAATAACAATGAAAACACTACAATCCAAAACCAATGGGATGCAGCAAAAGCAGTTCTAAGAGAGAAGTTTATAGCTATACAAGCCTACATTAAGAAACAAGAAAAATCTCAAATAAACAATCTAATGTTACACCTAAAGGAGCTAGAGAAAGAAGAACAAACAAAACACAAAGTTAGCAGAAGGAAAGAAATCATAAAGATCAGAGCAGAAATAAATGAAATAGAAACAAAGAAAAGAATAGCAAAGATGAAGAAAACTAAAAGCTGGTTCTTTGAGAAGATAAACAAAATTGATAAACCATTAGCCAGACTCATCCAGATAAAGAGGGAGAGGACTCAAATCAATAAAATTAGAAATGAAAAAGGAGAAGTTACAACAGACACCGCAGAAACACAAAGCATCATAAGAGACTACTAGAAGCAACTCTATGCCAATAAAATGGACAACCTGGAAGAAATGGACAAATTCTTAGAAAGGTATAACCTTCCAAGACTGAACCAGGGAAAAACAGAAAATATGAACAGACCAATCACAAGTAATGAAATTGAAACTGTGATTAGAAATATTCCAACAAACAAAAGTCCAGGGCTAGATGGCTTCACAGGTGAATTCTATCAAACATTTAGAATTCTATCAAACCCTTCCGTCTCAAACTCTTCCAAAAAATTGCAGAGGAAGGAGCACTCCCAAACTCATTCTATGAGGCCACCATCACCCTGATACCAAAACCAGACAAATATACGACAAAAAAAGAAAATTACAGACCAATATCACTGATGAATATACATGCAAAAATCCTCAACAAAATACGAGCAAACAGAATCCAACAACACATTGAAAGTATCATACACCATGATCAACTGGGATTTATCCCAGGGATGCAAGGATTCTGCAATATACGCAAATCAATGTGATACACCATATTAACAAATTGAAGAAGGCAAGCCATATGATCATCTCAATAGATGCAGAAAAAGCTTTTGACAGAATTCAACACCCATTTATGATAAAAACTCTCCAGAAAGTGGGCATGGAACCTACCTCAACAGAATAAAGGCCATATACAACAAACCCACAGCAAACGTCATTATCAATGGTGAAAAACTGAAAGCACTTCCTCTAAGATCAGGAACAAGACAAGGATGTCCACTCTTGCCACTATTATTCAACATAGTTTTGGAAGTCCTAGCCACAGCAATCAGAGAAGAAAAAGAAAAAAAAGGAATCCAAGCAGGAAAAGAAGAAGTAAAACTGTCACTGTTTGCAGATGACATGATACTAAACATAGAGAATCCTAAAGATGCCACCAGAAAACTACTAGAGCTAAACAATGAATCTGGTAAAGTAGCAGGATACAAAATTAATGCACAGAAATCTCTGGCATTCCTATACACTAATGATGAAAAATCTGAAAGAGAAATTAAGGAGAACACTCCCATTTACCACTGCAACAAAAAGAATAAAATAGCTAGGAATAAACCTATCTAGGGAGACAAAAGACCTGTATGCAGAAAACTATAAGACACTGTTGAAAGAAATTAAAGATGATACCAACAGATGGAGAGATATACCATGTTCTTGGATTGGAAGAATCAATATTGTGAAAATGACTATACTACCCAAAGCAATCTACAGATTCAATGCAATCCTTATCAAATTACCAATGGCATTTTTTACAGAACTAGAACAAAAACTCTTAAAATTTGTATGGAGACACAAAAGACCCCGAATAGCCAAAGCAGTCTTGAGGGAAAAAAACAGAGCTGGAGGAATCAGGCTCCCTGACTTCAGACTATACTACAAAGCTACAATAATCAAGACAATATGGTACTGGCACAAAACCAGAAATATAGATCAATGGAACAGGATAGAAAGCCCAGAGTTAAACTCACGCGCTTATGGTCAACTAATCTATGACAAAGGAGGAAAGGATATACAATGGAGAAAAGAGAGTCTCTTCAATAAGTGGTGATGGGAAAACTGGACAGCTATATGTAAAAGAATGAAATTAGACACTCCCTAACACCATACACAAAAATAAACTCCAAATGGATTAAAGACCTAAATGTAAGACCAGGCACTATTTTTCTTAGAGGAAAACATAGGAAGAACACTCTTTGACATAAATCACAGCAAGATCTTTTTTGACCCACCTCCTAGAGTAATGGAAATAAAAACAAAAATAAACAAATTGGATCTAATGAAACTTAAAAGCTTTTGCATAGCAAAGGAAACCATAAACAAGACGAAAAGACCACCCTCAGAATGGGAGAAAATATTTGCAAATGAATCATTGGACAAAGAATTAATCTCCAAAATATATAAACAGCTCATGCAGCTCAATATTATAAAAACAAACAACCCAATCAAAAAATGGGCAGAAGACCTAAATAGACATCTCTCCAAAGAAGATATACAGATGGCCAAGAAGCACATGAAAAGCTACTCAACATCACTACTTATTAGAGAAATGCAAATCAAAAGTACAATGAGGTATCACCTCACACCAGTCAGAATGGCCATCATCAAAAAATCTACAAACAATTAATGCTGGAAAGGGTGTAGAGAAAAGGGAACCCTCTTGCACTGTTGGTGGGAATGTAAATTGATACAGCCACTATGGAGAACAGTATGGAGGTTCCTTAAAGAACTAAAAATAGAACTACCATATGACCCAGAAATTCCACTCCTGGGCATATACTCAGAGAAAACCATAATTCAAAAAGACACATGCACCCCAATGTTCACTGCAGCACTATTTACAATAGCCAAGACATGGAAGCAACCTGAATGCCCATCGACAGATGAATGGATAAAGAAGATGTGGTATATATATATAGTGGACTATTACTCAGCCATAAAAAGGAACGAAATTGGGTCATTTGTAGAGACATGGATGCATCTAGAGACTGCCATACCAAGTGAAGTAAGTCAGAAAGAGAAAAACAAATATTGTATATTAATGCATATATGTGGGAACTAGAAAATGGTACAGATGAACTGGTTTGCAGGACAGAAATTGAGACACAGAAGTAGAGAAAAAACGTTATGGACGCCAAGGAGGGAAAGCAGTTGGAGGTGGTGGTGGTGGTGTAATGAATTGGAAATTGGGATTGACATGTATACACTGATGTGTATAAAATGGATGACTATTAAGAAAAAAAAATAGTGAGAGATTGTACACTTTCCCTCTAAGATCAGAAACAAAGAAAAGATGTCCTCTCTCACCCCTCCTATTCAACATTATACTGACAGTCTTAGCTGACCCAATAAGAAATAAAATGTACACAGATTGGAAAGGAAGAAATAAATTTGCCTTTATTTACAGATGGCATGATTATCTACATAGACAATCTGAAAGAATCAACAAAAAATTAATGGAACTAATAAGCAAGTATAGCAAGGTTGCATGATAAAATGTCAAGACACAAAGGCAATTTCTACCTTATATGCCTACAATGAACTTTTGGAATTTAAAATAAAAAAAAATACCATTCACAGTTTCACAAACATGCACATACATGAAGATAAATATTTAGGTATAAATTAACAAAATATTTACAGGATGATATGTAAAACACTACAAAGTTCTAATGAAAGAAATCAGAGAAATACAAATAAAAAGATATTCCAATCCAAGATTGGATTGGAAAACTCAATATTATTAACAGGGCAATACTTCCCAACTTGATCTATAGATTCAACATAATTCCAAACAAAATCCAAGCAAGAAATTCTGTAGATACTAACAATGTGATTCTAAAGTTTATATGAAAAAGGAAAAGACCTAGAAAAGCTAAAACAATACTGAAGAAGAACAAAATTGGAAGATTCACAATACCTGGCTTCAAGACTTAATATAAAGTTACAGAAATCAAGACAACATAGTATTGGTAAAAAGTAGACACATAGATCAAGGAAACAGAAAAACACTTACACAGATATAATCAACTGGCCTTCGGCAAAGGCGCAAAGGTAATTTAATGGAGTAAAGATTACAACATGGTGATTAGTCTTTAGATACAACACCAAAACACAATACGTGGAAGAAAAAAATGATCACTTGATTTTATTAAAATTAAAAACCTCTGTTTTGCAAGAGACAATGCTAAGAGAATGAAAAGACAAGCCATACACTGCGAGACAATATTGGCAAGATGCCTATCTAAGGTTGGATTTGTATCTATAATACATAAGAGATATATATATATATATATATATATATATATATATATATATATAAACTCAGCAATAAGAAAACAAGCAACCCAAAGAAAAAATGGGCAAAAGATCTGAATAGACACCTCATCAAGGAGGATATACAGATTGCAAATAAGCATATGAAAATATGTTAAATATCATTTGTCACTAGGGAAATGCAAATTAAAACAACAAAGAGATACCCCTAGATACCTATTAAAATGACTAAAATTAAAAAAAATTGACAATATCAGTTTCTGGCAAGGATGCAGAACAATAAAAAGCGTCACTCACTTCTGGGGTGATTGCAAAATACTACAGTCACTTTGGAGGAGTTTTGCAGTTTCTTGCAAAGCAAAAATAGGTTTACTATATGTTCCAACAATCATGTTTCTAGGTATTTACCAAATCTAAACACCACAGACTGAATGCAACCAAGGTGTCTTTCAATAGGTGATGGGATAAACAAGCTGTGTTACATCCACATAATGGGATACTCTTCAGTAAAAATGAATGAGTTCTTAAGTCACTAAGACTTACAGAAACCTAGGCAGGGGTGGAATTTTATGCTTTAGAGCTGAGCTGTCCAATATGGTAGCCAGTAGCCAGTGTAGTCACTGAATACTAAAAGGTGGTTTGTGCGATTGAGGAACTGAATTTTTAATTTAATTTTATTTACATTAATTTAAATTTCCACGTGTCCAGTGGCTGCCATATTAGGCCGTTAAGCTATAAAACATCAAACTGCTCCAAATCCTCCCTTCAATTTTCTCTAACCCCAAGTCTAGTAGGTTTTCCCCCTCTCACTATGTCTTTATTATGAGAATCAATTTAGTTATTTTTTTTTAGTTTCTCTTCTTATTTGATGGACTGTCACAGTGGAGGGTGGGGATTTGGGACATGGAGAGTGGGGATAAATACAAAAGTTGACTGAACAAAGACACTTCCCTGTTTTTCGTAGAGCACCAAATACTGCTTTAAGCATTCTATGTGGACTACTTGATTTAACTCTCATAAAATTCCTTTAAGTAAGTGCCATTATCATTTCCATCTTATAGATACAGCACCTGAAGCACAGAGAGCCTTGAAATGGTCACGGAGCTAGAACGTGACAGAACTAGGCCAAGTTCACTTTGTAAACCACTGTGCCACAGTGTCTCCTGGTATCACCTTATCTTGTTCGGCCAAGGGACTTGAAATATCATTAATTTCCTTCCAATGCTTGAGAGTTGGAAGCAGTATCTTCTGGAATTTTGGAAATACTAATGATTAGTGCCTTTTTCAAATAAGCACATCAGTCCCCTGCCTTATATCAGGGTCCTGAGAGAGTAGAGTATGGAACAAACAAGTGTTGACATGTGCTGGGGAAAAGAGAAGACCTCCAAGGGCTTCAAACATTTGCATTGATCATGTCATTTTCTAGGTCAAAAACCCTCAATGGTTCCCAGTAGTCTCTGCATCAGATGCAAACTCCTCAGCCTGGAATCTCTGTCTAACTTATCTCTGTGGCTTTATCTTCCACTCCTTGGGTGCTTAAACCCTTAGCTTCATATGTCTCTACTACCTTCTTACACCAGTCTTCCTGACTTCTTAATTTGTGATTGAAGCATCTTTCCCACCGGGATGTAGGATGTTAACTCTTTATACATCTTTCCCAATCCTTCCTCTCCCTTGAAGCCTGTGTAGAAAACACCAACCTAGTAACATGAGGCTGAGTGATCTCCTTTGTATTCCCACTGGCACTGCCCTAGCTTATGTCCACTTTACCGAAACCACCACAGTCCCTTAACTGCTTCTTCCCTATAATTCACCTCCAAAAATGCTTCCCAAAGCTACTGGCTTGGATTTCCTAGAGAAGTTTAGCAGCTCAGAATTACTCGTTTGCTCAAGTTTTCACTTTCCCCACTACATGGTAATAGAAATGTTTCTTAACTTTCTTGATTCTTGGCCTTCTTGCTTTTCCCCAAACAAATTGGGTGTTTCCTTCCCAGAGCCTTTTCATGCACTGGACTGGCATGCTCTGTCTCCAGGTGTTTAAATGGCTGGCTCCTGCATTGCAGGAAAGCCCGTGCTCAAATTTCACCCTCATAGAGAGGTCTCCCATGACCAGCCTACCTAATCTAGCTCCTCCTTTATTCTCTTTTCCCTTACTCGGCTTTATTTTCCTTTGAACCATTTATCATTACCTAACATTATATATCTATTTTTTGTAGTTTCTTATTAGAATATAATTCTGCAAGGGCCCATTATTATTTGTCTTATTCACCACTCTCCCCAGCACCTAGAACCATGTCTAGGCACCCAATGACATTTTTTAAATGAATGAGGAAATGTGAAGTAGAAACCAGAATAGCTTTGTTAATCAGAGAACCCAGTTATAAGGATGGCAAAACATATCTGCAAGTAGAAACAACTTACATACGTTATGAGTATTGTTTCTCTGGAGTTGTATTTCCCAAAAGGTGCTCGAGTGAACACTCGTCCTGCATAATTCATTGTGCAAAAGTGACATGTGGACAAAAAAGGTAATAAATGCTGCATTCTGTATCCATTTCATGGTGATACACTCTGAGCATTACCATATGGAAGGTTCTGAGCAGTCCTGCAGTAAACGATCTGGATTAGTCTTATTTGAAAGTGTCTTAAATGTATTTCAGCACAGAATTCCTTCTGCAAAGAACTCCGTAGTTGGGATAGTCACCTGACAGGCAATAATTTTACCCCATCTTCTTCTGATACAGACACTGCATATCCTGGCACAGGGGTAGGCAGGCACATGATCCACGCTGGGCCAGTCATAGTGATTAGTCTAAGGGGTGGACACATGAACCAAGCCAGGCCAACCAGGACATCCCTGAGAATTAAAGGCTGAAACTGGGAGACAGACTTCTCTTGTCTCTTTGGTCATGGATCTAATGCTATAATTTTTAAGTAGCCTGTTTACACTCTTTGCTACATGAGAGAGCTTGTGTGTGGCAGGAGAGAAGTCAATTCAGAGAGAGACCTACATTTGAAATGTACAGAAAGAAAGGAGGAGAAAGCAAATACTAACAATAGGTCATTTAAGCCTCTAAGTCCAGTCATCCCTGAAGCTAGATCTACTCTGCCCTGATATTTCGTTACATAAGAAAATATATCTCCCCCCTTAAAAATTTTTTTTTTATTTAAAAAAATTTATTAATTTGGCTGCCTCAGGTCTTAGTTGCAGCACGTGGCATCTTTGTTGCCGCATGCAGGATCTTTGTTGCCACATGCGGGACCTTTAGTTGTGGCATGCGAACTCTTAATTATGGCATGCAGGATCTTTAGTTGCGCCATGTGGGATCTCGTTTCCTGACCAGGGATCGAACTGGCAGCATGAAGTGTTAGCTACTGGACTACCAGGGAAGTAACCCCCTCCTCCCTTTTTAGACTGGAGGAGTTTCACTAATATATATCCAACACCATTTTTTGCTGAATATGCTTTGGGAAATCCTGCCACATGGCAACCTCAGCAATAAGCCTGCGCTGTTGACCAGTTCACTCAAATTTTAAAGGACAACAAATAACCAATCAACCAACCAGAGCAAATGATACCCTTGTTTCTGAATAATACACAGATTTTATAAACATAGATCTACTTCCTGGACAAAATCTGCATAAACTCTCAGCTTCAAGTTGGAACAAGGTATTCAGACACAGCGTGATACTGTGCAAAGAATCAGGGCAAGCACATACAGACTCTGTAGTACACAATTCCAAGGGATGGCAATTTCACGGATGGGGTGGGTGCTATTCACAGCAGTCTTTGGTGTCTTTTTAGTCTGGTAAACCTGGCTTGCGAGTTCTGTATACCCCTATATCTTCCATCCAGGAAAGCAAGACACTTGCCTAACACCTTTCTGTCCTCCAACAGCACCTTGCCCAGAGAAGGCGCTTAATTCATGTTTGCGGATTGAATGAAACTCAGGCTGGTCCTGTTTCTTATTAACATGGCTACAGTCAAGGTTGACTTAAGGAATTCTTAATAAAATTTATTTTCAGCACATTACTTCATGAATGCTATCCTTGTAGATTCATATATATTCAGTGGTTGCTCTGGAGAAATCTAAAAATACCATCCCTTGGCACTTGCCCTAGAACAGCGTGCTGCCCTGACATAGCCACAACAGTCCCACCATATGGGAGGAAACTTGGGTACTTTCAAACAGACACTTCTTTTAGGATCAAGTCTGCTTCTGTCGCTTGGGCTTGCAGCCTCCTGAACCTTTATTTAGTTACAAAATTCCAGGGCTATTATTTCATGGTTAGAGGGACTTTTAAGTAGCTTGTAGTTTTGGCTTTTCACCACTAGAGTTCAATCTTGCTCTTATCTAGACTATCTCATAGAAGAGAACTACAACAGCAACCCCCGAAAACAAAACGAAACACAAAGAAAATTCCCAAAGTGCTTTCTCCAATTCCAATCCTGACCTTTGGCTACTAAGAGCTGACTTTATTAATGTGCCTTTTCTCTCTGGACACACTTAAGATTTCCTGGCTGGTAGTGTCAACAAGTATAAAATTCTTGAATGCTTTTCTTACAAGTAATTTTTCAATGTTTGATAAATAATTTCTTTTTAGATTCAGTTTGTTTATTTCTAAATAAATATTCAGCTGTAATTACCTGCCTGATTTACGGGATATTATGCTTCTGGTCAGTGGCACCTGGGGGCTCATGGCAGGGCAGTGAGAGCTATAGTAAATACAATTGCTGTTCTGGGCCTCAAAGCTAATCATTCATTGTTTTTTTTTCAATAGATCTTTATTGGAGTATAATTGCTTCACAACACTGTGTTAGTTTCTGTTGTACACCAAAGTGAATCAGCCATATGCATACATATGTTCCCATATTCCCTCCCTCTGGAGCCTCCCTCCCATCCTCCCTATCCCAACCCTCTATGTCATCGCAAAGCACCGAGCTGATCTCCCTGTGCTATGCGGCTGCTTCCCACTAGCTATTTTACATTCCGTAGTGTATATATGTCCATGTTACTCTCACTTCGCCCCAGCTTCCCCCTCCCACCCCGTGTCCTCAAGTCCATTCTCTATGTCTACATCTTTATCCCTGCCCTGCAACTAGGATTATTAGTACCAATTTTTTGTTTGTTTTTAGATTCCATATATATGCGTCAGCATATGGTATTTGTTTTTGTGTTTCTGACTTACTTCACTCTGTATGACAGACTCTAGGTCCATCCACATCACTACAAATAACTCAGTTTCATTTCCTTTTATGTCTGAGTAATATTCCATTGTATATATGTGCCACATCTTCTTTATCCATTTATCTGTCAATGGACATTTAGGTTGGTTCCATGTCCTGGCTATTGTAAATAGTGCTGCAATGAACATTGTGGTACATGTCTCTTTTTGAATTATGGTTTTCTCAGGGTATATGCCCAGTAGTGGGACTGCTGGGTCATATGGTAGTTCTATTTTTAGTTTTTTAAGGAACCCCCATACTGTTTTCCACAGTGCTTGTATCAATTTACATTCCCACCAACAGTGCATGAGGGTTCCCTTTTCACTACACCCTCTCCAGCATTTATTGTTTCTAGATTTTTTGATAATGCCCATTCTGACTGGAGTGAGGTAATACCTCATTGTACTTTTGATTTGCATTTCTCTAATAATTAGTGATGTTGAGCATCTTTTCATGTGCCTCTTGCCCATCTGTATGTCTTTCTTGGTGAAATGTCTATTTAGGTCTTCTGCCCATTTTTTAATTGGATTGTTTGTTTCTTTGATATTGAGCTCCACGAGCTGTTCGTATATTTTGCAGATTAATCCTTTGTTGCTTCATTTGTAAATATTTTCTCCCATTCTCAGGGTTGTCTTTTTGTCTTGTTTATGGTTTCCTTTGCTGTGCAAAAGCTTTTAAGTATAATTAAGTCACATTTGTTTATTTTTGTTTTTATTTCCATTACTCTATGAGGTGGGTCAAAAAAGATCTTGCTGTGGTTTATGTCAGAGTGTTTTTCCTATGTTTTCCTCTAAGAGTTTTATAGTGTCTGGCCTTACATTTAGGTCTCTAATCCATTTGGAGCTTTTTTTTTGGTATGGTGTTCAGTAGTGTTCTAATTTCATTCTTTAAATGTAGCTGTCCAGTTTTCCCAGCACCACTTATTGAATAGGCTGTCTTTTCTCCATTGTATATCCTTGCCTCCTTTGTCATAGATTAGTTGACCATAGGTGTGTGGGTTTATCTCTGGGCATTCTATCCTGTACCATTGATCTATATTTCTGTTTTTGTGCCAGTACCACACTGTCTTGATTACTGTAGCTTTGTGGTATGGTTTGAAGTCAGGGAGCCTGATTCCTCCAACTCCGTTTTTCTTTCTCAAGATTGCTTTGGCTATTTGGGGTCTTTTGTGTTTCCATACGAATTGTAAAATTTTTTGTTCTAATTCTGTGAAAAATGCCATTGGTAGTTTGATAGGGATTGCATTGAATCTGTAGATTGCTTTGGGTAGTATAGTCATTTTCACAATATTGATTCTTTCAATCCAAGAACATGGTATATTTCTCCATCTGTTTATGTCATCTTTGTTTTCTTTCATCCGTGTTTTACAGTTTTCTGAGTACAAGTCTTTTGCCTCCTTAGGCAGGTTTATTTCTAGGTATTCTACTGTTTTTATTGTGATGGTAAATGGGATTGTTTCCTTAATTTCTCTTTCTGATTTTTGTCATTGGTGTATAGGAATGCCAGAGATTTCTATGCATTAATTTTGTATCCTGCAAACTTACCAAATTCATTGATTAGTTCTTGTAGTTTATTGGTGGCATCTTTAAGATTTTCTATGTATAGTATCATGTCATCTGCAAACAGTGACAGTTTTACTTCTTCTTTTCCAATTTATATTCCTTTTTCTTCTCTGATTGCTATGGCTAGGACTTCCAAAACTATGTTGAATAATAGTGGTGAGAGTGGGCAACCTTGTCTTTTTCCTGATCTTAGTGGAAATGCTTTCAGTTTTTCACCCTTGAGTATGATGTTTGCTGTGGGTTTGTCATATATGGCCTTTATTATGTTGAGGCAGGTTCCCTCTATGCCCATTTTCTGGAGAGTTTTTATCATAAATGGGCGTTGAATTCTGTCAAAAGTTTTTCTGTATCTATTGAGATGATCATATGGTTTTTAGTCTTCAATTTGTTAATGTGGTGTATCACATTGATTGCTTTGTGTATATTGAAGAATCCTTGCATCCTTGGGATAAATCCCACTTGATCATGGTGTATGATCCTTTTAATGAGTTGCTGGATTCTGTTTGCTAGTATTTTGTTCAGGATTTTTCCATCTATGTTCATCAGTGATATTGGCCTGTAGTTTTCTTTTTTGTGACATCTTTTTCTGGTTTTGGTATCAGGGTGATGGTGGCTTTGTAGAATGAATTTGGGAGTGTTTCTCCCTCTGCAATTTTTTGGAAGAGTTTGAAAAGGATCAGTGTTAGCTCTTCTTTAAATGTTTTATAGAATTCACCTGTGAAGCCACCTGGTCCTGGACTTTTGTCTGTTGGAAGATTATTTATTACAGTTTCAATTTCATAACTTGTGATAGGTTGGTTTATATTTTCTAATTCTTCCTGGTTCAGTCTTGGAAAACTGTACCTTTCTAAGAATTTGTCCATTTCTTCCAGGTTGTCCATTTTATTGGCACAGAGTTGCTTGTAGGATGCTCTTAGGATGCTTTGTATTTCTGCCGTGTCTGTTGTAACTTATGCTTTTTCATTTCTAATTTTACTGATTTCTGTCCTCTCCCTTTTTTCTTGATGTGTCGGGCTAAGAGTTTATCAATTTTGCTTATCTTCTCAAAGAACCAGCTTTTAGTTTTATTGATCTTTGCTATTGTTTTCTTCGTTTCTATTTCATTTATTTCTGCTCTGATCTTTATGATTTCTTTCCTTCTACTGACTTCGGGTTTTCTCCGTTCCTCTTTCTCTGGTTCTTTTAAGTGTAGGGTTAGATTGTTTATTTGAGATTTTTCTTGTTTCTTGAGGTGAGATTGAATTGCTATAAACTCCCCTCTTAGAACTGCTTTTGCTGTGTCCCATAGGTTTTGGGTTGTCGTGTTTTCGTTGTCATTTGTTTCTGTGTACTTTTAAAATTTCTTCTTTGATTATTTCAGTGATCTCTTGGTTATTTAGTAGTGCACCATTTAGTCTCCATGCATTTGTGTTTTTTACAGTTTTTTTTTCCTGTAATTGATTTCCAGTCTCATAGTGTTGTGGTCAGAAAAGATGTTTGATACGATTTCAATTTCCTTAAATTTTCCAAGGCTTGATTTGTGACCCAAGATGTGATCTATTCTGGAGAATGTTCCATGAGCACTTGAGAAGAAAGTGTATTCTGCCACTTTTGGGTGGAAGGTTCTATAAATATCAATTAGATCTATCTGGTCTACTGTGTCCTTTAAAGCTTGTGATTCCTTATTTATTTTCTGTTTGGATGATTTGTCCATTGGAGTAAGTGGGGTATTAAAGTCCCCTACTATGATTGTGTTACTACTGATTTCTCCTTTCATGGTTGTTATCATTTGCCTTATGTATTGAGGTGCTCCTATGTTGGGTGCATAATCGTTTATAATTGTTATATCTTCTTCTTGGATTGATCCTTTCATCATTATGTAGTGTCCCTCCTTATCTCTTGTAACAGTCTTTATTTTAAAGTCTACTTTATCTGATACGAGTATTGCTGTTCCAGCTTTCTTTTGATTTCCATTTGCACGGAACATCTTTTCCCATCCCTTCACTTTCAGTCTGTATGTGTCACTACGTCTGAAGTGGGTATCCTGTAGACAGCATATATATGGGTCTTGTTTTTGTATCCATTCAGCCAGTCTGTGTCTTTTGGTTGGAGCATTTAATCCATTTACATTCAAGGTTATTATCGATATGTATGTTCCTATTAACATTTTCTCAATTGTTTTGGGTTTGTTATTGTAGGTCTTTTCCTTCTCTTGTGTCTCCTGCCCAGAAAAGTTCCTTTAGCATTTGTTGTAGAGCTGGTTTGGTGGTGCTGAATTCTCTTAACTTTTGTTTGTCTGAAAAGCTTTTGATTTCTCCGTCAAATCTGAAGGAGTTCCTTGTTGGGTAGAGTAACCTTGGTTGTAGGTTTTTCTCTTTCATCACTTTAAGATATCCTGCCACTCCCTTCTGGCCTGCAGAGTTTCTGATGAAAAATCAGCTGATAACCTTATGTCGATTCCTTTGTATGTTATGTTTTGTTTTTCCCTTGCTGCTTTTAATATTTTTTCTTTGAATTTAATTTTTGTTAGTTTGATTAATATATGTCTTGGTGTGTTTTTCCTAGGGCTTATCCTGTATGGGACTCTGTGCTTCCTGGACTTGGGTGACTATTTCCTTTCCCATGTTAGGGAAGTTTTCGACTACAGTCTCTTCAAATATTTTCTCAGAGGCTTTCTTTTTCTCTTCTTCTTCTGGGACCACTATAATTCAAACATTGGTGCGTTTAGTGTTGTCCCAGAGATCTCTGAGATTGATTTCAATTCTTTTCATTTTTTTTTTCTTTATTCTGCTCCTTGGCAGCTATTTCCACCATTTTGTCTTCCAGCTCACTTGTTCACTCTTCTGCCTCAGTTATTCTGTTATTGATTCTTTCTAGTGTATTTTTCATTTCAGTTATTGTGTTGTTCATCTCTGTTTGTTTGTTCTTTAGTTCTTCTAGATCTTTGTTAAACATTTCTTGTATTTTCTCAACCTGTGCCTCCATTTTATATTTCCGAGATTCTGGATCATCTTTACTATCATTACTCTGAATGCTTTTTCAGGTAGGTTGCCTATTTCGTCTTCATTTATTTGGTCTTGTAGGTTTTACCTTGCTCCTTCATCTGTAACAAATTTTATTGTCATTTCCTTTTTTTTTTTTTTCATGGGTGGTGCTGTATTCCTGTCTTACTGGCTATTTGGCCTGAGGCTTCCAACACTGGAGTTTGTAGGCTGTTGGGTAGAGCTAGGTCTTGGTGCTGAGATGAGGACCTCTGTGAGGCCTCACTCCAATTCCCTGGGGTCTGAGGTTCTCTGTTAGTCCAGTGGTTTGGACTCAGAGCTCCCACCGCAGGAGCTTTGACCTGACCCCTGGATCATGAACCGGTTCACTTGGGGTTCCTCTTGTCTCCTTGGGCGTCAGAGTTCCCCACCAGTGGCCAGCAGGCACCCTAGTTGTGGGGAGATGCTAACTCGGCGTCTTCCCACACTGCCATCTTGACTCCACCCCTAATCATTTATTTTAAAAGAACTTTTCAAAAAATAATTTAGATTTCTCCGTGAGCCTGAGATTTCCAACTTCAAAAATGGCTGTCAGAGTTTTTCCCTTCCTTTGTACCTATTGTCTTCAGATATATTTCTGTTGAGACCTAAAATCCCAAACTTTGCTTCCTATAGAAGCAGTGCCTACAAAACTTCTCATACATGTCTGGAGCAGCTCAATCAAATGAATTTAGAAAGTGAATTTAGAATTTAGAAAATGGGTTGCAGGCATGGATGTATCATTATTCTAGCTTCTTAGGCTCTTAATCTTTGAAGTCTCTCTTATTATCACAGATAACACTTGAAGGCTACCTTGAAATGAGTTCATCTTCACTGTATAAAGAGGTTTTCCCTGAGGTTGGACCCAGTTAGGACAAAGAGAAAACATGGATACATAATATCCAGTTTTGGACAAAAGACTGAGAAAAAAATTTGAAAAATGACATCTCATAACCTTAGCTTTTGTTTTACAAATAATCCAGCCCCATTTTGTAAATTAAAGTACAAATAAACATGAAGTATGTTTTTCTGTCATTTATCTTTTGAGGGGAGGTGGGTGGTAGGAAAACTACTTGAGTGGCAAGAAAAAGAACATTGCCAAGAGAGGAACCAAAGACCTACCCTTTCATAATTTTGCTAAGAGTCAAGCTATAACTCCCAGGACCTCTAAAAATGATGCTGTGCCAAGTGAGGGATATATAGTAATAACTAATATTTACTGAACATTTACTATGTGCTTTACTTCATGTCATCTTCACTACAGCCTCCTGAGTGAAGGTTGATTCTCAGTCCCATTTTACAAATAAATAAAAACTAACAGAAGTAATTTGATGACAGACACCTAGATGGTAAATGGTGGAGCTGGGAATCAGATGCAGGTGCCCACCTGAACAACGTGGTGGATAAGGGTTCTACATTTCTATGGTCTGAGCTGTTTGAAGTTACAGATGAAGAGAATGGTTACAACTCTGATATAAAAGAATGGCCATATCTAGGCAGAACAGCAAAAAAGACTTGCAGGAGAATATCAACAGGAATTAGATGACGAAACAAGATGTACTAACGGCGAGCTTTACCATCATCTGGGGTTTCATAACAGAAAGACTTCTCAAATAGCTGAAGGATGCAGGCTCCTTTACCTCCAAGACAGAGAGCATGGTCATGTGGTAAGAACCTCTCTCAGCCAAGCGCCTAAAGTTTATACCATTTCTAAAAAGGAGAACCTTGAAACTGACCTTTAAAACTCACATTTGGTATTAGTGGTTGTGATAAATAATTATGTTCAGATTGGCTCTCTGATGAATTATCTGCATTCTCATTCCAGAGTAATTTGGGCACTGCCATCTAACATCTTTGTTATCATTTTTACATTCTGGGTTAAACAATCCTGCCTCCCAGCAAAGACTATTGCAGTAGCTACCCATGATGAGCTATTCATTCATTCATTCATCAAATATTTATTAAGAACCTACTACATACCAGGTATTACTAGGTGCTGAAAATATGGAAGAAAATAAAACAAAACAAAATTAAAAAAAATTAAAATCTCTGCCTACAATCTGGTTGGGGAGATGAAAAATAAATAAACAAATGAGCCAAACATATAGTATGTATGATGGTGATAAGTTCTATGGAGAAAAATAAAAATGGGAAGGGAGAAAAGGAGTGCCATTGTCCAAATCACACAGCTAATAAGAAAAAGGTGCAGACATTCTGGGTCTTAATCCAAGTTCTTCTGCCCACCAGAATGCTTCTCTATATACTGTAAATGCCTACATAGGAGACAACACTGAGTGAACCATGCTAACCTAATTTTCTAGGCCTCGTTAATTTCATCCATGGCAATATAAGGATTAGCTGCTATTTCCCAATAATAACTCTTTAAATACACTTGTTACATGGAATATAGTTAATTGGAATTATGGTTTATTTATATGTATGGAATATGTACCCCCTCTACATTAAAATATGTATAGCAGTTGACAAAATTTGGTGCAAAATAGACTGTAAGAATTATAAATTATAACTAAATTTTTAGTTGGCTGTACATGGAAAGATAAACAAAATAAACCAATTAATAATAAAAATAGAATAAAGATTATGTGAATGGCAGCAAGTACAGGCAATATCAGGCATTTGAACAGAACTCACTACTATTAGAAACTGAGTTTGACTATACATTTCCTAGTAGTTAAGAGAGAGAAAAACCACACTAAGTTACATAATATTCATTTTGTTTTGGACAAAAGAAGGCAGAAAAATTTCCTTGATAGAAACGTCTTCTTGCAGCTGAATCCTTTTTAAAATTTCATGGGCCAATAGCGAAGAATATATTTAACTTTGTAGGAGACATATTACCTGAAAGAATCATTTAACCAATCTTCTATAATAAATAAAAGCATAAATGAAGTTGGCATTTCTGGGGGTAAACAGCTGAGATAATGTGATTCACATACTCTGTGTCCTGCATACCTTACTTAACAATCGGGAAAGAATGAGAAAATGGATAGTTAATGTTTCCATGAGTTCTTCCTCAAAATATTAATTATAGTAAGCAAATTTTTGAGAGGTGTTATATTAAAATCAGTTCCATGACTGGCAAAAATTATAATAAGACAAAAATAACAGCTGCCTCAAAATGACAGTAGCAGGTAATAACTATTACTTACTGGGAGCCAAGAACTGTGCTGAATATTTTACAAGCATTATTTCATTTAAATTTTCCCAAGACTCTCTAAGTTCTGCTATATTTTCATTTTAAGGATGACAGAACTGAGGGTCAGAGAAGTTAGGCAAGCCTCCAAAAGTTTCTTCCCAGCTTGTAAATGGTAGAACTAAGATTGAGACATGAATTTTAACTACTATGCTATGACTACTCTTCTGTCTTTCATGTAATTATTCCATATCTTCTTTTGGACAATTACAACACCCTGCATCCATAAGACCTAAACATTAGGATCTAGATCAAAATAACAGGGGTAAGAAAAATGACATAACTGTGAATATTACATGAAATAAGCTCTACAGTTTATCAAGATAGAAAAAGAAACAAGGAACAACTCGTCACTGGTATAGCTCAGACCAGAATCCCTCTTCAGGTCCGAAGATAATGAGAAACAGCTGTGACTCAGAGCCGACTGATATTTCAGGACCAAGGACAGAGGCAGATATCCCTTCCACTAGAGGGCAGGGTGATCATTACGTTGAGAATGCTTACGAGCCAAAATTGATTCTCCAACAGGCAGAAGGCTAGCTCAATTTTCACAGCCTCACAGTGATCAGACAGGGGGCCAAAAGCCTTTAATTGCTCCAGATAATAAGTTTAGATCTCTTTAAGGATTTTTGCAGTGGACACCTCAGGTTTTGTACTTGGTAGCCACAGTGTCAAAGAGCTAACAACAACAACAAAAAAAGTGCAAAATATCAAATAGCAGAAAAGAATTTTTGGACAATGTGGATTTGAAACTCCCTTCATAGCCGTTGTATTAATGTTGGTTGATTTCATATTTACCTATTGAACGATAGCAATAAATGTCCTTTCTAGGGTACTTTTGGAACTAGGCTTATCTAGGCTATTAAAATATTAGGAGGGGGAGTTCTGGGAGGGGCATAACAAAATGGTTAAAAATTTGGGCTTTGGAGCCAAATAGATCTGGATTTAAACTTGACTACATCCCTTATCCTCTATGTGACTTTGGGTAAGTGATAACATCTCTGCACCTTAATTTCACCAACTATGAAATAGGAAAAAAATATAATACACATCTTAGAGAACTGTTGTGATGACTGAGTCTGTACAGCAGTTGGCTTGAAGCCTGGCACACAATGCTTCACAGATCGTGACCACCATGATGATGATGACGATTCTGCTTTGTGAAGGAAAAGAGAGAAATGAAGACCTCAAGGTACGTCAACTTGCATTACTTAAAATAGTTTATGCATCTCAAACAAATTTACATACAAGAAATGTATATAACCATTTACTTGTTCATTTACTCATTCATCAAGGATTTATTAAACATCTACTGTGTGCCAGGTGAGATGATTACAAATGCAGTCATTAAGACAGCTCACAAATACTCTGGCACATCGTAAGAACTGAGTTAGCCAATGAAATGAAAGCAGTGATATGCATCACTGCCATGTCAAAGATTCCAAAGCTACTACTGTGTGCTTTGCTGTGCTTTTCTTCTCCTCACCCCCAAAACAGTGTTCAGTGCTTCAGATAGTGTCTGCTCTGCCAGCCTGGGTCCCTGAATGAGAATGAAGACAATGTGGAGGAGAGACTCTAGCTGACCCTTGATGGACATAAAATATGCCCAAGAAATCAACCTTTTAAAAAGTCATTTAGATTGAGGGTCATTTATTACCTCAGCATAATCCAGGTCTATCCTGAGTGGTGTAAGGCTGCTGCTTTTAAAGCACTTACATCATTCAGAGGTGGGGGGAGGAGGGAAGCAAACAGGTAAACAGCCAACTAAACTGTAGAGAAAAGGCTATAAGAAATATAAGAGCAAAGTGTTGTGGAGCAGAAGCCAAAGCAATAACTCTGTGATGTGGTATGGGGGAAAGTTTGACAAAGAATGTGACATCTTATTGAACCTGAGAGGGTGACTATGAGCCTATCCGGTAGAGAAATAACTGGTGAGGGTGAAATGCGGAACTCCATTCCAAGCAGAAGAGACACCATCCAAGGAGACAGAACACAGCCACAGACTCAGGGATATGTAAGGCTTGTGGATGGGGTGCTGTTCTGTGAATAACCCATGCTGTGACTGTATGCAACACTGAGAATGAGGCGAAGGGGTGAGGTTACATTCTAATAACCCCGTGATGATATCAGTCTTACTAGCATACCCACTCAGATGATATGTTGTATAATATTTTGCTTAAATTCTACTTTTGGCCAATAGCCACAGACAAGAGGCATACAATTTGTTCAAAGCAATGCTGGACTGCAAATCAGAACCTCTGGCTGCTAATACAGGCTGTGCCACTCACTCGGGGAAACCTGAACACACCACTTATTTTCGCTAAGCTTCAGTTACCTCACTGGCAAACCCAGTGGCATGGCCTAGATCATAACTGGTCCCTTCCAATTCGAAGACCGTTTCTAAAGCGCATTTGAGAACTTCACTGTCCTCTTGAAGAGACTTACATTTTGGCCTAATTCTGAAAAGTATTAGGCCATTGGCATGATTATAAATGGGGAGCTATCGGCTGTTGTCACTAAAACCCCAGATTGCGTCAAAATCTGTAGCAGACCCTGTTAGGCTCCCATCTATTTCTCCTTGGGCATTACCACTGCAGTACACTCTTAAATTCCAATGGCTGAGGGCCTTGTCTGGTGGCCAGCGCTTACTTTGCCCCACTGGAGAGGCTTGAAATCCAGACAATGAATGTCCCTTGGGAGCAGTCATCAAAAAGGGCTGTTATTCGTTAGCATATAAATGCCCAGGTTCCCTTTTCTCCAGACGGGGTGATCCTGAGGCTGGAGACCCTCAGAGTTCCCCAGCAGGGTTAAGTTCCCATTACTCACAGTGATAACTGGTTTGACAAGGCACATTTTATTGGCTGCCTCCCCTTTGCTGTGTCACTTCTCACTCATCTATTGGGGTTTTCTGCATTCATTTCCCAAATAAACCACCTGTACATGAATCTTTATCTCAGGATCTGCTCCTAGGGACCTCTAAGACAAATGCTAGCACATGGGTGAATGCATTCCTACACTATTCTATCAATTATTTCTGTAATTGGTATAAATTTACATTCCACACTTGGGCGCAAACCCCCCCCCCATTTTAATTAATTAAATCTGACCCTGAAGCCTTATCATTATTTGGTTGTCCATGTTCCTTCCACTATCTCAGGAGGCTGATGCAATCTACAAAACTTGGAAAAAGACCTCTGGCCTCAGTGCACCATGCTGGTCACCTAAATGCTCACTGTCCGGACCTTCACAGTGATTCAAGGGTGAGTAACTCCACTCCCTCAAGCACGCAAGCATGGAAATGTTGGCAGTTGTTCACAAATATGTGGAACTTGGTGGCCCTACCACTTCCTGGGTAAACTTGAAACCCACTATTTCTTTTTTCTGTAGAAGTCCTGTTCTGGTTCAGGGCACTCAACCCTGTTCCCCCTTGAATTTCCAGTGCTGATAGCCATTTCCTCTGACTTTGAAGTAATCCAGCCTACTCTTCTGCAGGGTCTAAAATACAAAAGCTATTTCCTTCCTGGCTGAATGTCTGAATTTGTGTTGAGTATTGGTGTGTGTGTGTGTGTGTGTGTGTTTTGTGTGTGTGTGACAGAGACAGACAGACAGACAGAGACAGGGGAATTACTTAATTTTCCTGAAAACCCAACACGGCTCTCTCTTTCTCAGAGACAAGAAATATAATGTCTTATTCCTCCCTGATAGTCTACAGTCTCCCCAAAGAAAAGAAAGTAATTAGTGCTGAGGTGTTTGTGACTGTTATTGTGGTTGTTAAAATAACTCATCGTGTTACCTTGTACAAGTCTGAAGAACTTCATTCACCTAGGAGCTTGCAGGGATAGAGAAAAAGGAAATGGGAAATAGGCATTAGCTCCTCTTAGGATCAATAGGAGCCTTCTAAATATGACTTTTTCATAAGAGGAGCTCAAATCTTCAAGAAGTTTTACCGCTTTAGGCATTTAAATAGTGAGTACGTTGTCTATTTCTTTGTAATAATCTTGGGAGAGATACCCACTGATATAGTGACAGTGGTTAGAGGTAAAATGGGACACATACTTTTGATGACTATGCCACTCTCCAAGAATAAGTGTTTTGCTTTTTTTTTAACAGATATGGCTAGGATTTCAGACCTTAACCTTAGTAACAGATAGGGCCAGTTTAATAAACACAATGGATACTGCTTCCCTTCATATGAATGAAAAGAAGCCTTCTTAGGAGAAAAGATTTCTAGTATAGGGATTTCATTTTCCTACTTTCACTTTCAACTAGTCAATCTCTTTTCTCTATGCTCTGTAATACACAGATTCAATGCAGACCCAAACAGTTAAATATCTGAAGAAGGGAAAATTTATATGCCTGAATAAGGACAGTCAGTTCCATTAATGAGACCGGGCTGCTAATGATGTCAGAGTACAAATTTGATCTCTACCAAATTTATCAATTTCCAGTTGATCTATGACCTCATCCCCTCCTATTAATCTCCTGCTGATGACCCCTAATGCTTTCCAAGAGGTGACTAGTTATGTGTCTGGTTATCAACTCAAATATTACCACCGCCACCAAAAAATATCAAAACTCTTAAACAACAAATTCAGCTAAGGATGGAACACAACAGGAAAGAAGTGAGTAGGTAAAATATTTTTTTTATTGGGAGGATAAGGTTATAAGTGATATATTCACTGGTAGGGCAATTCATGCTATTCTGCTGAGTTACTTATGAACATAGTCTGATTCCAGTTGTTATGGCAACATACAAGAAAAAATGTAGAAAGAGTTCACGATTAAATTTTTTTGAAGTGACCCAAACATTAACTGTAAGTATGAGAATTCTGTAGAAAATGTTATTTAAACTCTTTCTCAGAGCTGTGGCTGGGCTGCAAGGGATGTCTGCTTGCAGCTGTTCAGGCGGTATAATCCCCTCTGAGATGAGGGCAGAAAAGTGATGAACATTTGAAGAAAAACAGAAGTCTTGCTTTGCCCTCAAGGCATCTCTTTCTAACTCTCCCTTCTATTAATATGCAAGGCGTGAGGCCTTAAATGTCACATCCATGTCATATTCTAATGCCTATGCACTGTGGAATCAAAGTGTAGAGTTCTTTCGCCAACATGATTTGGGCTTAAAAAAAAAATCCCATTAACCAGAAGAAAAGGTCAAAAGCATAATTCTTAGTTTTCCTTCAAATTTTCTACCAAAATGAGGACAAATTGGGATTAAAAATTTCCCAGGTTTTTAAGACATCATTTTCTTAGTTTTCCAGTAGAAAATAGTGCCCTGAATGAAAAAGTTACAAAGAAACCAATCAAACTCCCTTTTATCATACCTGAATAAAAACCTATAGCTTCATACAGGAAAGGAAACTCAAAAAACCTTTCAGGGAGAGAGGCCACTGTTCTATCTTCCTTTAAAATATTTTTTATTGTTATTGTTTTTCAGAGGAGAGGCCTGATATTTTTCTCACCACCACGCACTTAACAATGGTACTAAGAAAGAAAGTAAACCATCGATCGTTATTTCCATTCCCAGAAAAACAGAACTCGTTGTGTCAATGATGGACCGTCACCATCTAATTCTGCAACTCTCTTGCACACAACTCTCGAATCTCTATTTTACATTGATGAGAATTCAACTGGCTTTAGTGACTGAGAGTTTACGTGAGAACTTGAACCAGGCTAACTTTCCCAGTGGCTTGCCAAAAACTGTCTGCCATTGTCAGTATTACTCTGCGCAAGCTGCTAGGTGGGATTAATATATACTTCTTTCCACTTCTCAGTAGATACAAGTTATCAAGGTCACCCAAGAAACATTTCAATTCCAACATGATTACTACATAGGCTTTGGTGTAAGTACTTAAGTAATGCTAGAGCTGTAGGGGATGCTCTGTGCTGGTGGGAGATGTGAACACATATCCTACTTTGTTATAAAAGACACACCTTTCTGATTAGCCTTCTTCCAGTCTGCTACTCTGTAATTCATCCATTTGTCCTATCTTTCCTTCTAATGTGGAAAGAATTCACTCTTCAAATTCCACACTAGTGGTTTGTATCTGTGTGTGCAGCACGCTTTCATACACAAACGTCTGAGCCACACTCCTGAAGTCAGCCATAATTGCAACCTGAAGCTTATTACAGTAAGACAACGTTCTGTGGCTTCAGTAAATCTATCTGAGATATTGCATTTTTCTCATGGTCACCCTCAGAGCATGTCTTTTAAGTCAAACTGTTTATTGCACTGAGTGATTGAAGAACTGGACCCTAGGAATGCAGTATGGGGGAAGAAAGACACTGTCCCTGTCCTCATGGAGTTTATGTCCTGCTGATAGAGACAGGTGTTGAGCAGATAATTACGCAACCTGTTTAGCTGCATGGTGATCAGTTTAATGCGGAGAGAGACAAAACTGATGACAAACAAATTTAAATTCTATTCCAGATAAACACTTTCTCTCTTTTCTCTCTTCCTTCTCTTTCTCCTTCAAAGAGCTTGGGGGAAAGTGGTCAGTATATTCTGTTCATATTACTGATCAGCAACCATTAAATACTCTGACAACACCCGATGTCAATTCCAAAATGCAGGGCATCTGGTCTAGTACATGAGAAACAGCACATGGAAGAGCAGGCCTGGACGCTTAAATGTGCTCTGAGACATCTTGGAGGATCTCGGGGAATTTTAGGACAAGATGAACAACTGGTGCTCCATCAGCCAGCACCCTCTGGGAATTTCCTGTGGCTTCAAAATGCTCCCAGAGATGTTGCTTCCTCGCATAGCCTTTATCGACACAGGGTGTTCACTAAAGCCAGCAGGGTGCCCTTGTGGTCATTGCATGCTGCTGATTTTCTTGGTAAGGGAAAAACCAGAAATGATATTTGAAGCCCTTGTCACTGCAAAAAGATGTGTGAGCTGTGGGGAGAGAAAAAAAAACCAAAGAAATAACTTTCAAGAGCCAGGAGAAAAGCACTGAACCAAGAATCAGGAGATACGGTTATTGATCTGGCTCCATTATTAAAAATTTGCTCCGAAATGCTGGGCAGACCGTTTCGCCTCTCTGGCCTCATTCATAAGAAAATAAGTTGGTTAGGTCAACTCTAAGAAAGACAGGTTAACCAAGTGTCTAACCAAACGGACTTTAGGGACAGGCAGATGTGGATTTGCATCATTTTTCTCCCATTTTACTGGATGAGTAGCTCACAGGGGTTACTTAGTCCTGCTAAACCTGAGTTTCTTCTTCAGTAAAATGGAGATGAATATAGTACCTACCTCATTGCGTTGTTTAAGAATAAAATTATTATTGTTTTTTGTTGGATATTGCTTTTTACTATTTTTTAATTTTAGTTTTATGTATTTTTATACAGCATGTTCTTATTAGTTATCTATTTTATACATATTATTGTATGTATGTCAATCCCAATCTCCCAATTCATCCCACCACCACCACTCCCCACCCCCCTGCTTTCCCCCCTTGGTGTTCATACATCTGTTCTCTACATCTGTGTCTCTATTTCTGCCTTGCAAACTGGTTCATCTGTACCATTTTTCTAGATTCCACATATATGCGGTAATACACGATATTTGTTTTTCTCTTTCTGACTTACTTCACTCTGTATGACAGTCTCTAGGCCCATCCACGACTCTACAAACGACTCAACTTCGTTCCTTTCTAAGGCTGAGTAATATTCCATTGCATATATGTACCACATCTTCTTTACCCATTCGTCTGTCAGTGAGCATTTAGGTTGCTTCCATAACCTGGCTATTGTAAATAGCGCTGCAATGAACTTTGCGGTCCATGTGTCTTATTGAATTATGGTTTTCTCTGGGTACATGCCCAGTAGTGGGATTGCTGGGTCATATGATAATTCTATTTTTAGATTTTTAAGGAACTTCCATACTGTTCTCCATAGTGGCTGTATCAGTGTACATTCCCACCAACAGTGCAAGAGGGTTCCCTTTTTGCCACACCCTCTCTAGCACTTTTTGTTTGTAGATTTTCTGATGATGCCCATTCTAACTGGTGTGAGGTGATACCTCACTGTAGTTTTGATATGCATTTCTCTAATAATCAGTGATGTTGAGCATCTTTTCATGTGCCTCTTGGCCATCTGTATGTCTTCTTTGGAGAGATGTCTATTTAGGTCTTCTGCCCAGTTTTTGATTGGGTTGTTTGTTTTTTTAATATTGAGCCGCATGGGCTGTTTATATATTTTGGAGATAAACCTTTTGTCCGTTGACTCATTTGCAAATATTTTTTCCCATTCTGACGGTGGTCTTTCATCTTGTTTATGGTTTCCTTTGCTGTGCAAAAGCTTTTAAGTTTCATTAGGTCCCATTTGTTTATTTTTGTTTTCATTTCCATTATTCTAGGTGGTGGGTCAAAAAAGATCTTGCTGTGATTTATGTCAAAGAGTGTTCTTCCTATGTTTTCCCCTAAGAAAAATAGTGTCCGGTCTTACATTTAGGTCTTTAATCCATTTGGAGTTTATTTTTGTGTATGGTGTTAGGGAGTGTTCTAATTTCATTCTTTTACATGTAGCTGTCCAGTTCTCCCAGCACCACTTACTGAAGAGACTGTCTTTTCTCCATTGTATATCCTTGCCTCCTTTGTCATAGATTAGTTGACCATAGGTGTGTGGGTTTATCTCTGGGCTTTCTATCCTGTTCCATTGACCTATATTTCTGTTTTTGTGCCAGTACCATATTGTCTTAATTACTGTAGCTTGTAGTATAGTCTGAAGTCAGAGAGTCTGATTCCTCCAGCTCCGTTTTTTCCCCTCAAGATTGCTTTGGCTATTTGGGGTCTTTTATGTCTCCATAAAAATTTTAAGATTTTTTGTTCTAGTTCTGTAAAAATGCCATTGGTAATCTGATAGGGATTGCATTGAATCTACTTTGGGTAGTATAGTCATTTTCACAGTATTGATTCTTCCAATCCAAGAACATGGTATATCTCTCCATCTGTTTGTGTCATCTTTGATTTCTTTCATCAGTGTCTTATAGTTTTCTGAGTACAGGTCTTTTACCTCCTTAGGTAGGTTTATTCCTAGCTATTTTATTCTTTTGTTGCAAGGTGAATGGGATTGTTTCCTTAATTTCTCTTTCTGATCTTTTGTTGTTAGT